>NC_134818.1:15278401-15325901 GCF_046742065.1 Oratosquilla oratoria | reverse complement strand
AAAAAAAAAAAAAAAAAAAAAAGTAATTCAATAATTTTCTTTTTTCTTCACAATGAGGTTGTTTCAGCTGAGGCCCAAGTCTCCTTTGATCAAACGCAGGTGTCCCACCAGCTCTCGACGCCAAAGAAGGACGAGGGGGAAAAAGAGGAAAAAGAAAAGGAGAGAAACTGGGAATTGTTTTCCGGGATTGGGATGTGTGCGATGCGGAGCTTCTTCATGTGGATCTAATTGTTCTCTTCCTTTCCTTTCTTGAAGGAAGATTTTGGTGTCGTTATAGTGTGGATGCTGAGCAGATTGTGAGAAAGGTTACAGACGCAATGTATTGCCTTAGTTTTTAGTTAATCGTTTATTTGTCTTATTTACTCTATCATATGTCTTTTTTGTCTCTTCATCTCATCATTTATTTATTTAATAAATTTTATTATTCATCTTCATCATTGATAGAAGATTTTGAAATCAGGTAAACTCTTCAAACTGACGTTATTCCTTTTTTCTTTTTGTCTTTTCTATGTGTTTTCTTTTTATCTTATTTTTGTTTTTGTTTTATCCATTTTCTTTCTTATACTTCCTCTATTGTTAGAAGAATGATGAAATTTTATAATAATATAGAGATGTACTCGTATGTCTCTATCATTCTCTTCTCTCTTTATCTCTCTCTTATTCTTTCTTTTTCTCATTCTCTCTCTCTCTGATTATCTCATTCTTTCTCTCTTTCTCTCTCTATTCTCTCTCACTGTCATTCTCTCTCTCTCTTTCTCTCTCTCTTTCTCTCTCTCTCTCTCTCTCTCGCTATATATATATATATATATATATATATATATATATATATATAAATATATATATATATATATATATATATATATATATATATATATATATATATATATATATTTCTCTCGATGTCATCCTCTCTCTCATTCTCTCTTTCATTCTCTCCCCCTCTCTCTGTCTGTCTCATCCATTCTTTCCTTCTCTCTATCATTCTATCTCTCTCTCTTTCTCTCTCATCCTCTCTCCCTCTCTTCCTCCTTCCCTCGCCTTCCTACCCTCCCTTCTTATCCTCTCCCTCTTTCTCCTTTTCTTTTCCTCTGTCAACATTCTTTCCCTCCTGCCAACCTCTATTCTCCATCCCTCCTCCATCTCTTCTTCCTTCCTCCCTCTTTCTTTCGTCCCTTCTCTCTCCTCCCTCCCTCATCAGTCCCCTTCTCCCTCCTCCCCCTCCTCAATCCCCCTTTCCCTCCTCCCTTCTCCTCTCTCCCTCCCTCCCTACCTCCCCCCTCCTTTTTTCCCCCTCTCTCCCTACCTCTTCCATTCCTTCCTCCATTGCACCTCCCTCCCTATCTCCTCCTTCTCTCTTTCCTCCCTCTCTTCACCTCCTTCCTCCCTCCCTCCTTCCTCCCTCCATCCCTTCCTTCTTCCCTTCCTTCCGCTCTCCTACTCCCTTCCTCCCTTCCTCCCTCCCTCCATCTCTTCCTCCCTCCTCCCTCCCTCCCTCCTTCCCTCCTTCCCTACCTCCCTTCTTCCCTCCTCCCTCCCTCCCTCATTCTTCAATCTCTACTCCATCCCTCCTCAATCGCCTATTCCCTATCCCTCCCTCCTCCCTCCCTCCCTCCCTCCCTCCCTTCTTAACTCCTCCCCCTCCCTCCCCCCTCCCTCCCTTCCTCACTCGCTTCTCCCTTACTCACTTCCTCTTTCCCTACCTCTCCCCTCTCCTCTAACCCCTCTCCCCCTCGTCCCAACACCCTCCCTCCTTCCTCCTTCCTCATTTTTCCCTCTCCCTTCCTCTCTCCCTCCCTCCCTCCGTTCCCGTACGGTGAGGCTAACAAAATTCTCCTCAGTGCTAATTAGTGACCTAATTATTGCCGTGGTGACGTGAGGGGAATTTTCGTTTTCAATGGCGATCATCCTTTAAATCTACTGCTGATGTTTCTTACAGAATTAGGTTATCGCTCGTACAGTATTGTATTTCCACATTATAAAAAGAATACGTCTTCAAATTTATTTAAAATGCTGGGAGTAATATATTTCTGTGTGTGTGTGTGTGTGTGTGTGTGTATGTGTGTGTGTGTGTGTGTGTGTGTGTGTATGTGTGTGTGTGTGTGTGTTAATGCCTGTGTTTGTGTGCCAGATAGATGGAGAAAGAGAGAGAGAGAGAGAGAGAGAGAGAGAGAGAGAGAGAGAGAGAGAGGCATGCAGGCAGGCACCCACGCGTGGGGAGATGGACGAAGGAAGGAGAAAGAGAGAAAGACTGAATATTAACATTTCGATTGTCGTCTCATCGTTCAGGTAGCAAATGGCAAAAATATAAACTAATTTTGATTCAAAGGAAAAGAAAATTGATGTCTCCTAATATGGAGAAAGGAACTGTGCACTATAAGATGGGATAGGCAACTCTTCGATGAACTGAGGTAAAGGTCAAGGAGAAGCGACATGACGTCATAAAGATGTGGAGGCGAAACCTCAGAATTTCTCTGCTTAGTATCAATTCGTCTGGAGGCTAGAGTTAAGCCACCTTATGTAAACATAAACCTCTCTGACGCCCTAACGCTCCCTATACCTCGAATTTTGTTGAAGATCACGCTAGTTTGAGGTGTCAGTGAGATGTTTCTGTGTCCTTTTGAAGACCTCTCTCTTGAGGTCTTTGCGGCAAGAAATGGCTAGGATCCTCAACGTCGTCTTTGGTACGTAGAATCCAAGCGTGTCGATGGAATTGTGTGTTTTTTTTCTCGCTTTCCTTGCCTTAGGTTCTTGGATTCCTGGAAATTTGACAAGATGTCGCTCCCACAAGGGAAATGTACGAAGTCGAGGACTGAAAAGTCCAGAGGTTTCAGAAAAGAGTATTTTTGGAAGAACAAGTGTTTTAAGAGCAATAGCTGCCATCATCCTCAGAGGCGGCGGCGGGGTGGTCAGGGTAATGGTGGCGGTGGTGGTGGAAATTGTGGTAGTGGTGGTGGTGATGGAGCTGGTGGTGGTAGTGGCTGAATTGTATTAATGACAAAGGAGAAGTACCGAGAAAAAAGTACGAGTGAAAGAGTTCCTCTCGACATTTACGAACAACAAAAGTTTAGGTTGAGGGAGTCCAATAGAGAGAACACAGAATTTTAAAAACGCGAATGTGAAGAGGAGGAGGAGGAAGGAGGAGTAGGAAGAGGAGGGTGGGGAAGAAGAAGAGGAGAAGAAGGAGGAGGTAAAGGAGATGGGTAGAAGGGGAAGAATAGGGGGAAAGGGTAGGGCAAGGGGTAAATAAAGCGGGAGAGGGTGGAAGAGGAGGAGGAGTAGGAGTAGGTGGAAAAGGAGGAGGAGAAGAAGAAAGGAAGAGAGAGAGAAGGAAGAGAAGGAGAAGAATGAGGAGGAGGAGCAGCAGCAGGAGAAGGAGGAAAAGAAGGAGGAGGAAAGGGATGTATTTTAATTGAACGTGATCGTATGGAGGAAGTCTATACATAAAAGAGGAAAAAAGTACTGTGTAACATAAGAGGAGAAGTAAGTTGAGGAGACAAATTAGGAAAAGAAGGAATGGATCATGGAGATTGAAGATTGAGCTGTCACCGCAGCCACCACTATCACCACAGCCACCACAATCACCACAGCCACCACCAATTCCACTGCTACCATCACTACCGCTAGTATCTCCCCAACCACTACCTCCGCAAAATACCACTACTACTACCACCAATACCACTAACAGGACTACCACTACCACAACCAAGCCACAACCAACATTATCACTACATTACCATAACTACTACCATTTCAATCGCTGTCATTCCTGCTGAAATTGTCAACATTAATAGAGTACGTTATTCATTTCGTTGTATAAATGTACATATTGGAAACAGACATTTGTTATATTTCCGACCAAGAATAGAGGCGCTGGTAAACAGCAATCCATAAGAACAATGTCATTCGTTATCTTTGGTACAGGAAAAGATCAAATGATTTCACAGGATGTTGATTAGTGTTCGACAAATTCATTATGGGCACGAAAGGAATAGAAAGAAAATAATTTTGAAATATTTATGGTTTTCTTTTTTCTTTCAGACAATAAAGCCCGACCGTACAATATAAAAAGAAAAAAACTGTGTCAAATTAAGATCTTGGAAAAGAAGAATACGAGTATATTGCATATCAGATACTCGCCTTGCTTTATCAAATGCTCTATTTCCACCCTTTCTGATAATGAAGCCATTAAATATTCAGCTCTTCGTTAGACAATGTGCTTGACAGCCCTTCGATGGAAAAGTTTGAAAACAATAGAACAGGGAGAGAGGGAAGGGGGGGGGGAAGGGTGGTTGGGAGAGAGGGACAAAGAGGGGGAATTTGAGCTGGAGTAGAGACTTGGAATAAGTCAGTTTCCCAGGAAGAATGTTAGCCAGAGATGGCTCTCGTGATGAAGAACTGCAGTGTGATAGTGTGTATGTGTGTGTGTGTGAGTGTGTGCGCGCACATGTGTATGTGTATTTGCGCGCATGTGTGAGTGCATATGTGTGTGTGTGTGTGTGAGCGCGCATGTGTATGTGTATGTGCGCGCATGTGTGAGTGCATATGTGTGTGTGTGTGTGTATGTGTGTGTGTGTGCGCTCATGTGTATGTGTATGTGCGCGTATGTGTGAGTGCATATGTGTGTGTGTGTGTATCCATGTTTGTGCATGTAATATCAGTGAGTGGGTAAAGTGTGCAGTCGAGGCGACATTGGCATCAGTAAGAGCAAGAGATAAAAGAGGAGAGGTCAGTGACTTGGCGAGGAGAACGTAGAGAGGGAAAAGGATAAGAAACTTGACGTATACTCGTATAGGGGAACAAGAGGGAGGGGAAGTGAAGGAGGAGGGAAGGGAAAGGAAAATAAAGGAAAGAGGAGGGGAAAGAAGAAAAAGGTGTAGGAGGAGGAATGAAAAGAAAAGGAAGGGGAGAAAAGGAGGGCAAAGGTGGGAGAGAAAAAGGGGAATGAAAAGAAAAGTAATGTGGAAGGAAGAAGGAGGAGGAGGAGGATGGAAAAGGAAAGGAAGGAAAGAAGAAAGAAAAGGGACAAAAGGAGGGGGGAATGATGAGAAGCAGGAAAGACAAAGGAGAGGAAGCAAATAAAAGGAAGGTGAGGAGGAGAAGGAAGAGGAGGAAAAAATAAAAAGAAAGAAGAGAGAAGGGAGGAAAAGGAAGAGGAAAGTACGGGAGGTCGGAAGGAGTAGAATGTGAAGAGGTTGGGAGAGTGGAAGTCGTGTGAGGTGCAGGTGGGAAGAGAAACCTTGTGAGCAAATCGGAGAGAATAAGAAAAAGATGTTGGCGATGTTGGCGTGGGACAGGAAAAGAAATACCAACATTTAGGGTAATGACCGAACAAAGGACAACACGACGGGAGAGGGAAACTGAAGGTGTGGAGGTAAGAAAGGAAGGCGATCTTAAAACAATGCTTTTTCATGAAGTGTGTGTGTGTGTTTGCATATGTGTATGTATAGGTATATATATATATATATATATATTATATATATATATACAGTATATGTGTGTGTGTATGTGTACGTGCATATATGTATGTACATGTGTGTATACACGTGTACGTATGTATGTAATGTATATACGGATGTATGTATGTATGGATGTATGTACGTGCGAATGTATGTATGCAAGTGTGTATGTATGCATGTACGAATGTATGTATGTATGTATGTATGTATGTATGTATGTATTTATGCATTTATGCTCTGTCCATTGGGAGGCTCTGGAACTCATCCTGCGATGGATTCCCACCTGTCAATAATTTGGACGCTCGTGTGTGTGAGCGCTTGTATTTGAATTCACATGTGTATTTTCTTCATTGGTTTTATTTGTTTATTGTTTATTTATCATTTATTTATTCATTTATCTATTAATTTATGTATTGATTTTATTTATTTATTTACTCGTTTATTTATTTATTTATACTTTTTATTTATTTGCGGAGAGCCCTCTAAGAGTATTCTTACGGAACTGTATGTAGATAGAAAAGAAAACGTTAGAAAGGAAATGTTATGCATATTGTTGTGATAAGAAAGGTACTGGAAATTCTGGTGAAGACCACAGGTTGTCACAATGGTAGAAAGGAGGATGAGAAAGAATACCTAAGACTAAGATGTGATAGGACAGATTGCAACGAAAACGAAGAGAGAGACAAATAAAAAAAAATAATAATAAAAAAAATGCTTCTGAAGGAAAACTGAACGATGAGTGACTTCAGGTACTTGGCATGGGTGATCAGGTTGACCAAATTTGAGGTTGTGAGAAGGAAGGACCAAGAGGTCTGGAGGTTGAACAGGGAGAAAGTGTTGGATAAATATAGGTTGCACAGGTTGTTAGGTTGGGCGGGATGCAGGCTGAATAAGGAAGCTGGGATCAAAGAGTTAGGTTGCACAAGAAGGATGAGGTGTGCTTCAGGTTGCACGTGAAGGGTGGGACGTAAAAAACAGGTTGCATGAAAGATTGTGGTAGTAGGTTGCGCTCCTGGCTGACATAATAAGAAAGCAGGTTGCTTGGGATTAAAAGAACAGAAATGGGGCAGTTTGGGCCATTTTCGTAGAGGGGTCTTGTAAAATGCACCGTTAGAAACTTCATTTTACTTTACATGATGAAAAGGGTTTCAGGTTGTGTTTAGGCCTATAGCTAACTGAGGTTATAACGAGTTATGATTGAGTGATTGAGAAGCTCCAGGTTATATTGTGAGTTAGGAATAGATAGAGTCGGAATGAAGAGATTAGAAAAGGATGATAGAGGTTACAGTTTGCACAGGGGGTCGGATGTATGAATTATAACAACACCTTGGGTATGAGTGATATGTCTTAGGTTGCACCAGAAAATTTTCCCCTCAAAAAAAAAAAAAAAAAATATATATATATATATATATATATATATATATATATATATATAATTTTTATGACAGTTTGATGTCGCTGCCATTAGCGTATTTCTCTCATATATATATATATATATATATATATATATATATATATATATGTATATATATAAATATAATATATATATAAATATATAATATATATATATATATATACTGTATATATAAGATAAAGAGGAACAAGTCTCTGTGCTGGTGAGGTTGCAGGTTTGGATGCCAGGGAGAGTTGAAAATGTAACAAATGTCGAGTCATTAGGGATAGGCTGCAGGCTGCAACTCGGGGGCCAGGAGGGGAGGTTGTAACGAGAGGTTAGGACGTGGGAACGACATCGGGTCCTCACAGGAGGCGCAGACCGTGGAGGACAATCAATAACTCCGTCAATAAGGCTGAAAGTTGCACAAGAACGCGCAATGGAAAGGTGAAGTTAAAGTAGTGTGAGGAAAAGGGGGAGATAGGATGTTGTCGCCAATGATGTTCGAAGGATTAATCCCACTGTGCTCTTCACTGTGATCGACGGGGTCACCTTTGCCCTAAGTGCTTAGGTACCTAGGGTAAGTCGCATTCACTAATACTCGTTGAGATCAAACTCGGGTACGTCACGATGGCGCGTGTAATTGACCTATTTTAGGGTATATATCAGAGATGGGTTGACTTATTTTAGGGTGTAAGTCTGTGAGTTGACCTATTTTCCGAAAGGAGGTCGAAAGATGGGTCACTTGTTTCAGGATGTATATTTGAGGCTGGTTGACCTATTTTAGGATGCTGGTCGGAAAGTTCTTGTCCTATTTTTAGAGTGGAGGTCGAAAGATGGGTCACTTATTTCAGGATGTATATTTGAGGATGGTTGACCTATTTTAGGATGATGGTCGGAAAGTTCTTGTCCTATTTTTAGAGTGGAGGTCGAAGGATGAATGACGTGTTTGAGTGTTTGGGTCGGATTGTGATTGTCCTATTTCATGATGAAATCGAAAGTTGAGTGACCTCTTTTAGGTGGTTGGTCGTAGGGTGGGAGACAAAAATAGGACAGGGTGGGAATGAAGGCCAAGAGGATAAAGATGACAAATAGGGGAAGGGCGCAAAGCAAACACTGCATCTGCCTTGTTTCACCAAGTTTTGTTTTCTCAACCCTTGCAGCATGATGGTGCTTTGTGGATTCTTTTCTGGATAAGCACAGGCAGTTTAGCTTGGCTGAGTGTACGGACCTTGTCTGAAAGGATTGGAGGCCGATCGGGACCCCTTTCAGTGAATGATTGGCCTCAGAGATTCAGAATGTTATTTGTTCGTACACAGAATAGAATACACCGTTTTCAAGAAGTGTATTATCACTACGTCTTATTTTTCCTTCAACGTTTTGTTTTATGGGTGTAAACAATTTGTATGGTACGTTTATTTTTCGATGATGAATTAATAAGAAAAAATCAACAGTTCTTTGAGCACTCAAAGGAGGAAAATCTAGTGTTGAAAATCACTAAGACCCAGATTCGGATTTTTTTTTTTTTTTCAAAAGTTATAATGTTTTGTCGGTGTACGAGGTACATGGTTATTCACTGTCATACACATTTCTTGTTTTCACATTATAATTATTTTACTTGTGTTATCTAAAGGAAAATTCAATCCCAGAACATTATTCTTAGAGGTGGGACCGATAGTTGTTGGCTCGAGCTGTCTCTTAAGTAAATGGGCCCTTCATGTTGAACCTACAAATATAAAATCTCGGTTGTGTCGTTCCTCCACAAAACAAGTGATATTGTAAAGTGAAAGAAATAAAATAAAAAAGCAGGAATCAAAAAGGTTCCCAGCCTGATAGACAGAATATAGAAAAAGAGATTAAATACATTGGAGTCACCAACAATACTAGAAAGAAGAGAGAGAGAGAGAGAGAGATGACATGAGAACAGGATTCAGAAGCATGATATGATTGATCAAAATGAATCTTAGTGTTGGACAAAAGAAAAACCAGAAGACATGAAAAGAATCTGAAAAAGATCATGTGTTTCAGGGATATTATAGTTTACACAACAACTTAAATTTTATAGTAATAATGATCTGTATCCTATTCATTCAACTTTCGCATTACAAATAAATTGATAATTACTTAATAGGTACCAATGGCAATTAGTAAGTTCTCGAACATTCACGCTGACACGCATGTACAAACACACATACAGAAATTCTAACTACGCATTTATCTGAATCTACATGGAGCATAATTGCTAACAAGCTTAGAATACAATAAAAGTTTATCATAAAAGTCCATTGATTTATGAAAAAGTCACATAAAGTAAACTAGTTCTGAGTTTAGTTTTGACCGCTGGAAACACAGAGGTAAAATCAACGAACACAAATCCTCTCCTGTTTATTATGCCATTATATGTATTATGAGGTAATGAAGGTTACCTTGTGGTGGTGGTGGTAGTGGCGATGGTGATGGTGGTTATGAGGTTGATAATGTGTTTGGGTGTCGTTCTAAAAAGTGCTCCTAAACGACCAATAATAATGCGGAATAATCCATATTACACACAATATTGATAGAAGAAGGACAGTAATGAAGAGCCACGTGGAGTGAAAAAACAATATTGTCAATATTTATTGTGTATAGAGCTATTAAGTAGTATGACTCCTTATAATGAAAATTTTGCTCCATCATAATAGAACAAGAGAGCTTTGAGAAATAAGGACATGAATTTATAAAATCAAGAAATTGACACTTAACAGCTAAAGTAGAGATTCCCACAACGGTTCCTCATATGTTACCTTTGTAAAAATAATGATATTAATAAAATTAGATATAGATAAAACAAATCAATCAACAATCGACTTGGCAAACCTTGCCAGTCCAATCTCTTATATTTATGAGATACTAATATTAACACCAAAATAGTCACCTTTACCCAAATGTATTTTTTTCTTCTCGCCTCACAGTGCACTGGTATGTATGCATCCATGCATAAGCACTTTTTTGGTGTTACCCTCTCTCCCACTGTAATATAACACAGCCGGTGTTTTAATTTGTCTCTCAGTAAACAAACGGATAATACGAACTCACGAGTCTCGGTAGATTATTCTACCCTTATGCCTGTAATCCTCTCCTCAGAAGAAAGTGCTTTAGTATTTTATAGATTAAGTATAGAACAATTAAGCGATTACCAGGGTCGAGATATAACCCAGTTTACAAACTAGCAACGATGAACTACGTTTGTTTATCTTTATTAATTAATTCTTTGTTCACTTCCAATTGTTTTCTGTGATGGTTCCTCTTTCTAGGAGCTCGTTTTAGGTGAAAAAAAAAATCCGGTTCATGCCGCGTGCGGCCATATATTTTGTTGAGAGGCTTTCTCGTACCCTTGTTTACATTGCTGGAAAGGGAACTTTTCCCATATGTTTGTGAAGAACCCAAAGTTTCGATGCTTGTTTCCATCCATCGAGTAGACTTCGAGGCAAAGTCAAAGCCATATCGAGGACATCGGGGTCTATTTGGTGATTGTTCGGAAGTCTCGTACTCTCACCTTCAGGCGTCGTGTTGAAATCTGATCTGATGTATTTTTACACCGACATGGCGTCATCACCGTACCGTTAGGCACTTGGGGTTCTTATGGGACCATAACCGAGCCATACACCACCTCACAAGGGGCCATTCCAGGAGCTCCTTTCTGCTTTGTCTCCGTCGCTGTGATCAAAGGAAGGTTTTCCGTGGGGGCTCATATGGGTTCTGGAGGGGTCTTGGCCAAACGAGCCGCAGAGTCTTCCGGTTTCTGCAAAAACAGCGTATCCTCTGTATTAGGAAGAGGAGTAATGCGTATCACTGAAAAAGGTTTCCAGGATCACAAAGGTAAATCTCGAGTCTCATTCTAAGAATGGCTGAATCAGGGAATCTCAGGCTTACAAGGCTGGATCCCGTCTCTCGGCTCATGGCTGAACTTTGGGTCTCAGGCTCTGAAGACCTAAAACCAAATTCATCTTTGCAAGACTGAAGACCTCGGATGTGGGTACTTATAGAACAGAAATTCTTCACATATCCAAATGTGCTGCAAAAAAAAAAAGAAAAAAAAAAAATCTTTAAAACTTCATTTGACGGGTAGTTTCAAACTTGTTATCTGTCTGGTTAACTAATGACGCATTTCTTCCGCTTTAAGATGGCGGAAACTTTATTCTTGTTATTTGCTTGGTCAGGCGACCATGTAAGTTGATTACAATTATTGATTCTTGATAATTTATCGGTTTTCACTTTTTATCTTTTTTAGATGTTTTCCTTGTATACTCGCAAAGATACCATTGACTCTATTCTTTCTTTGTTTTATTCTTTCATTTTTATTTTGTGAATATTCGTTCTCCTAATGTGATTCGTTTCTGTTTTGTCCAGTGATTTAAGAATGTAGGATTTGCCAACTTGTAGCTAATAACGCTTGCGCTCTTTCCTCTCCACAAATTCCGTTTAGGGTAATAATGATAACATATACATACATATATCAAGGGCTCTTTCCCCCTTACCGGAGAGGTAGCCAAAGTCAAAAGGCATAATTCCACTCCCATCCACCATCCCTCCTTCCCTTCACCTCTCCCGTGAGGGAAGGTCTTTGCTCTCACCACCGGCCGGGGCTATCCCCTCTCCATTTCCCATCAACTCCCTTCCATTCACCACACTATCATCTATACATAGCCATTCTCCAATCACCCCTATATTCTGCCTGTTGATAAGTGAATATTTGTCGATTAATATAGAATACACACAACAAAAATAACCACATAAGTAATCCTGTGTAAAAGAATTATCTTGGGATCAAAATATGGTATAGTTCAAGACTTTTGTAGACGATTGCACATTAAACCTTGTTAGTTTTCGCATCTTCATACTTTGTAGATTAGATTTATCTGTCATGACAATGCGTGACGCAAATTAGTATCTTCTCCCTCTTGGATGAATGAAACTATGTGGCATTGTCAGAAGGATTTATTCTTCTGTAGAGCTTCAAAAACATATCTCAATTCTAGTCTCGTTTTCTATGATGAGTGTGTAAGATTCATTATTTTACTCATCTGTCCGTAATCACGGTACGGTGATGGTCAAGTCGTTTGATATGCAGAAGGAGCATAGTTGATCAGTCTGTCTCGGTGCCACTGCCGAAGACCTGAGGAAGACATCAATATTCCATTCCATGTCCTGCGTTCGGCTCACTTCGGTGAACATGGCGACAACTTTGGCAATATTGTTTCATAGTCGAAGCCCACGTATTCTTTGGAGTACTGAAAGTCGAGGCGAAAACACTCACTGTTAGGTCGTGAGGAATTAATGATGACCTCCAGCTGCTCCCATACCAATTTCCTAACCCTCCCTTGTGCATTTCTGAAGCAAAAAGTTTTTTTCGTCAAGCGGTTACTAGTGAAACGTCTTGCTGTGCAGGGATGACTATCATATATAAGCCTACCCGTGCACATACGCACTTACGCACGCACTTACACACACACACACACACACACACACACACACACACACACACACACACACACACACACACACACACACGTACACACACACATACACACCTTATGGCGCTGTGGTTAGAGTTCTCGCCTGCCACTACGGCGGTCCGGGTTCGACTTCCGCCCAGGGCTGAAATAATTTCAGTATCGCTTCGCTGCGGGGTTTTACTCCAACTCTCGTTGTCGGGGAGTTGGGTGTGTTTGTGCGTGTAAGATCACAGTAATACCCATAGAGCGGTCATACAAGCTCTGAGCTCTCATCCGGAGGTTAAAAACTATTGATCACGAGTCCAGCACGTGATCCAAGACCATAGGAATTACACACACACACACACACACACACACACACACACACACACACACACACACACACACACACACACACATCCTCCGCTTGCCCATGACTGCCTAAAGTTTAAACACATTGCAATGCTTTTTAAACTATTTTATACCTAAAACCAGAAATTCCATTCACCTAAGGGTTAAGAACAGGGATAAAAAGCGTTTTCATCCCCAAAGCAATAGAATAATCAGGTGCAAGTTAGAACACACAAAATATGTTCTAGATTCTACACACGTCAAACGATCTAGCTAAGAATTTAGGTTAACCCTGTCATTAATATTGTTAATAGCTTATCTGCTGGAGTGATTGGAAATCTGTAATCAGGGCGTGTAACGACGTGCTAGTCTGTAAAATTGGGGCATTATCGTCCCTCTGACGTGATAAACACTTGCCATTAAGATTTATGTACCATCGTGTATCGAAGAGGCTCGCTGAGACACATCAGAGATGTCCGCGCTCGTAATTACCTCATTAAGGACAAAAGGGGTTCTCCACGTGGAATAGAATTGCTTCAATTAACAAATTGTACCTAATAATAGACCTTAATAGGTAGACTGATTGTGCGTAATGACAGATCTGAGAGGGTAGATGGATTGATTCATCAACATACTTTAACAAGCCAGACGTTCCTCTTAGTGGACGCCAGATAAATAAACTCGTGATCAACTGGGAGGATTGATAAGGAACGTTGATTAATCCACAGATCAAGCATATATTGAAAAGTGTCTGGGACAAAATGTAATATGAAGGATCCTGGACGCGTCTCCTTCACGCTCAAGAGCCCCCTGTCATGAACATAGGTCAGATATCAGGTCAACAATCATTGCAGGAATCCTACGGATCCGCAGATAATCATCGAGCACCCCACGATACATAAGGTCAAACGCCTTCTTACGATGAAAAAAGGGGACACAGGCAACTCTTGCTAAACCTCGTCAGTGTTCCACAAGAACGTGGGGCACGAGAACCCGATCAGTTAGTGACCTAACGGGCGTGATCCCAGACAGCTTAAGGCCTGTGAAAGTTGGGCATATAAGAGCGAACCTGCGTCAGTAACAGATGAGCGAGTAACGTATGCGGTGCACTGGGTAACAACTCCGTACTTGTTGCAATCTTGCAGATCGGACACGTTTTCTAGTCAGAGGGATAGAAACCGGACTGCCGAACGATAGACTCTAGGTAGATTTACGATACAGAGTCAACACCCCAAATTGAATGAGGTCTTTGTCCCGTTCTGGTCTGGGTTTGAATCGTAGCTGAATGGTGGTGTTGCGCGCTTGGCTCGATGGAATCCATGTGCAGTTGATATCACTTCCAAGTACTAAAGGTGTCAAATAGACAGCGATGAAGAGTTGTGTATCTTATGGTCATACATTTTCGACAGATATGAGAATTTTATGATCTATTAGAGACACCTATTGCTACCGCTCTTTTTTCCGAAAAAGTCTGATGAGAAGTTGCAGATACACACACACACACACACACACACACACACACACACACACACACACACACACACACACACACACACACACACACACACACACACACACACACACACACACACACATATATATATATATATATATATATATATATATATATATATATATATATATATATATTAAAACTTTGATGTTAATCTGGCATGAACCCCGTGACTTTCATCTCTTAGTGGAGTGATCAAGATATTCTAAGGAAAGTAATTATCGTAGAATTCATTTCATTAATTACAGGAACCCAGTCACTGTAGTGTATTCCCTTTAGCGACCTGAATAGTGCGTGTGCATGCGTGCTTGTGTGTGTATGTGTTTGTGTATGTGTGTGTTTGTGTATGTGTAGTTCTGTGTGTGTTTGTGTGACTGTGTTTGCTTGTCTGTGTGTGTTTGTCTTTGTGCGTGTGTGTGCGTGCGTGTGTGTGTGTGTGTGTGTGTGTGTGTGTGTGTGTGTGTGTGTGTGTGTGTAAAGTTATAAGGAAGACAACATCCTATCAAATTCATGACAAACTTACAGAGTATCTAAATTTGTACATGTAACAAATAACTTATTCCTTTTTTTAAATTTGATTCGATTACCTTCTCTAAGCAGGACTTTTATATATCGAGATAGACCATTGAAAAGTTCTGGGCCAAATTTTGAAATAATATTTTTGAGTAGTTTAGTCCAAAATACAGGTAAAAATAAATTTACATTATTACTCCTAGTATTACGATAATGGCTTCTAAATTTTAACGTTAAACAGGAACCAATTGTTTTAAAGGTTAATAGGAAAATAAGGTATTCGTGTATTAAAATAGATTAAAACATTCCTAGATTTTTATATTCAATTTGTTGAATCAATTTAATTTCTTAAAAAATATATGGGAAAAGCTTATTTTGTGAAACTAAATCTATTTAGAAATGATGGCCAAGTACTTGCCCATTACGAAACACAATATGTAAGATGTGAATAGAAATGGTTATAGTATAAACTTGTATTATCTTCCTCAGTTAGATTATAACGAATTATATATAAGATAACAGTTACTTTGAATAGCCCTAAGTAAATTTCTTTAATATGTACATTTCAATTTAGGTTTTCATAAACTTGAACACCTAGAAATTTGGTAGAGTGGAATTGGGTTAACTGTTCACCATTTAACAGTAAAGTAGAAAAACATGTTTTATAGACATATTTAGAAAGAATGTGTAATTTGTTTTGTTAATATTAGATTTCAAGGTATTTGGTTTAATCCAAAAATCGATATTATTTAAATCGGTAGTTGCAGTTTCATGTAATGCATTTATATTTACATCTTCTAATAATAAGGTAGTATTACCAGCATAAATAGTAAAGTCAACTTTGGAATTAGCATTAATCATATCGTTTATATATATTAAGAAAAATGTGGGCCCTAAAATGGATCCTTGTGGTACACCTTTGTTTATTTGTTTAATTGAGGAATATTCTTCATTACAATGAACATTTTGTTTTCTGTTAATCAAATAGCTCTGGAATAATCTATGTGCGATCCATTTTGATTACTATATGATGAATTTATAAAGCAGAATACTGTGATATATGGTATCAAATGCCTTGGATAAATCAATAAAAATGCCCAACAGCAAAATGTTTCTTCTCCAAGTATTTATACACATGACTCTCGAATCGTAAGATAGCCGTTTCGGTTTTTATTATCTCCAAGATATGATATTAAACGAGAATATATTATATTTTCATATATTTTGCTAAATGCTGGGAGGATAGAAATTGGTTGATAATTATTTACTGGCTTTTTATAACCTGATTTGAATACTGGCATTACCTTAGCTTGCTTTAATTGTGTAAATCAAAAGAATACTTATTAAATCAGATGAAGCTTTTAGTATGTTAGAGGTATATTATTATATCCTTGTGCCTTAGGCCGAAAAGAATTTGAAATACGTTTAACTACGTACATAAATACAGTGGGCATCATGTATATTAAGAATTCTGGAGCATTTGTGAGATAATTCCTGTAACCAGGATTTGTAATAATAACATCTGTGTTGTTTTTTAAAAAAGATGTTCATTAAATGCATTCAATGTCCGTGTAAGGAGGATTTAAATTCAATGTTAGTCTTATCAATAGAACTTGTTTTTTCTAATAATGAGTTCTTTCAATTGTTTTTTATGGGATTACCCTGATAACTAATTAAATGCTGTTTATAATATGCTTTTTTTTTACCGTTCTCCATAGTGCTGTAAGTTTATTTCTATATCTTTAATACGTCTCTCGATAGGTTACGGGCTGTTTTCTAGCAAGTCGTTTTAGTCTTTTTTCATGTTAATCTTTACAAGTGATGTGAAATGGGGACTGATTTCATTTTTTAAAATCTGCTTTCCTGGTTTAATGGATAAATGTTTCTACAAGTACTTTAAGATAAGTAGTATAGAAAAAAAATTAAATGACTCTTTAGGATATGTTGAATTAATTATATCGTTCAAAATTTTCAAAGACAAGTTCGTTAGTGAATTCATGAAGAGTTAAGCAAGTTATGAATATTTTTCTAATTATTTTGGGTTTCTGTGTGTGTGTGTGTATGTGCTTATGTGTATGTAATTACTTCTATGTGTGTATTTGAATGTGTGTGTTTTTTGTGTGTTTGTGTATGTTTTGTGTGTTTGCTTGTGTGCGTGCATACTTGTGTGTGTGCGGGTGTTTGTGTGTATGTGTGTGTGTGTGTGTGTGTGTGTGTGTGTGTGTGTGTGTGCGTGTGTGTGTGCGTGAGGATGTGTGTGAACGAGTGACCACAGCATGCATGAGCGAGAGAGAGCTAGAGAGAAAAAAGAAAGAACGTGCGAGGGAGCGATCAAGCGAGCAAGAAAAAACAAAAAAGAGCGCGAAAAGAGGAATTAGCTTTTCGCATGAAACTAGGAGAGAGAATCGACTGGGATTGTTGGCGTTAATTAAGCCACGATCGTACTCCAGGGAGCAGATACTGCTTAGGCGATCTGAAGCCGGTATCTTTCGACTGAGGGGGTGTGTTCTTCAGTCAACACCCATTAATCAAAGACCTAGTCCCCTCCTAAAGAACTTGGTGCTTCATATAGCAAGATGCGCAGTGGAGCACGGCGTTGCAAAGGTTATGGTATTCTGTTAAGTGTATTTCTTCATCACGAAGCGTTGGAACTATTTCCTGTAGCTACTGTTAACTTCCACATGCCAATGCTGTCACACAATGTGTGGAAAAGGCTACAACAACCCTCCAGACCTGCATTTTTTCATTGTGGTGGTGGTGATGATGGTGATGGTGATTGTGGTGGTAGTTGTGGTGGTGAGGATGTTGGATGTGGTGGCGGTGGGGTAAGGGGAGGGTGGAATTGGTTGATGGGTAACAGAAGAACGTGTCATATGGTTGTATGAGATCAACAGAACTATTTACGGAAGCGATTTCCTGCCACCAGCGGGAATCAAAGCAACAGTCTGGAAAAATTTTCCATGGAATTTCTCTTCTAAACGTTTTTTTTTTTTTTTACACGGATTGACGGTGTAACGGTTGGGTACAGGAATTGGCGTAACATTCAGTCGCGTAACGGTCTTTGGTAAATCGCTTAGTGCTGTAACGGTCTAGAACTATAATCATTGTAACGGTTTATCAAAGTAATGGTCACTGTTGTAACGGCCGTTTTCAAGGTTATGAAGGTTGATCACAGTTGTAACGATCAGATACCGATGTAACAGTGTGATACCATAGTTATAGATTGTTGAAATTTGTATTGACTACTGGTATGGCAATATATCATATAACAGTGATAATTAAGTTTTGCCTGTACCTGAAGCATACTGGTCTCGCAATTGCTTAGTTGTGGGTTCGAATCCCACACTTCTCATCGGTTCCCAGCAGTGACCATACCTGTCCCAGCAATTCAAGTTAATAATTTATCAACGGTGACGGCTTCGGCCGCAGCTACGATCCCCATGGCGTGCACTCCTCGTCTTTTACAACGCAGTAAAAAAAAAAAAAAAAAAAAAAAAATTAAGAAATCTACTTCAAACCGCGGGTGTAGGGAAAACGCGTGACTAAAATATTTGAAAGCAGTTAAAAAAAAAAAAAAAAATGGTTCTCGAAAGCTTTCCGAAATCACAGAAACTCGCGGTCGTGGCCGTGAGAGAGCCGGAGTCTATTACCCCAGTGGTGGCCGGGGAATATTCCATACCATTCCAATTCCTGCTATTCCTATACCAGGAAACCTAACTTCTCTCCGATGGACTCCCAGAGCGGCGGGTCTGAAAAGGCCTTTGAATGTGGAAAGGATGGAATAGAGCCCGGACGCTAAGGGAGAGATGGAAGTAATGGAAATTGTGCTAGAAAAGGATGAGTAAGCAGAAGAGTTTTTCTAGGTTCTAGGTGAGCCCTCTTCCAATAGTAAGTGAAAGGTTTAAACGAAACTTTGTGTTTATGTGGCAAACGGTAAACTAAGGACTTATTGTTCTCGTTCAGTCTTGCTGTCGGGGTTTTGAATATTGGGACCCCCATTACAGTGAATGGGATTTTATAGATAGAATAAGCGGAATGGTTAGTAAGCTTTTGTCCTTAGTTTTTGGGGACGAATCTTTTTGACGATGCCCACATGTAATAATTGGCTATTGATGTAAAAGAATTCAGAATATTTAGTTCAGTAAGCTAATGTAATTAAACATGAAGAGTGTAATTTGTGGTTATATTTTTATAGACCTTATTTTAATGAAACTAAATTCGATCAATGATTATTTCTGAACTATGTATCATTTGTGACCGACTATGTCTCCACTACAATACAGAAATAGCGATCTATTTAGAAAACTAGCGAGATCACGTAATAACCGATACTAAAGCTTTCAACAAGGTAGAAAAAAAAGGGGGGGGGAAATAAATAAACGAGTAAAAAATGCTTCTCAAGTTGAATTTTTATACATTCTGATAACACTACGTAACCATTTCCTGACTGCATACCAAGTGGGTAGATGGGTCCAAGTTTCTGAGGCAGAGCAATTGTATTTTAACGTAACTTGTGAAAATTCTAACTTTGGTCACCTTCTAGTTTCGGTTTAAGTGGTGAAGAAGTGTAGTTAGGTAAAGATTGTGTAATATGAAGACGTGTCTTGGTACAAATCACTGCATGCAGATTTGCTTATCCGACGAAACAATCGACACGGAAATGGTCATGTATACTTTTCTATATGTACAGTGTCTGTATACACAAGCATACAGTATCTGCATGCATGAAAGAGAATATTATTCAATGATAGATTCGGGTCCTCTGTTTAAAGAAAAACACCAACGCTTTAATGGTTCGTATTCTGCAGACAAAAGTGGTGAGCCCTTCATCAAACAATATTCTCTCAAGTCTGCAGACACTTTGTATTCTCATGTGGACGAGGCTTCAGACGTTGAAAGTGGCACAGTAGATGATGCTTTATAATGAGTTGTCGGTGTGAGGGAGTATATTTCTGGAACGTAAATTTGCGTTGTAAATTAATTTTTCATGACCTTGTAAACATATTCAACGGAAATATATGCACCTGAAACAGTTTTAGGAAAAGTAATAGTTCAATCAGATAACATAAATTAATATAGAATAAAATTTAGCCGAGACGTTATCTTACGAGCATAGATTACATTATGTATATTACAACTAGACAAACGCGTGTGCACGCACACATACACGCACACACACACACACACACACACACACACACACACACACACACACACACACACACACACACACACACACACACGCACGCACGGGTCGACGGCGCAGTGGTAGCGTTCGTAACTCCTAACCCAGCTGTCTGAGTTCGAATCCCGCCTAGGACTGAAATAATTTCAGTATCGCTGCGCTGCGAGACGTTACTCTAACTCTCGTGGGCGGGGAATTGGGTGTATGTGTGTCAGGTCACAGCATCACCCATAGGTCTGTCATACATGAGCTCAGAGCTCTCATCCGGGAGGGTAGCTGTCGATCACAAGTCCAACACGTGATCCAAGACCATGGTGAATTACACACACACACACACACACACACACACACACACACACACACACACACACACACACACACACACACACATATACATACACACATACACACACACACATACGCACACGCACGCACGCACACACACACACACACACACTCATGCACACACGAGTACACACATACGCGCGCGCACACACACACACACACACACACACACACACACACACACACACACACGCACGCACACACAATGTATACATATTATATAACGTTATATGATATAAAGTACATCTCAAGATGGAGTTCGGATGGTCAGGCTGATCGACCGCTTGGAAGTTTATGGCCATGTTACGCCCGGGATTTCATCATGGGATCTATATTACACCTCTGTGATGGATCATTTGGAGGCAGTGGACAATAGCATCAAAGTTGATGGCACTGCGGTGTCGTAGCAAACAGGTCTATAAAACTAATGGTTCTTTTAATAAATTGTGAACAATTTCTTCCGGGACCCATCCATATGGATGGTGGGGGAAGGATTTTTGTACGAGTTACATGATTTAGAGCAGTGATAGGGAGAAATCAGAAAGAGAATATATATATATATATATATATATATATATATATATATATGCGAGAGTGATAGGTGGGGAAGGGTAAACGAAGATGGGCTAAGAATACATTTATTGTCCTTACGTTTCGGTTATTATAACCTTCCTCAGAGAACTTGTTACAGAACATCTTGGTCACAACATTTATACCCGCAGTGGGGGAACTTGTGAAGCTTCGAGTGTCAGGTTTTTTCTAGCGCATTTATTATTAAGAGACTGGCTGCTTTAGATAGGCATATAAATCCTTCTCTGTCGTTATTATTTTCTTTGACATTTATATGTGCAGCTTCAACTGTTTTTCTCATCTTCTTTTTTAATCCTTTGTGTAAAATCTCAACTTTACTCCATTCGGGAAGGTTGTTGCATATTTCGAGGTGGCGGACCAGGGAGTTGGACGTTCTGTGTGCTTTTAAATCATTCCTATGTTCGCTTATCCTCTTCTCGATTCCTCGACCTGACTCACCTATATAAGCCGAGGGGCAGCCACTACATGGAATGCGATAGATCACACTGAGGTCGTTGTTGTCATTAGTGTGGTTTTTAAACATTTTACCTATTTTATTACATGATACCTTGGCGATGTTTATGCCACCTTTCAGTAAATATCTATCAATAATTTCGGTTTTATCAGAATTAGGTACAGTAATGAAATGCGGTGTGACTAGGTTTGTTGTTGCTGTATGGTCATTTGATCCGGACGCTTGGTCGTTTGGTCCGCTGGTTTGGGCGTTCGATTTATTGTGGATTTTTCTAGCTTTGCCTTCTGTTTTGGTTATCAGGCCCCCTGGATATTTTAATTCTTTAAAAGTTTTTCTGATAAAAGACAACTCGTTTTCAAGGAGTTCACTGCTGCATATGCGGTAGGCTCGAAGAAAGAAGCCTATAAGGACACCAGTTTTAGTTCTTTTACTGTGGGCTGAGAAAAAGTGAACAAAGTCGTCTTTATTAGTAGGCTTTCTGTACACTGAAAACCTAAGATGATTAGAGCCTCTGTGTATCAGTGTATCTAAAAAGGGGAGTTTGCAGTCTTTCTCTTCTTCAACTGTGAACTGGATGTCTTCATGAACTGCGTTAAGCCTTCTCATTTTGTTTTCAATGTTGGTGTCTTTTGGTGTTATTACGAGTATATCATCCACGTATCTCAGCCAAGTGGTACCTCTACCCATGATGTTAATATATTTATCATTTTCCATTACCTCCATAAACAGACAAGCAAGAATAGCCGAAAGTGGGCTTCCCATTGCGAGGCCTTTTGTTTGTTTAAATTCAGCGTTGTTAAAAACAAAATATCCATATTTAACACACATTGAAATTAATTTGAGGTAATCAGATTTTGGTACTGGGAGGGTGTTATCATCTATATCATTAGTCACCTTTTCAAGCGCTTCTAGTGCATTATAAATAGATACGTTAGTAAATAAGGCTGTTATGTCATAGCTAATTAATTTCTTGTTTATTACATTTACATTCTCAAGCCTTCGGATTAAGTCAGATGAGTTTCTTAAGTGTGCCCCACTAATGGAACCCATGGTGTTAGATAAGGGTTTAGCCAAGCATTTGGCTAGTTTATGAGGAGCACTCCCGATCCCTGATGTTATGGGTCTCATAGGGATACCCATCTTGTGCACTTTGGGTAGACCATGCATTTTGGGGGGTTTTGGCGCTTCTTCTAGTAGGCCTAGAAGCTTTTTACCTCTGGGGGATTTACGTAATATTTTTCTTGCTTCCGCGTTAAATTTAGTTGCCTCTCTATCTGCGCTACCAACTGGTTGCCTTTCATATGTTGATTTGTCATTCAGCAGGTTATACATTTTCTCAAGGTAATCAATTTTGTTTAAAATTATCACTCCGCCACCTTTGTCCGCACGGGTGATTATAATATTATTATCTTTATTAAGTGTTTCCAGAGCTAGTCTAAATCTTTTTGGGATGACATAATGATTACTGTTGGCTAGAGCTTGATAACACGCTAAAATACCTTGGGTGAAACCTTTGTCAACATCGCTTACATTCCATTTATAGTTATTATTTAAGTTTGTGTTGTATCCATTACCTTTTCCACCTATGTCAAACTTAAGACCGAGACAAAGAACAAGTCTCTCATTCTTGGAAAGCTGCCTGTGTGAAAGATTAGTTACAAAGTTGTCCCTTTCTATCTTATTCCAATCACTGTAGTTACATAAGATATGGAGTTTACGTTTTAGTCTTTGTTCTTGTAAAACTGCATCTTTGTTGAGTCTACTTACTAACCAATGGGGTAAACTTAACTTAACTTTACCGTTGTCGTTTTCGTCTATCTTGTCTTGCAGGGCTTGGCATGCTTCTTCTAAGTAGGTTCTTGCAGAATTTGTGAAGGGGTGTTCAGCACTTCTTAGTTGATTCGGAGCGGATTTTGGGAGAACCATCTCCTCGATGCAATTCAGGAGGAACCCTCTACGAAGTTTAAAGCTTGTGATCAGATGTCTTCTGCGGTATTCTCTCCACATCTCCCCTCTTCCACCACCTCTCGACATGTTGATAAATTGTTTAAGACAAATGAGAGAGTGATAGGTGGGGAAGGGTAAACGAAGATGGGCTAAGAATACATTTATTGTCCTTACGTTTCGGTTATTATAACCTTCCTCAGAGAACTTGTTACAGAACATCTTGGTCACAACATTTATACCCGCAGTGGGGGAACTTGTGAAGCTTCGAGTGTCAGGTTTTTTCTAGCGCATTTATTATTAAGAGACTGGCTGCTTTAGATAGGCATATAAATCCTTCTCTGTCGTTATTATTTTCTTTGACATTTATATGTGCAGCTTCAACTGTTTTTCTCATCTTCTTTTTTAATCCTTTGTGTAAAATCTCAACTTTACTCCATTCGGGAAGGTTGTTGCATATTTCGAGGTGGCGGACCAGGGAGTTGGACGTTCTGTGTGCTTTTAAATCATTCCTATGTTCGCTTATCCTCTTCTCGATTCCTCGACCTGACTCACCTATATAAGCCGAGGGGCAGCCACTACATGGAATGCGATAGATCACACTGAGGTCGTTGTTGTCATTAGTGTGGTTTTTAAACATTTTACCTATTTTATTACATGATACCTTGGCGATGTTTATGCCACCTTTCAGTAAATATCTATCAATAATTTCGGTTTTATCAGAATTAGGTACAGTAATGAAATGCGGTGTGACTAGGTTTGTTGTTGCTGTATGGTCATTTGATCCGGACGCTTGGTCGTTTGGTCCGCTGGTTTGGGCGTTCGATTTATTGTGGATTTTTCTAGCTTTGCCTTCTGTTTTGGTTATCAGGCCCCCTGGATATTTTAATTCTTTAAAAGTTTTTCTGATAAAAGACAACTCGTTTTCAAGGAGTTCACTGCTGCATATGCGGTAGGCTCGAAGAAAGAAGCCTATAAGGACACCAGTTTTAGTTCTTTTACTGTGGGCTGAGAAAAAGTGAACAAAGTCGTCTTTATTAGTAGGTTTTCTGTACACTGAAAAATATTACGTAAATCCCCCAGAGGTAAAAAGCTTCTAGGCCTACTAGAAGAAGCGCCAAAACCCCCCAAAATGCATGGTCTACCCAAAGTGCACAAGATGGGTATCCCTATGAGACCCATAACATCAGGGATCGGGAGTGCTCCTCATAGACTAGCCAAATGCTTGGCTAAACCCTTATCTAACACCATGGGTTCCATTAGTGGGGCACACTTAAGAAACTCATCTGACTTAATCCGAAGGCTTGAGAATGTAAATGTAATAAACAAGAAATTAATTAGCTATGACATAACAGCCTTATTTACTAACGTATCTATTTATAATGCACTAGAAGCGCTTGAAAAGGTGACTAATGATATAGATGATAACACCCTCCCAGTACCAAAATCTGATTACCTCAAATTAATTTCAATGTGTGTTAAATATGGATATTTTGTTTTTAACAACGCTGAATTTAAACAAACAAAAGGCCTCGCAATGGGAAGCCCACTTTCGGCTATTCTTGCTTGTCTGTTTATGGAGGTAATGGAAAATGATAAATATATTAACATCATGGGTAGAGGTACCACTTGGCTGAGATACGTGGATGATATACTCGTAATAACACCAAAAGACACCAACATTGAAAACAAAATGAGAAGGCTTAACGCAGTTCATGAAGACATCCAGTTCACAGTTGAAGAAGAGAAAGACTGCAAACTCCCCTTTTTAGATACACTGATACACAGAGGCTCTAATCATCTTAGGTTTTCAGTGTACAGAAAGCCTACTAATAAAGACGACTTTGTTCACTTTTTCTCAGCCCACAGTAAAAGAACTAAAACTGGTGTCCTTATAGGCTTCTTTCTTCGAGCCTACCGCATATGCAGCAGTGAACTCCTTGAAAACGAGTTGTCTTTTATCAGAAAAACTTTTAAAGAATTAAAATATCCAGGGGGCCTGATAACCAAAACAGAAGGCAAAGCTAGAAAAATCCACAATAAATCGAACGCCCAAACCAGCGGACCAAACGACCAAGCGTCCGGATCAAATGACCATACAGCAACAACAAACCTAGTCACACCGCATTTCATTACTGTACCTAATTCTGATAAAACCGAAATTATTGATAGATATTTACTGAAAGGTGGCATAAACATCGCCAAGGTATCATGTAATAAAATAGGTAAAATGTTTAAAAACCACACTAATGACAACAACGACCTCAGTGTGATCTATCGCATTCCATGTAGTGGCTGCCCCTCGGCTTATATAGGTGAGTCAGGTCGAGGAATCGAGAAGAGGATAAACGAACATAGGAATGATTTAAAAGCACACAGAACGTCCAACTCCCTGGTCCGCCACCTCGAAATATGCAACAACAGTTGCACATATAAATGTCAAAGAAAATAATAACGACAGAGAAGGATTTATATGCCTATCTAAAGCAGCCAGTCTCTTGATAATAAATGCGCTAGAAAAAACCTGACACTCGAAGCTTCACAAGTTCCCCCACTGCGGGTATAAATGTTGTGACCAAGATGTTCTGTAACAAGTTCTCTGAGGAAGGTTATAATAACCGAAACGTAAGGACAATAAATGTATTCTTAGCCCATCTTCGTTTACCCTTCCCCACCTATCACTCTCTCATTTGTCTTAAACAATTTATCAACATATATATATATATATATATATATATATATATATATATATATAAAATAAGATAAAATTTTTGTTATAATTGTTTTACTAATAACATGCTTTGTTTTCCTTCTGATATTTTAATACTCAAAAGTTAAAATGGTATAGATCATGTTCCTTCTTGCACGCTATCAAGTCCTATAATGTTTCAAGAAATGTAGCATACCCATACACCAAGTGAGTTATTGGGCAGTAACTGTAAAATCCATTGCTTTATAACTTCCAGTGGAGGAAGTGGCTATAATAGGACAAAGAAATATCGACGGTTGAAAACTGGGAAAATCCAGTGTGAGAAATTCAAACTATACAGATTCGATAGAATGAGAGATAATGATTATAATAATAACGACAATGTGCCACCTATTAAGGATAATCATGAACTAGATATCTTTGGAATTTATTGAAACAGACGACCAAGAATAATCGCTTTTGGTAGCTTTTTACTAATTTTTTTTATTTAGTTATTCAATTATCATTATCACTATTTTTTAGTAATCGAAGCTGAGGTCTATAGCGGGAAAGCCTTAAGACTATTTATTTGTTTATTAATTTGTTTGTTTATATGATTATTTAATCAATTTTGTTTATATTTTTTACTAGTAATATTATTTAATTTTTTGTCGTTATAGTTATTTTTGCTATCATTATTACTAATGTTATTAGGAAGGTGTGACCTACAGAATATGTTGAACGTGAGGTCATTGGGTAGTCTTGTCCCTCCCGCAGGCAGAAGAAGAATAACAGCAGCAGAGGGGCAATTTCTCCTCCTCCTCCTCCTCCTCCTCCTCCTCCTCTCCCTCCTCCTCCTCCCCCTCCTCCTCCTCCTGCTCCTTCTGATCCTGCTGCTCCTGCTCACTTATTCATTCACTCACTCACTCACACACTCACATACACACACACACACACACACACACACACACACACACACACACACACACACACACACACATTCTTTCTTTGTCTCTATATATTTCAACTTTTTCTCTTTTTATGTCTTTCTCTCTTTTTTCTCCTTCACTTAACATTTGTCTCTTTCTGTTTCTCTCGCCCTTTTTTCTCTTTCTTTCTCACTTCCTATGTCTCTCACTCACTCACTCACTCACTCACTCACCCTCACTCTCACTTCATCCCTCTGTCTTTCCCTTCATCTTTTCAAACGAGTCAGGAGACCTGTGTTGCCAATGTTCATCAGTCGCCATTACATTTACTTCAATTTAAATTTTATATTAAGGTGCTTTTCCAAATATGTATTCTACCGTTTTATTAATTAATTGGTTTATGTATTTTTATTCATTATCTTAAGAGTTTTCTGTCATACTCCTCCCCCATTTTAGAGATGCCCTCCTTTATGTCTCCTCCCTCTTGTGATTTGTTTTCTTCTTCTTTTTTTTAAACCTGTCATATGATTCTCTCGTCCTTCTTTGCAATTGGTCCGTGAATAATCGCTTTTTCTCTTCATCAACCTTCTTCACTTCATCATCCCACCACTCACTACCCTTCCTTATACTCCCTCCCATCCTACTTGTTCCACACACTATCTTTGCACACCTTTTTACTCCCTCCTTGAAACATCCCCATTCCTCTTCCACTCCTATCTCTACTCTATCCTTCACCACTTGCCACACTTCTCCCAGCTTCTTTTACTCCTGCTCTTTATCATTTAATCAGTTTATTATTAATACCTACCTACCTTCTGTTCTTTTTTTCTCCATCTAGCTTTCACTTTCAACCTACCTTCCAAAAAAATCTTATTTTTCTTCACTCTCTCCCCTGAAAACATGGACATCCAAAACTCTTCCTACTCTTCTCCTGGATACCACTACATAGTCCATTAAAGCCTTATCAACCACTCTTCCGTCCACCACCTTCCCATGTGTACTATGCTTATTTTTTCTAAATGTTGTGTTAGCTATCACTAGCTCTCTTTGTAAACACACTTCCATCAACTCTCCACTACTATTTTTACCTGGCACCCCATACATCCCAACCACTCCGTCTATTGTTTTATCACCTACTCTAGCATTGACATTCTCCCAAAATTCTCAATGAACTCAATTGAATCTATCTGAAAAAAAAATTCTACACTTCTCACTAATAGGCCATTATGTACTTACAAAGAACATCCCCCTTTCCCAGTTTCACCTTCATTCACAGTACCCTTGAAGAAACCTTGCACTCCACCAAAAGCTGACCTATCTCTTCACTAGTATAGCCACACCTTCCCTCCCTCGTCTCACACCTGACACCCTCCCCACTACATTCCCAAACTCAAACTAACCCCTCCTTTTCAACTTAGCTTCACTTAATACCAACACATCCGTCTTCCTTGTCACATATATACTGCCTATCTCTTCCCTAGGAATTTAAGAGAGGAAGGGGAGGCGAATCAAGTAGAGAAGAAAAGGTAAAAGGTGCAGATGGAGAGATGATAACGAAAGAGGTGGTAAGGAGAAGATGGGCAGAGCATTTTAGGGAGCTGCTAAATGTGGAGGGGAATAGGGAGGGATTGGTTGTAGCAGTGGGATACGCTAAGAAAATGACAGTGATGGATAAGGAAAAAAGAGGAGAAATAAGAAAAGATGATGTGCAAGTAGATATTGAAATTATGAGAGCAGTTAAGGCACCTAGGTTACATGGGTTTCACGCGGAGTGACTAAGAAAGGGAGTACATGAGCGGACAGGCTAGTCAGGTTTTTTAATGTATATCTACGGTAAGGTAGAGTTCCGGAGGACTGGAGGAGTGCCTGTATAGTTCCGACAGTACTGTATGGGACAGAGACATGGAATTTAATAGAGGCAGAGAGGAAAAGTTTCAGAGGGACCAGTGTGTTCAGTGTAGTTGGGCAGGCTTATGGGAGGGTTTTAATTGAGAAGATTAGGAGAGGAATAGATGGAGTAATTGGTGAGGAATATTTTGGGTTTAGGAAAGGTATGGGTTGCGTGGATCAGATTTTTGTGGTAAAACAGATATGTGAGAAAGCTTTAGGAAAAGGAAAGGATGTTTTCTGGACCTTTATGGATTTGAAAAGGCTGATGACAGGATGGATAGAAAGGCACTGTTGGAGGTTTTCCAGATTTAGAGGGTTGGGGGAAAGCTGTTAAGGACAGCCAAGAGCTTTTACGAGAGTAGTATAGCTCTGTTAGAATTAGAAAAGGAGAGAGCGAGTGGTTTGAGGTAAAGCTGGGACTACGTCAGGGATGTCATGTCACCATGGCTGTTCAATGTGTACATAGATAGGGTTATGCGCGAGGTAAATGTGAGGGAGATGTACAGGGGATTGGAGTTGGTTAATGAAAATGGATAAAAGTGGGAGGTGAGCCAGTTGTTTGCTGGCAACACAGCGGCTGAGACAGGGACAGAGGGGAGATTAAGGGAGTAAGTGACGGAGTTTGGGAAGGTATGAGATAGGAAAATGTGGGTAAAATGTAAACGTGGATAAAAGTAAGGTGGTGTAATGTACAAGGAGAGAGGATAGCAACAATTTGGAAGTAAGTCTTAAAGGAGAGAGGCTTGAAAGTTCTAGGTATTTAGGGTCACATGTGACTGGAAAGGAATGAGTGTAGGTGGAAGTAAATTGTAGATTGAGAGAAGCGATTAAGTGCCTCGCGGGATTAAAAAGTGTAATGAAAAATAGACATTTGGGAATAGATGATATGAGATTATATGAAGGAAATGATTGTGCCGACAGCACTGCATGGGGCAGAGGCATGAAATTTAAGAGAGGCAGAAATGACAAGTTTAAATATATTTGAGATGAAATGCCTGAGAAGTATGGTAGAGATTGCAAGGTTGAATAGAGTGAAAAATGAGAAGGTGAGGGGAAGAGCGGGGAACAGAATGATGATGGGAGATAGGGTTGATGAAAGAATATTGGGATGGTTTTTACACATGGAAAGAATGAGTGAAGAAAGATTAGCAAAAGAGGTGTGGATGGCAGAAGTGGAGGAAATGAACATGAGGGGACGCCGAGAATGAGATGGGTGGATGGGTTGAAAGACTCGTTGAGCAGGAGGGGGGTGTCTGTTGAGCAGGAAAGGGAGGAGGCGGGAGATAGGGGTAGGTAGAGATTGGCTATGTATAGTTGATACTGTGATATAAGGAAGAGAGTGTGTGAGGAACGGGGGATTAAGGAGCGGTTATGTGTGAATGATATTTTGACGCAGTCCGAAGAAATTTCTCCCCGTCTGATATTCTTATACGTGAAGGGGTGGAGAGGGTGGTGGGGGGTCGCCGATTAAGTGAAGCGGTCTTTTTGTGGATGTGCTGTGTCTCGCTGCATTACCTCTGACCCGGGGCAGTGGTTGGGATACAGGGATGGTCCGTCATCCATGAGGAGCGAAGATGAGATGGGGGAAGGGGTGGTGGATGGGAATGGAATGGGTGGATGAGGAAATGGATGGGGGTGGGTATATGTCATTTGACTTTGGCTACCTCCCTGGTAATGCGGTAAAAGCCCTTTATATGTAGACAGATCTATTTTCAATTACCTATTTATGAATGTATGTGATTTGTTTATTCTTATTTATTCGTTGATTTATTGTTTTATTCATTTACTTGTTTATTAATTTATTTGTCTATGTACTTATTTATTCGTTTAATTATCAAGACCACTTTCTTCTTTCCTTTATCCCTCCTCCCCTCTCCCCCTTTTGTCCCCTCTCTTCGCTTTTCTCCTTTCCTTCTCCCTCTCCTTTCCCCTCCTCTCACCTCCTCTCCCCTCCTCTCATCCTCCCTCCACAGCCATCCTTTCCTCTTCCCTTTCTCTCCCATTTGCCTCCTCTTGCCTCCCCTTTTCCCTTCCCTCGCCCTTCTCCTCCCTTCACCCTTACCCTCCCCTCACCTTCCCCTCACTCTCTCCCTTCCTCACCCAGCCTTCCCCCTTTCCTTCGCCCTCCTCTTTCCCCATTCCTCTCCCTTCTCCTCCCTTTCCCACTCACCTCTCCCCAACTCACCTCCCCTTCTGTCCCCCCATTCCTTCCAGCCTGCCGTACCCTTCGTAGAGCATTCCTTTCCCTCCCAGCCTCTCCCAGCCTCTCCGTTCCTTCTCCTTTGAAACCATTTTTCAGAATCCGTCTCTGTAGAGCCTAAGCACGAAGAGGCTCATCTTAAGAGAAATAAATAGAATATTAAAAGGCCAGGTGGTGTAAGATAGAATGAAGCCTTTGAGTGACTAGATTTGTCATTTCAGCCCTAAATAGTTAGTGAAGAGGGTTCCTTTCAAGTTGTTAAGCAGATTGAACTTGTCTGAAAATTGTCGGAAAGAAATCCTGATTTAAAAAAAATAATCTATTTGTGTATTTTCGTCTCAAAAGTGGCAATTCTTCATCCGTATAACACCATTTTCTTCCCATACACTTTTTTCACTTCTTCACTGTTTTAGTTCTAGCCTCCTACACTTCCCTCTCATTCACATCGCCATCCACAATCTCATCCACATCCACACCCACATCTTCATTCACATCCGCATTCACATCCACATTCTCATCCGCATCCGCATCCTCATCCACATCCTCAGCTACATCCTTATTCACATACTCATAGACATCCTCCTCCACATCCACATTTTTATCCGCATCCACATCCACAACCTCATTGACATCCACATTCTCGTTCCTAGCTCCCCTCTCTTCCTTCTCCTCGCCGCCCTGGGCCCGAGCCCCCCAGCGACACCCTGATGTTGTACAGGCACCCCACACGCCACTAATATTGAGCCTTGGTGGCAGGCGAAGGAGGAAGAGGAGAGAAGAGGGGAGGAAAGAGGAGGGAGAGGGGAGCGGAGAGGAGGAGGGGAGTGGAGCGGAGAGGAGGAGGGGAGGGGAACGGAGCGGAGAGAGGAGGGAGGGAAAGAGGGGGTGTGGGGAGGAGGTCTGAGAAGGGGAGGGCAGGCGTCCAAGATGCAAGGTACAAAAGACAGTAGGATGTTAGCCATAATAGGCGTCGTGAGAGGTCCAACAAGAATAGCCTCCTAGACGATGAAAACTGCGTGGCACAAAAATAAATAAATAAATAAACAAATAGAATAATATTTGTCAACTATTCGTTGTTGGGATGGGTAGAAAACAATATCAAGTAAGCTCTTCAGAAATAAAGAAAGGGATAGAAATTTTATTAAAGTTTGTCTATTTCATTTAGCTGAGGCCATGCACCTGAATGGAAATATATATACATATATATATGGATAAGTATTTTAGACAAATTATTTGGATGATGGAGAACATAAACACAGGAGAACGTTAGAGTGTTTAGGGTTCCGAGCCTTCCCCTGTGTTTATATTCTCCATCATCCAAATATATATAAATATGTATATGTACTGTATATATATGTATATATATACATATTATATATATATTTATATATATATATATATATGTACATATATATCTGCAGTGGTCCACTCCAAGAGAAGAACAAAAAGTACACTAACCTGAAGTTAAACTAATATAATTATTAATTCAGACAATTTTAAGTGAAAACTGATGGAACGCAGGATGAACACAGAATGGAAAAATTAAATATTAAACAGAGAGAGAAAAAAAAATAGAACAGTAAAGAAACAGGCAACATCAAGAAACAAAACATTGAAACAAAGACACCATTACACGAGTGTTAAGGTGACATAGTTTACATATTTAATCATTGCTACCACCAAAATACTTTTACTGAACTTGAGAGACAATTTTATTGCAAAAGAATGTGTGTGCGTGTGTGTGTGTGTGTGTGCGCGTGCGTCAGTGTGTGTGTGTGTGTGTGTGTGTGCGTGTGTGTGTATATGTGTTTGTACATGCGTGTGTGTATGTGTACGTGTACATGTGTGTGCGTATGTGTGTGTGTTTGTGTGTATTTTTGTGTTTTTGTGTGTAAAACAATCTAATTTTTATATAATGTGATATATGATTTAGTATAATGCAGTACAATATATGATATAATACAATGTATTATAATATGATATATAAAATAAGATTTTGTGTGTCCGAGACAGATTTCAGAGACTTCGGGAGAAAAACAGAAAAGACTGTGTAATTCCGTAATTAAAAGTTGTTGCAATTCATAACTGTTCATTAACACCCTCTAACTATAGCGCACCATAATCGAAGTACGAGGGTCGTTCCAAAAGTAATGCCTCCTATTTTTTAACTCAAAAAGTTAAAGAGCTACGAAGACGGGAGTGGCACCATTAAAACGAGCTACCTTTTGTGCTCCAGAATTTATTTTTCTATGTAGTCACCACCATTCTCAATGCACTTTTGTCAGCGATGAACGAGAGCCTTAATGTCTCGGTCGTAAAAGTCAGCGCATGCCGAGGCGAGCCATTTTTTCACGGCTACGATTACGGCGTTGTCGGGGAAACGCTGCCCACGTAATGCGTTCTTCAATGGTCCGAATAAGTAGAAGTCTGACGGTGCCAGGTCGGGACTATACGTTGGATGAGACAGTACCATCCAGCCGAACTTTGTCACACATTCCGTGGTCTTCAAACTTGTGTGTGGCCTGGCGTTGTCGTGTTGCAAACGGAATGTTTCCCTTTTCTCTGGCCTTACACGGGCAATCCGGGCCTTCAGCTTGGTCAACGTTTCAACGTAACGGTCAGAGTTGACAGTCGCCCCTGGTTCCAAGAAATCCAGGAGGATGACGCCCTTCCTGTCCCAGAAGACGGTGCACATCACTTTGCCTGCAGATGTCTGCGTCTTGAACTTCTTCTTTGCTGGGGAGTGTGAGTGGTGCCATTCCATCGACTGCCGTTTGGACTCCGGCTCGTAGTGGTGACACCACGTCTCGTCACCAGTGATGATGCGGTCCAAGAATCCGTCACCTTCGGCTTCGTACCGATCCAACAAGTCCTGACAGACATCCCGTCGGTGGTCCTTTTGGTCCTGCGTGAGCATTCGTGGAACCCACCTAGCACACACTTTGCTGTATCCTAGGGATGACAATATCGTTTCCAGTGCACTGACACCCACATCCAACTCTACACGCATTTCATTCACCGTTATCCACGATCAGTGTGGATGAGTTGATCGAGGCGCACTTTGTTTTCCGGGGTGGTGGCTGTGCATGGGAGTCCGGAGCGCACTTTGTCACTCACTTCTCTGTCGCCACTCTGAAATCGACGAACCCATCTCCTAATTGTGCTGACATCAACTGTATCGGCTTCTTAAACGTTCACCAGGCGCCAGTGAATGTTGATTGGTTCAATTTTTTCTGCATGGAGGAATTCAATGACGCATCTCTGCTTCTGACGCACGTCCATGACAGGAATTGCTTTCTTAGGGTGTCAAACCATCAATATCTGCAACAGAGAGATGAAACTTTCAAGGTCATGAGTGCATAATTTCAGTCATCACAACAATGCAATTTGCAATCCCTTCGGATCCCTTCCAGCGTAATAAAAAAAATAGGAGGCATTACTTTTGGAATGACCCTCGTAATATTAAAGTATGACGGGACTTCCTGTTGCGAGTGAACGAAGGATTTGTAGACCCGTGGAAACACTACGTCCGCTTCTGGGGCAAACAAGCGGTGCGATGATTAATAGATGTACCGTGTAGATAAGAGCGGGTATATGTACATTTCAATTTGTATACTAATATGAATACAAAAAGATGATGACACGCAAGTACACACACGTACACACACACATATACACACACGCGCGCGCAACACACACACATGCACTCGCATACACACGTGCGCACACACACACACACACACACACACACACACACACACACACACACACACACACACACACACACACACACACACACACACACACACACACACACACACGTTCATGTGCAGTGTATGCATGGATGCCTTGCTGTTCCAAGATATAGCTTATTTCTGATTAATCTCGTTTTATGGGTCTATTAAACCTGTCGTAAAAGAGAACGTTTGTCTTTGCCCAAATGTTATACCTCTCACCTACCTTGTGCTAGGACACAGTGTCGCCCACGATTCAGAGCTTTTTATGAGCAGCGAAGGTGAGGGCCGGAATTATGTGAAATGTTGAACTTTGCTCAGAGTTGTGAGAAATATTACATTCGGTCAAGATGTATGAGAAATCTTGGACCTGGTCCAGAATTGTGAGAAATCCTGAAACTTACCCTGAATTGTGAGAATTCCTAGGTTTGACGCAGAACTGTGAGAATGATAAGAAATTTAGGTTCTAGCAAAAATTGTGAAAATATCTCGAATTTGGTCCAGAATTGAGAAATCCTAGTGGTTGCCTAAAGTTATGAGAAGTCCTCAATCTTGCTTAAAATTGCGGGACATCCTAGGCATGTGCCAGAATTGGTTCTGACCGAAAATTGTGGGACATCCTAGATATGCTACAGAATGTTAAGAAATCATGTTTCCACCTCAGCATTACTTGAAATGCCAGAAATGACCCAAAGTAATGAAATATAGTGAACATAACACAGAGTTGTGAGATATGCTGAACCTGTCTCAGAATCATAAGAAATGTTTGACACCTTTCCTTTCTATAAGCGTGCGAATAAATCCTTTAACTTGAATTGATGATGGCTGTTTTCAGAGTTATATGACATTTCCGTTGTCACAACAGAGGCTTAACTCAGCGATTTCAATGCAGTAATGTGCTTGAGAGTCTAGTTGGGTCTTCCAACTGCTAAATAAAATCACCTGGCGGTAGACATGACAAACATACAGTTCGACCAAGGTACTCAAAAGGTTATGGTTGCAATGGCCTCTGGTGTACCGGCGCTTCTATATTTGTGGACAATCACGGACCGCCTCATTGGGTTAAAGATGGTCATTCCTCCTTTGGCGTCTTCTTGTTAAACTGATTTCATTGGTGAAACTAAGACAATCCTAGGTCTCGGCTGATTTCGACAGAAGAAAAGTTTTCTTTTAGCTGAATAAAAACAGTTGGTGGCAGTCAAAATCCGTCCTAAACCCAAGAAACCCAACGAAAGGGTCGACAGCCATGTGATGCACCGGCATCCTTTGATTATAATTCACCGGTATGCTTTGACATAAAGTCAAAAGATGAGACTTCAATATGCCCCCGCTGACTAGTGAGTAGATATGGCCGTGCTCTATGATACACGTCTGGATCCGTGGAGACAATTTAGTCCGCGATGCCTTTACTTATCACAAGGATGATGCCATCCCCAAGTTCATAGTGGATGGTGGGGCTCACTTTGATGTGGCGTAATCAAGCGAAACCAGAATGTGTAGTGTATTTAATTAAGCTAACTCTACTCTGTTCTATGGCCGGTCTTTCCGAGCGCTGTAATTACTTGTGTAGGGACGCACTAGTTAGGGAATCTATAGGAGGTTCATTGCAGTCTTACTCCTGTCCCTTGAGTATTCTTTTTCAAAGGCGTCTTGTCTGTGTTCAGGTAACGATTACAACGTGTTCGTACCCTACCAATGAAAACTATACTTTGTTCTCTCCCCCCCTCTCTCTCTCTCTCTCTCTCTCCGTCTCTCCCTTTCTCTCTCTTTCTCTCTCTCTCTCTCTCTTTCTCACTCGTTCCTTTCTCAATTCAAAATTCCTTGTTTTTCTTTTTTCCTGTACTTTCCTTTTTCTAACATCTCCCCCTCCCCCCCTCTCTCTCTCTCTCTCTCTCTATATATATATATATATATATATATATGTATATATATATATATATAAATAATATGTATGATATATATGTATATATATATATATAAAATATGTATGATATATATGTATATATATATATATAAAATATGTATGATATATATGTATATATATATATGTGTATATATATACATATATGTATATATATATATAATTGTATACATATATATAATATATGTATATATATATATATATATATATATATATATGATATGTATAATATATATATATATATATATATATATAATTGTATACATATATAATATATGTATATATATATATATATATATATATATATATAATATGTATAATATATATATATATATATGTATATTGTATATATATATATATATAATTGTATACATATATATATATATGTATATATATATGTATACGTATATCTATTAGATATAATAGTATACATTTCCTCATTCTATCCTCTCCCTTTTCGTTTTGTTTATTTTTCCACGGCACATTAAGAGGAAAGGAAGAGGGGAAATAATATCCGTAAGGAAAAATGGTAAAGTCCTCCAGGAACTAATTCGGCGTGAATTACCGGAGGAGCTACTTATGGCTCGAAAAAGGCACGACTGAAGAAGAGGAGCCCCTACGTCAGACACTACATACATCGACTGAGTGGTCTTCATGGTGAAACTGTGGAGAGGAGAAATAAGGTAACAAGTTTTGAGATTATTTGTGATTAAAGTAATTGACACGGCCATGGACGATGAAGAGCAAAAAGTACAAAACAAGAATATATATATGGATGCATAGTAATTTGAAGAAAAAAAATGACTGAATGATGACGATGATGACGACAACGATGAGGATGACGAAGACGACGACAAAGTCGACGACGACATAATTTTAATGGTATACTTTCGAGGGAAAGATATAATTGGTTTCATTCAAATGTATAATTCTTCAGCAATTTTATTAATTAATTTTCACACATAACGGCACCATTTCTGACCTTGGCCTTCAATATTAAATTCACTGTATGAACAGAGTTCTGGCCTGAGATGAGGGAAATGTACCATGATTCATCATATATATAATATATGATATGGATTTATGATGTACGCGTGTGCATACGTACACACACGCGCGCGCGCGCGTAAACATACACACAACAAATATATATGTTTTTTAGCATACAAACTGTATCTAAAAAAGGTGCCCGTTCGCAGTAGAATCCATTGTAATCATCGTAAGAGCTCACTCCAGTCATTATTTTGGATGATTGTCAGATTATATCAGATTCTGTGAGGAGTATGTTGAAGGTCTGTCACTTGTTCTCTTCAGCACTGGCAGAAACGAGGTTCTCTCAGAGTTTTTGCTCTGACAGACTTCGCAAATCCTCATGAAAGATTTACATCTAGCTTGCATGAATGTGTATTCCAGCGTATATGTCTCAGCTTAGGGTGCAGTGTGCATAGGCGTGTTCATACGCCCACGCCTATGCTACGAAGATGAAAACGCGACAGAAGCGACGAAAAGAAATGTTCAGGTGGACAAGCATTCTGGCACTCTCTGGAACGCACGTGCGCACACACACACACACACACATCATGACTTTGCTTAGACTTAAGCTCTCCTGAATGCATTCACTCACGCTCCCGCACATGCACGTGTACACATGCACACACACACACACACACACACACGCTCCGCTGCAGGTTGTTACTTCAACTCTCCTGGGCGGGGAGTTGGGTGTGTGTGTGTGCGTGAAAGGTCACAGTATTAAACATAGATCGGTCATACGAGCTCTGAACTCTCATCCGAGAATTTATTAACTGTCGATCACGAGTCCAACATGTGATCCAAGACCTGGTGAATCACACGCACACACACACACACACACACACACACACACACACACACACACACACACACACACACACACACACACACACACACACACACACAGCTTCCCACACAGAGTGATAGATATATGGAACAAACTGGACAAAGAAATAGTGTGTGCAAACACAATACAACAATTTAAGAACAAATTTGATCTTGCGAGATACAAAAACGGGTAACCACGAGCATAGCTCCCCTTCCCGTATAATACTACTAGGTAAATACACACACACAGATATGTTATGTGTAATATAGACAAAATATTTGGGTAAATATGAACACCAATTGATCAGGAATGTAATGTTAAGGCACGCACATGTTGATTTGGCGTGAATGGAAAATGTCATTTTCATTGTATACAAAGAAATGTTTTGAAAATTAATTTATAGTGGCATTTTGAAATACCCTGCGGTGATATGCAGACAAACATTCCGCTTTTGTACAAGAAGTCACTGTATCTTCTTCTGTCTCCCCTTCTCCCCACTCTCTCTCTTTCTCTATATCTATCTCTCTTTCTCTTCCTCTATCTCTTTCTTTTTCTCTTTAATCACTGTATCTTCTTCTGTCTCCCCCTCTCCCCACTCTCTCTCTGTCTCTATATCTATCTCTCTTTCTCTACCTCTATCTCTTTCTTTTTCTCTTTAATCACTGTATCTCCTGTCTCCCCCTCTCCTCACTCTCTGTCTCTATATCTCTCTCTCTTTCTCTTCCTCTATCTCTTTCTTTTTCTCTTTCATCTCTCCTCTATCTTATTTCTTCTCTTTTGTTTTCCTCTCTTTTGTCTGCGCTTCTCTCCTGTTTCCTCTTCTTTCCTCTCTTCTCACTTTTTTGTTCTCTCTTTTATTTCCTCTTCTCTCATATCATTCCTCGCCACCTTTTCCTCTATCTCCTCCTGTGGATAAACACCTCAGGAATATGCTGCAGTTTCTGCCAACCGTTTATTTATTTTGTTCGTTTTATTTGGCTGTTTGGAACTGACTTCACCTTTTCGCTTGTGCATTTGACCTCGTTATGGGCCGAAAGGTCCCGTGTTCCTTTTTTGATTTTCGTTTTTATTTCTTTTGTTATTATTATAATCTTTGCAGTCCCCTGCAACCAGGTGGCTAGTAGTAAGGCCTTACTTTCGAGAAAAATAAGTAAATGAAAATAATGAATTAATAAAAATGATAATAAAAAGTAATAACAGCATAACGAAGAATAAAGGAACAAAGTAAATATATAAATAAAATAAATGTAAAGAAAAGAGAAGCAATAATATAAAAAGAAAATTTTTACTTCAAATGTAAAAGGAATGCTGCTTTCTGAAAGAACAAAATATTGAATATTTTCCTAAATTGATTAAAATCACTTGACGGTAGGTATAACCAAATATATAAAGTAACTTTATCGAGATAAAATGTGTCACATTCTGTCTTACGTGCCACTGTTCCTCGGGCACCGGTCTGACACAATTTGGCACCAGGGCACTGCGATTGACACATTCGTCTTCTATCTCAAAGGTCCGTTCTGCCTTCTAGAAGAAATATTTTATTCAGAGATTTATCTTCATCTTCTGGGCCGTTCCTGGAAGTTTTCTCGCACACAATGCTGGGCTACACTAAAGAGTCTCATCAACGAAAGCTTTGGACCCTGAAACTCAGGTTTTCATTAAGTAGGAAAAAAAAAATGATTTCCTTTTATCTAAGAAAAAGAAAAAAGAAAAACCTATTCCAGCACTAAATTTACCAAAGAGCATGATCATCTTTTTTTTTTTTCATTAATTCATTTGTTTTGGTCATTTCCCATGTTTACTTTTTTTTCTTAATATGAGTATGTCATTTTGGCCAAGATTTGTAATCCAGTTCGTCTTATTCAGCCGAAAGGCAGAGTCATGGAGAAACAAAATTTGTCATCAATGCCTTCCACTGATTAGGCCTTTCATGCAATATTACATTCAAAAGAGACCTTGAAGCACTTGAGGTGACGTAAGCAAAATCTCTCAGTTGTATGTTCTTGTGAGACTTACACCCGTTCCTCCTCCTTATCTTCCTCCTCCTCCTTCCCCTCTTTCTCTTCTTCCTCTTCCTCGTCCCTCTATCCTCCTTAACCTCTTCCTCCTCCCCTCCTCCCTCTCCTCCTCCTTCTTCTATTCTTCCTTCACTTCTTCTTCCTCTTCTTTCTCTTCCTTTTCTTCTCCTCCCTATCTTCTTCCTCCTATTTCTCCTTTTCATACCCTTCTCCTCCCCCTCTTCCTTCTCATAATTCTATAACTCTTACTCCTCTTGGTCTTTTTTCCTTCTCTTGTTTCTTTTCCTTTTTTTCATTTCCTGTTCTTTTTTTTGTTTGCCTCCTATTCTTATCTTGCTCCTCTTTCTCATTTTTTTTTCTCACCTTCTACCGCTCTTCCTTTTCCTTTTTCTCCTTCTGCCATTCGTTTTCCTTGCCGTCCTTCTTTTCCTCATTCTCCTCTTCCTCCTTCTCTTCCTCCTCTTCTTCCTCCTTTTCTTCCTCTTCCTCTTCTCCTTCCTCCTTTCCTTCCTCCTTCTTGCCCTCCTCCTCCCCTTCCTCCTCCTCCTCCTCCTTTCTCCTTTCTTTCTTTCTTTCCTCCTCCCCTTCCTCGTCCTCTTCCTTTCTCCTTTCTTTCTCTCCTTCCTCCTCCCCTTCCTCGTCCTCTTCCTCCTCCTCTCCTCCATTTCCTTGAACCTAACCATTCTTATCTTATCCTCTTTTTCCCCCTTTCTTAGCCTATGTTAGAACAAGCGTTCTCCATTTGGGCCTCGCTCGAGCTCTCCGTCCCAGCCATTGCTGGCCCGCTTTCTGTGGTCTCCATGGCAATGGTGCGTAAAATCTTGCAGGCCCTAGACGGAGGACCTCTCAGGATTTCGTCTGCGATTTTCGCCCCTACGGACCAGCTTAACAATACTCGCACAAACTCTTCTTGTCTGTTATATACAGCTTATCATAGCGTTCAACAATCTGTGTGTGTACATTATTTGGGAAAATCTGAGGATCTATCCTGGAGGATGTTTGAACTTGGTCGTGAGTTGGTAGCTTGACTATGGCTATGACCTTGGTCAACATGAATCACTTTAGTTCAATGAATTATATTATAGTCTTGTTCTAAATATGTCAGGCAATTCTATTTGGCTAAGTGAGTGTCCATACATTGGGTCTGCTGTCGTGAATTTACCTCACAGTGTAATCGAATTATCTGGAATAAACTAGAACAAAGTTTGGGTAAATGTTTAGGACAACACAGATAGTTATTTTGACTTTTTTAACTATTTAATTTTATTTATTTTATTATTATTTTATACGACAGTTTTACACGTAAGAGAGGAGGGGGGAGCCATTGCATTTCCAGTGCTTGAATTAACCTAAATTAAAGTAAGATTTTTTACAGCCATTTTATGTAACCAGGAAGGTTGTTTTACGTCCGGTAGTGTGTTAAAAAAGAACAGCAGGCTGAGGTTTCGGAATTGAGTGACGGCTTTACAAGTTTGGCAAATTGCTTCGAGTGTTTACGAGTTACGAGAGAGGATCTGAAAGTTTTATCAACAAACACGCCCCAGAACATGAGGTGTTTTGTCCTGGCTTCGTTACTCTTGTGTACATACGTACATGGATATACACGAGTCTGATACGCATATGAGCACACGCACATACTCGTATATATGCATATATGTAAGTAACTTCCTGTGTACTTATGAACATTTGATTGTATGTGTATATCCATCCACGCACGTACCTGCACATAATGTGCTCGCGCATACATAAACATATGTACACATACGTGCATGTACGTATATATATATGCACACGTACACATGCACATAAGCCCACACATGCGTCTCCATGCGCACGTACGGAACTGTACACGTGCCCGTATACATGTACACGTACATGTACGTATCCATGAGGTTAAGATGTACATACAGTGTCGATGATCGGAACACAATTTGATCTTTAACCGGTCCATTGAATGAAGTTGGGCTTGATTGGTCAGAGTGACGTACTAATAAGTATGTCAGTCGAAAGAGTTGACAGTCAATTAGAATATATATTTTTAATGGAAAGGAGTAGGCGGGGATCATTTCACAGAATGGACCGAGTCAAATTTTTATATTAACAGAAAAATAGATATATACAGCACAAGATATACAGTATATTGATAAATACGATATGTGAACAAGAACTTGCTATCAAATCTCAAGACAAAACAGAATATGTAAGGAACGACGTTAGGGACTGTGGGAGTTTTCGCTGGCTAAGAGGCGTGGAGCGTTGCTACTTGGGCGTGAGGTCAGAAGTGGAGGCTGTGTGAGGCTTCCTGTCGGAGGAATGAATTCATAGTATGTTCGTAACAAGTTCGTAACAAGTTCGTGGCAAGTTCGTAGCAAGTTCGCAGCAAGCTACGGGGTCTTGCTGCATTGCTTCTGGCCCAGGGCAGTGGGGCGGAAACAGGGATGACTCGTCATCCAAGAGGAGCTAAAATGAGAGAGGAAAGGGTGGTGGATGGAAGTGGTATGGGTGGAAGTCAAATGGGTGGTAGTGGGTACGTGCCTTTTGACTTAGCTACATCCTTTATAAAGGGAAAAGGACCTTGATACATACATATATATGTATATATATATATATATATATATATCAAGAAAAATATGAGATATCGATAAAACTCTCCAATCCTTTACGCACGTTGACATTTGCAATACATATACTAATTTAAAAAAAATTCTGTGGAAGGCTTTCCTTCAGGTGAATAAAACCGCGTAGTGGTATCTAGAATGAACTAGCAAAGTCTTTAAACGCGGTGTAAGAATTTATTGGCCCCAAATAACTTTAATTAGTTTGGAAGAGACTTTGTGTGTCTGCGAAGGCGTTAATGAAGGGATCTTGGGCGATGCGAAAAGGGGGCAAGAATTATGAAGACAAATATGGTTAGATTATCTTATTTCAGTGTAGAGCTCCTATACAACCTCATAATGCTTTTGAGATACTATATCTTATCCAAGGATAAAAACGCTGGTTATGAAAATAGATTAATAAACAAATGTAATTAGGGAAGAGAGTCGGAAATTAAACACGAATGAAGACTATTTTTTACTTTCATGTTCGAATTGAGGTGTGTGTGTGTGTGTGTTTGTATGTATGTATGTATGTATATATGCGTGTATTTCTAAGGGGGGCGTGCCTGTATGTCTACTTGTGTGTCCCAGTGTGTTTGTATGGTGCGTATGTGTGGGCGCAGTTGTGCTCACTGCCAAATACTCAAAGAATCATGAAGTCAAATAGGAATGTGAGCCTTAATGCATCGGGAGGGAGTGTAAACAACTGCACGGCTCGTTTGTGAATGGGAGATGCAGAAGCTCCTTCTCACAAAACCCAGACCCTCTGATGAATACTTTAGCCGACGAGGACGAAAGCAAAGGACGCTGAGCAAGACTCTTGTCACTCCTTTTCCGAAAGGCACCTCTTAGCTGAAGAAAACCCTTAGGTCTCTGAATATTTTTTTTTATTCTGTTACTCTGTTGAAGGAGGTAGTTTTTTCAGTACCAAGGGAGGTCACTGGCCTGAAACAAATTGCCTAGTGGCAGACAGGTAATTTTGACGAAGGAACACTAGTGTCTGTGGGTTTAGAGAGATATGAAGTTACTCTTAAGTGTATAGAAAGTTTCCGTAGCTGAGGAATATTGTTCGTTCATTATTTGTTGATTTCTTTATTATCTATTTATTTGTTTATTCGTTTATTAATCTAATGATTTATCTACAAAGTTATTTGTTCATTATTTGTGTATTCATTTACTAACTTTATGTGTGATATATATCTTATCTACTATCTATTCTTTTTACATTATTTATCTATATACTGTATATCAATCTATTTATATATTCACATATTTATTTTTGTGTATGTGAATTGTTTCAACACTGGGATTCGTTTTCTTAAAGTCACTAAAATTACTCTCCCCAACTCCGTATCACCGAACTGTAATGTCTGAAACAAACCCGTATATAGATAGAATACAGGTCACTGACCTCGTAACCACCACTGCTCAAACACACAAACATTAGCAAGGAGTCTCGCGTCACAAAGTACACCTTCCTCATCGATCACAATTCGGCCATCAATCATACAAACACCCAAAAGGATGCATAGGTCCCAAAATTGGTGCGTGTCGTAGAGTACACACCGCTAATAGCCCAAATTGAAGTCTTTTAACAAGGCGAGTGGATACGTAATAATGTACACCGAAACTGTATATATATATATATATATATATATATATATATATATATATATATATATATATATATATATATATTATATACATACATATATATATATATATATATATATATATATATATATATATATATATATGTATATATGAGAAGTTTTGATAATTACATGCCAGTTGATATATTTGAGCATGTCATACATACAGAGGCTAACTGACTGACTGGCTGACTGACTGGCTGACCAACCGATTGAAAGACTGACTGACTGACCAACCGAAAGTATGACTGACAGCTTGAAGAACAGACTAAGAGACAAAGAGAGAGAAAGAGAAAGAGACGCATTTCATACATATTTCCACACGCGAATTGTCAAAGAAGCCACATTCTACAGTCGACATTTCGGCCCCCTCAATACTGAGTTTGCCTAACTAGTTTGAGTTTGCTAAACTAGTTTGTCGTGCCGCACGGGCAAGCTCCACTAATCATAGAAACTACGTTCGACAGGAACCGAAGTTAACGGGGATACAGGTTAGCTGTTCTCTTTTGATGGGTTATTCCAGCCGAAATTTACAATAATAAAGTCGATATTTCATATTAGTTTGATTTATTTGTACATCTTAATTCAGTTATCCTTAATCTTAAATTTGTGTATATTTTCATTTGTTTTCTTTGTAATTGATCATGATCATTCGCATGTTTTATTAATTAATTTTATTTATGTAAATGTTTATCAATTCATCATTTAGCTTTATTCATCAATTTGTGTATTAATTTACTTGTTCATTTGCTCACATCTTTGTTCGTTCATTCATTCACTCTTTTACTTGTTCAATTGTGGTCACCTTCCTGACGTCACTGAAAATATATCTTTCACTTATGCATTGAAAAATCTGTGGACTGTTGAGACTCCTCATAGCACGGTGACGTATAGATATTTTTAACTTTGGCTAATGACATTGAAATTTTATTTGAGTCCACATTAAAAAAAGGAGTGAGTGCTTACAAAAAAAAAAAAAAAACACCCTGTATTCGGGATGAATGTCTGGTACAGTTAATTTACATTAAAACTTGAATGGAAATTGCTAAGTTCCTGCCTGAATTTTTTTTTTTTTTTTTTTTTTTTTTGCTGCGCAGGGGATCCTCCTATGCTAAACAGAATAACATTTGAACAATAGTATGTGTAACGAGCAGTGATCAGAGACAATTTATACACTCGCCATTAATAGGCACAGTCGAATTTTCTTCCCTCTATTGTTTTACATCTTGAAGAATTTATTCCCCTTCCTTCCTTCACCTACCCCACTTTCTAAATGATTTATTTAATTCCAATTTATTAAATAAGCAGCGTTGGTGGTACAGGGTTCTTAGATCTTTTCTTCACAGGTAACGCCAAATGAGCTCCTTCCATTGAAAGGGGACCATCAATGATCGAGACCCTGTTTTGTTCTTAGGTGACCCCTTAACTGAATAAAACTGCCTAGTAATAGCCGAAGTATGTTCAGGTCTTATTGTACTCAAAATCATACAGTCTTGATTTATTCTATTCTACTTGTTTGTTTATTTATTCAATTATCAATTATCACGAAGTCAAGATGCACAGGTCAGGGTTCGAATCCCTTGGCAGAGCTTCTAAGAATGTTCAATCTGTCTTAAACATACACATATATATACATATATACATATACATACATATGTATATATATATATATATATATATATATATATATATATATATACTTGGCCTGTAATTTAGATCTTTTATTGTTTAAAGTGACTTAATGCTCTCGACCTATCTCATCCCGTCTGATTCAGCTAAATGCTATTTGGCAACGTTTGGCAACTATTTGGCAACTATTTGGCGCGTTTTTCAGTTTTCCTCACACTAACCTCAGCCCTGTTTTATTCAGGTGATAGGTAATCCCCAGTTCAGAGGAGCTGACAAGACAACTAAAGAGCCATCAGTCATACACTTTTACCAATTTTTATCTTATATTTTTTCTCTCTCATTAAGGATCCTCATCTGACAAGGCTTTGTCCTCCAGACCATTGACAAGACATCTGGAGCACCATCTGTCACGTTGTTTTAGAAAAATAACCTAATTTTTCTCTCATTGAGATTTCTTATTTGATGGGGACCTGTGAGGACAAATCGATCCTTGCAAGGTGACTCAGTCCTACATTATTGCCTAAGATCTTTGAAACACATATCCGTATACCCACGTCTACACCTGATTCCCCAACACAAGGGGAAAGGGATTTAAAGGAATGTACACTTGTCCTGATTCCTTACATGGGAAACACTGTTGTGGTCTTCTTGTCCGCCAACATAGGGTTTGTGTCTGGGGAAACTATTTCATAATGTCTTTCCCAAATGATAACATACAGTTGTGAACTCTATTTATTGTTATTCATTTAAGATGGTGATGACGATGACAACGACGACAACGACGACGACGACCATTGATGTTAATGTTCATGTCAGAAGCTGACTTCGATCAGACGTCGTTACTATATCGTGTTTACTCTATTCTGATGAATGAGGTAACTAAAGAATCGTGGCAAACATTAAATAGTTCTCCTCCGGAGCTACATAAAACACGTCAGAGTATTTAGGGTGTTAGAGAAAAAACTGGATCGTACACCCCCCACCCCTCTCCAGGTGTTACGGTTTGATTACACCTCATTTCATTATTATCTCTTACTGTGTTGTCATTCCTAGATCTTCAGTCTCTCCTTCCGTGTTATTCATGATTGCTTAGAGGATTATTGCTCTGGGATCTTTTTCTTCCTATATCCTACCTCCAAACCTCATCTTAATAACTAG
>NC_134818.1:15255901-15275901 GCF_046742065.1 Oratosquilla oratoria | reverse complement strand
ATTAATCGATTGATTTATTCATTTACATAAGTATTCATTTGTTATATTAGAAGTGATAGTGTAGATGGTAGGGATGTGATGATAGTGGTAAGAGAATTATCATTGTAGTAGTTTAAGTGTTACTAGATTTATGACTAAAGCCATAAATTTCAAGAGGTAATAAAATCATCGAGGACAAAGACTCGTAGCAACAATGCCCCAATTAGTAAATTATCTTTATGGACACGATTGGCGTCCCAATTAGTCTAATGCACAATTGCGACCAATTACAAGTACTCCATTATGTAATAGCATCAAATCAGCTGTGTATGTGGAGGCGTACATCTACGGTAGGTCGTAGATTTACGAAATGCAGGAGTTCCTTGGAGCCTCGGAGACACAATATCGTAAATGTCGGATGTAGTAAAATGTTATTTGTTGCAGCTTCTTCGCAGAGACTCTTACTATTGCAGTACCTAGAAGTGAAGTCAATTATATGTTTACACCCGACCGCGCCTTCATTATGAATCGAGTTATATTGAAGAAACATGACGAAAAGCTTCCATCAAAGATATCTAGGGTAATATTTGGTGTCTATTAGCGTCCATGTTCATGTTCTCTGTACTTATGGAGAATGTAATCGGCAAGTAATTGGACTATCCTTACATAAAGGACTTTCCTTGGAAGGCGATGAAGGACGCAATCCCCGTAAGAGGTAATTAATGTTTCAAAAAAATATATATATAGTTCTTCAAGCTCGCCCATATGAAGACACTCTTGCCACGGGCAGTTGGTGATTGCCGCTTAGTAGTATGTTTTGTTCGGTGCTATTATCGCTCAACGATAATCGTTCATGGCTCAAGGTTGATCGTCAAACGATTATCTAGAGCACTCATTCCTTGTTTTTGAATGGAGTTGTTTTGGTTCGAATTGTAAAGTCCGAGGACGATGATTTTAACCAAACCTACCAGGTATGATGCCCGTTACCCGCCATTGGCTGTGGTAGGAGGCTAATGTAATCGCACCGAGCATAATGAACCTTAACCCAGCTGTCCGAACACATTGGGTAAAGGTGACTGCTATAGCCAGGGACTCCTGAAGGGTTGTCAAGATTTCATCCTAAGTTATGTGAAGGCGATTATGTGAAATAAACTAATTCAATAGAAAGATCCTGTCGCATATTAAGAAAAGCTTATGTCTTGACCAATCATTTTACTAGTACGTTGAAGATTTACTGTGGAAAAGGATACAAAAACAAACGAACAATATACCTTTTGCCTTATAACAAATCTAAGTTTTGAATGATAACTAATAAGAAACGAAATTTTTGGGAATTGTTAAAAAAAGGAAGGATTCCAAGATTTATATTATGAGCATACATGACCTTAGTCATGTGCTTACATACTCATTGCGAGGATTATCCCTCTATGTATGAATGTTTCTTATGAGTGAAGATCTGGAGTCTAGGATCCATGTTGAAGGGGAGAAGCATAAACCCCGGGTAGCTTGCGGACTACCTCTCCCAGTTCCAACTACGGGCAATATAATAAACTCTTTGATCACTGTACTTCATTACACCCCTTAAGACGGTCCTAGGACTAGGACCGAAACGTCGAGCATTAAACCTCCCACTGGTACTTATGCTTATCCCCTTCAATATGCATGAATGTAAATACATGCACACACACTAACTCGTTCACTCTCCTCTCTTTCACACACACACACACACACATATATATATATATATATGAAATATACGTATATATATATATATATAATATATATATATCACTCAATCACTTGTACATATTCACTCTCTGTATATATATATATATGAAATATACGTATATATATATATATATCACACACAATCACTTGTACATATTCCTAGTGTATAGTATATGATACGATTTAGTAGAACAAACTCGCAAGGAATAAAAATTTTGTTGATGAATGCGCATGTTCTAATCAGCTCATAACTTCTCATCCAAGTAAACTAGAAGACCTACTGTAAATAATTTTAATTATTCTATATTCTTGATATAAGGACTTGATACTTAAGAGGAGATGAAAATTGTATCGAATTTCTCCCACGCAGAAGCACGATTAACGTTTTATATCTTATCCAAACCTTCCTTGACGAGTTTACAAAATAAGAAAGTATGCTAATTTGCATGAGGTAAACATTAATCTTGCGAAAATCAATTACTCTTGGCCTAGAAGTGCACTTTAACATTTAATTAAGTTCAAATTACAGCATCAGTCGGCCTGAATCTCCTGCAGCCCAGTCCCGATTAAATTCAGGTCTGATTTTAGTGCCGACATTAAAGAAACATACTGTGACGGATCAGAAGGGGTATTTGAACATAAAGGAAGTCGCGCGCACACACACACACACACACACACACACACACACACACACACACACACACACACACACACACACACACACACACACACACACACACACAGAGAGAGAGAGAGAGAGTTTGGTGTGTATGTGTGCGTTTAAGGTAACCGTACTACCCGTAGATAGGTCATATATGATCTCTGAGCTCTCTTCCGAGAGGGTAATAGCCGTCGATCACGAATCCAACACGTGATCCAAGACCATGGTGAATCACACACACACACACACACACACATTCCTTTAGTATTAAACACAAACAAATGTGTGTATAATTATATAGATATAATACAGTATATGCATTCCATAACACAAGACATCTTGTTATAATAATTAACATCACATTTCAATCTTCCAAGACGTAATGTGACCCCAGCGTGTTACGCGTCCGAGTTTATATCTCCAGCAGGCAATAAGGATCCCCAAGTAGTTAGCAAACACACACCACTTGGAGAAGTGGAAACGCAGTCGACAAACAATTTAGTGCAAGTTAACATTGGAGATGTACACACCTTCCATGGGATGTAGGAACGCCCATTCGGGCCTTTCGGGAGATGGATTCAAACGTACCTCCTCTTGTTCACGACGTCTGGCCCAAGGGTCTTCAGAGGTAGGGTTGTCATTTTTTTTTTTTTTTTTTTTTTAGAATATTCTAAAGCCATTTGTCCCTTTCATTGGAAAAAAGACATGGAGATCTACTGTCGGATTCATCAATTAGCATAAAACTAAGATAGGGCATCGTTTGTTGGTACGCTACTTGTACGAATTACAGAAAAAGCTAGATTACGTGAATATGAAGTTGACTTCAGCCGACTTCCAAAGGAAATATTTGCGTTCTTCGTTTATTCATTAATTTATTTATTTATATATATATTTGTCTATTTGTTGATTAGCTGATTTGTTTGTTTATCTATCTATTCATTTATCTCCATATTTTATTTATTAACATATAGATATTTTTCTCGTACTAAACGACTGGCAACCTTATTACTGGCTGTTTGAATCGTTGCACTAAGGATGATCGTATTCGGGAAGTTAATTATGAAATTAAGTTCTCCATCTGAGGGATGTATGAGCCGAAGAATCGATACAAAGCTTTAAAATTTAATAAGATATAAACGAAAGCAAAATGCCTAATAGTATCTTTTTTTTTTTTGGAGTGGGGCAGCATATTTCTTTTTAACCCATTTATTCTTTGTGTACCCGGCCTTGTTATGGGATTAAAAAATCCTGTATTGTCGTTTTAATGTTGCTTTAAAATGACGATAACCAGAAAAAGATATAAATATCCTTCTAGAAAAAAAATATTAAGGCTGCAGATAACGTTTCGCTAATACATGTTCCTATGCAACAACAATATAGAAAAAAAAAATCAAAGCTTGACATGCAGTGTTATGTTTGCGTAATATGGTTGGTGCTTCACATTCTGGCTGTGTGACAAGGTTAGTTTTCGTCGTCTGCAGCCGATGGGGATCGCTCTCGGACCTAGGTTGTTGCAAAGTGAGTTAGAAACGAAACTCGCCACACGGGAAGAATTTGTGGGCAGGTGCATCCGCCATTTTTGAAAGCAACCAATGAAGAAGGGTCATACATGACTACATTTAGGTGTGGGAATGTGTGTGGTGCTGTTAAGAACCCCCTTTAAACAAAATATATAAACAAATAGATAAATTAATTAAACAAAATAAAGTTATATAATCTTGGACCAGGAGGGCTCACTGCAATAACTAAGTTTGGCTTAGATGACCCCCGGCAGCTTGGGAAACTCTCAATTGTTGTTTAGCTTGCCTACAGCTTAAGCCAAACCAAACTGGAAACAGAAGTTTCTCCTTTGCCCAAACCGGGACGAGTTGAAGACAGAGAGCCTTTTTTAAGCGAAGGTCCAAGGTTATAGACATAGGAATGTGCTTACAAATACATGAATTAGGAACTATGTGAGGCTTGATTATGAGAGTGTCATCTTTTGGAATGACTGCTATAGGTTTGTTAGGAATAGTTTCTAGATGTTGTGTGAGTATGTAGGTGTGTGTGTGTATGGGTGGGTGTGGGTGTTCGTACCAATATGCAGAAGTAAGCGCATTCTTTTATCGATGTTTGAAGGGTTTGAAAATACATTTAAAAATGACAATCTTTCTCTATATAAACCCTAAAACAACGACACGTACAAGTAAACCATAGGCTACAGATACTATTTAGTAGACATATCATAGATTAAGAATTTTCTCATCCAAGTCTTTATTAACGTAGACTTTTTCTTTTTGCAGGTAAGCGCTGAATTTGCTGTACCAGCTGTCTACTATCTCAACGGGAAGCTCTCAGTTAAACCAGAGAGCCACTTTTACCCATTATACTTAAGACAGCCAAGGCAAGTGTTATTAAATACGAGAAATCCCACCCATATATATGCGGTTATGAGACTGACTGAATTGAAATTAATTTTGATTTGTTCATATCTAAGCCTACAACAAATGGCACACAGAATCGTACGCAGACGAACAAAAGGTCATAGATTCTCTTTGATCTCTACGTAATTAGATCTTTAGACTATATTAAAGTGATATGTTTTCATTTACTTAGAATCCCTATTACCGTGAGACAGCGCTTTCCTTCTCGCTCTCTCTTCTCTCTTCTCGCTCTCGTTCGACTCTCGCTCTAGCTTTCTCGTTCGACTCTTGTTCTCGTTCTCTCTCTCTTGTTCTCCTCTCTCTTTTGTTCTCCTCTCTCATTCTCCTCTTTCTCATGTTCTCCTCTCCTTTTTCTTTCTCTTTCTCCCTCTCTTCATCTCTTCCTCTTTTATTTTTCTCCCTCTCTTCCTCCCTTTCTCTCTCCGTCATTTTCTCTTTCGTATTCTCTCTCTCTCTCTCTCTCTCTCTCTCTCTCTCTCTCTCTCTCTCTCTCTCTCTCTCTCTCTCTCTCTCTCTCTCTCTCTCTCTCTCTCTCTCTCTCTCTCTCTCTCTCTCTCTCTCTCTCTCTCTCTCCTCTCTTTCCTTTCTCTCTCTTATCTCTCCACTCTTTCTCCCTTTTCTCCCTCCCTCTGTTCCTCTCCCTCTCTCCTCTCCCTTTGTCCTTCTATCCCTCTCCGCTGTCCTTCTCTCCCTCTCTCCCTCTCTCTGTCCCTCTATTTTGTCTATTCCTCTCTCTTCTCCCTCTTTTCTCCTCCTTGTTCTCTCCTCCTTGTTCTCTCCTCTCTTTCTTCTCTCTCCTCTCTTCTTTCCTCTCCCTCTTCTCCCTCCTCCACCTCCTTTCTCTTTTTCCTCCAGCTCTCTCCCTCCCTCTCTCTCTCTCTCTCTATCTATCTCTTTCTCTCTTTCTCTCTCTCTCTCTCTCTCTTTCCCTCTCTCTTCCTATGTTTAAACCTCTCTCTGTCTCTCCTCACCCTCCCCTTCCCTTCCCCCTTCCCTCCCTTTTCATTCACCTTTCTCCTCCCCTCCCATCGGCCCCTGTATGATACCTACTTTGACCCAGGTGTCAAATACTGTCAGGTGATCACATAATAAGTATAATTCATTAATTCATATTTAGTTTGTTTCATAACATAAATATTGCAAGTTTAGCACACTGATAAGAAAGTTTTATATGCACGCATGCACTTATCGATATTGCATGGTGGCTCATTCAGGCAACACACACACACACACACACACACACACACACACACACACACACACACACACACACACACACACACACACACACACACACACACAAACACATAAATACACACATAAAACACACAGACACGCAAACGAACAAACAAACAAACAAACAAATAGCACCTTACCGCGTCCACACCTTTAAACTAATGCTTTTGCGTGGTAGAAAAAACAACAGTACTGGGCTTTCCTCTAATCCCCTTTTTAAACTATTACATGTATCAATAGTTTGTCAAATATCATATTTACTCTCTGCATCGTGGCCACCCGACCCGCACAAGACCTCGATGTTTGAAATCTAATGTCCTTCTCTCAAAGGTGATTCCGCCCGACTGGATGGATCAACACCACCTGTTTGAGTGATTTTACTTCATTAGGATCTGGAGGATCCAAAGCGATGACTTTCCATGCCTGGGATTCTGGGACATTCAGAATAGTGTCTTCGCCTCTTGGCGATCGAAGGGTTACCAAAGAGGTGAGTCAAATTTGGCCTCAGAAGGAGAAGAGTCCATGGTAGGGAATGGGTTAAGCAAGGAAGGCTCACCACTATCATTTCTGAAGGTGAGGTGGGTTCAAGCAGCAAGTTTAAATAGTCTGATGTTAAATGAAATAGGACAAGTAAACCATCTGTTGGGTATGGATCATAATTTCATACCTGTAGCATTCTTTATATATATAAATATATATATATATATATATATATATATATATATATATATATATATATATATATATATATTTGTTTTTATATATGTTATTTATTTATTTTGTTATCATAAGATGATTTCACTCGGGAAATGAAGGAAATATCGTATTAATACCACAACCCCGATTTTCTGTGTCCATCTCCTAAGGTTTGTTTTACTTGTTGCCTCCTACCACAACCAATTGCGGGTGACGCGCATCATACTACCTGGCATCATATTGAGTAAGCGCGTTGGTAGGTTCCACTACAATGATCAACCTCGTAATTTGGAGCTCGAAGCAAAACGCCCCTATTCAAAAATAAATAGTTAGTACCTTAGATAACCATTTAACGATCATCATTGTGTCATGAACGATCATCGTGGAGCGATAATCGCACCGAGCAAAATTCACTTTTACATAATAATCTTATTCAGTTGTTGTCACAAGATAAAGACTGAGAAGTTTGCCACCATATTGAAGATGGACAAGCATTCAATAATCGTCATCAATGAAATCCTCATCATCAGTGAAAGCACAAGGGATGACGTTAATTACGATGAGTATTTTCAGAATTTAATCAACAACTTAGTGCAGGAGTCAGCCCGCTTCCCCAGGTAACCTATTACAGCGCCAGCTGATTAGTCGCCCCTGTTTTCTGAAACTTGGCGGTTCGTGTTTCCGGCTAAAGTAAATCATCCATTTTTGTCAACATGAGTCAGTCGGAGCTCTTCTATTCATGTGAAGCTATTGGATAGTGTAACCAACCACAGAGACGGAGAGGAGAACCAACGTATATTTAAACCGTGAGGATGTTCATTTATGTGAATCCCTTCGAAAAAGGTCTTTGATTGGAACGTTAGAGATTAGGCCCCTCAACTCTGTGCGTTCTTGCTCCCGTATGAAATCCGTGTGTTTGTGTGTCTGTGTGTGTATGTGCCTGTGTGTGTGTGTGTGTGTGTGTGTGTGTGTGTGTGTGTGTGTGTGTGTGTGTGTGTGTGTGTGTGTGTATTTACCTAGTTGTGTCTTACGGGAAGAGGAGCTATGCTCGTGGTGTCCGATGTGTGTGTGTGTGTGTGTGTGTGTGTGTGTGTGTGTGTGTGTGTGTGTGTGTGTGTGTGTGTGTGGACGTGTTTATGTGTGGGTGTGTGTGGGTGTATATTTGTATACTACCGTATATATGTATGTCTGGTTGTGTGTGTGTACGTATGCATATACGTGTGTATGTATGTGTTTATGTATATTTTTATGTGAGTGTAAGTTTTACGGAATTGTTTTCCAAAGGTTCCCTTCCCCGAGTTTGTATACTTTGGGTATCGTCGTTTTTACAATGATACTTTTACATTGCCATCAGTATTATATTACAACATATCCAAGAAAGTCAGATCAGGTCAGGTAGACAGATCAAGTTAGGTTAGGTCCTGTTAGGTTAAATCAGATCGGGTTAGCGCAGGTCATGTTAGGTTAAAGCATGCCGATTCAGGTTAGGTTAGGTCAGGTTATGTCATGTTAGTGCAGAGGTTCCGTGGTCGGAGAATGGGCCCATTGAGAATGAATACTATTCTTGCTTGCGACGTCCGCTTTAAATCAAAACAGGCATATGTCCAGAGTTCACTGAATCCTTTTCTGAATACAGAAGTGTCTCACCTAAGAACATAAAAACCCAAGAATGGAGGGGACTGTAAAAGACAACAAGGCATACAATAGGCAGTTCCATGTCTCTTACCAACTTCCCCTATCCATAAAGCTATCTAATTTTCTTCTAAAAACACTACAAAGGACCAAGTACCGTAGCTCCCTGTCCAGAGATTAAAGGAGACTAATTTTTAACTCGTACGCTAGCGAAAACGTCTCGCACAGCCGAATAGAAAAGTGAAAGAAATAGTATGAAAGGATTGATTTCTCTCGTTCGGGGTGATCTAATAGAAGTGTTCAAGTGGATCAAAGGCTATAACAAGGGAGATGCAAACAAGGTCATCATAATAAAACAACAGGGCAGGACTCGCAGTAATGGGTATAAACTGGACAAATTTAGATTTAAGAAGGAAATAGGCAAGAATTGGTTTACTAATAGGGTGGTCGATGAATGGAATAAACTTTGTAACCATGTAGTAAGCGCTGAAACTATCAGTTGTTTTAAAAAACGATTAGACAACTTTATGGATGGGGACGACAGGTGGTGATGGATACGGAGCTGCCTAGTGTAGGCCTTATGGTCTCTTGCAGTCTCCTTTATTCTTATGTTCTTATGTTCTTATGTGTTCGGTGACTCACTTTGTACATGCTGTTCTGGCGGAAGATGTAGGTTTATGCAGTTCAGTGATTGGATTTAGAAAAAAAAAAAAGGGAAGATGTACTCGTTTGAATGAAATAGGTGAACTTGAACAAAGAGGGTAAAGGGAGAAAATGAGGAGGAAGGAGCGGTGAGGGAAGAGAATGGATAGCGTACTGCTTTGGTACTTCCGTAGATCCTCATATACCTTTGGCGGACCTTTAGCTTTCCGTTTGCATCTTTGACAACCTCGGAATCTTTCTGTCTTCAATCCGTGGATGGCAGCGGCAACTAGGTCTTCCTATAACCCGCTTCTGCGAAATCTTGTCTCGTAGGAGTATGTCTACAACTGTGTCAATTCATGCAGACTCTGTGATTACGTCATCATTTTCACGGAAGTAATTCTTGGTAACCAGGGAAAGGGACGAATCTCGGGAAAGGATTGTAAATATTTTCTTCGGGAATATGTTTTCTGATGTTTTCTGGGATTAAAATTAAACTTGTAGTCACTTTTTTCAGTGAGATTAAATTTTTTTTCCTTCTGTAAAGTAGTGAAGCTCCTGAAATTTCTGGCAAATTAAGGATTCTCGTTATATCTTTTAGTCTGCGCATAGGACATGCAGACTAACACACTCTTTTTTCATTTTCTTTTTTCTCTCTTTTCTCTCTTTTTTTTCTGTTTTCTCTAGCTTTCGCCTATCCTCCCTATCATCCATGTTCTTCTCCCTCATCCTCTCTCTCTCCCTCTCCCTCTCCCTCTCCCCCCCTCTCCCTCCCCTCTCCCTCCCCTCTCCCTCCCCTCTTCCCTCCCTTCCTCTCCCTTCTTTTTCCACCGTCCTTCTCCCTCCCTCCATCTCCTTCTTCCTCTTCTTTTTCCTCTTTGTCTCCATCTTCTCTCTGTCCTTCCCCTCCCTGTCCTTCCCTCTCCCTATTCCCCCTGTCTCTATCTCCTTATTCCCTCCCTCCTCTCACTCCCTCTTTCTCTCTCTCTCTCTCTCTCTCTCTCTCTCTCTCTCTCTCTCTCTCTCTCTCTCTCTCTCTCTCTCTCTCTCTCTCTCTCTCTCTCTCTCTCTCTCTCTCTCTCTCTCTCCCTTTCTCATAATCATTTTTCTCCCTGACCTCTCTCTCTCCCAGCCTCTTTCTTCCCTCTCCCTCTCATTCATTCTCACTCTGGCTAAGAGATCGTGAAAACACAAGTGGATACATGAATCAGTTCAATGGTTGGTAAACCTTGGAACCAGAAAAAGTTGACTAATACCACAATATATATTTTCATATAAACTTGCAACTGCGCGCGCGCGTGTGTGTGAGATTCACGTTGGTCTTTGGATCACGGGTTGGACTCGTGATCGATAGCTATTTCCCTCCCGTAAGAGAGCTTAGAGCTCGTATGACCGATCTATGGGTAATGCTGTATGTGTGTGTGTGTGTGTGTAGATGGTCAAAGATATGGGTTTGTGCATATACAAGTACGTGTAAATGCAGGTTTAGGTACTGGTGAGGGTCGGTAGAAGAGTATTGATATTATTTCATTCATATCAATATTTTTCCTTTATGGCTAATAACTAAGGCTACCTATTAGTCAAGATCATCACTCAAAGAAAAAGAAAATCTTTTAGGTTTCCATAACCCCAATTCTTGCTTTCATCTCTTGACCACTGCTCGTTCGCTCACTCCTATTCATACCAATCCATAATGGACCCTCTTCGATATTTCTTCTCCCCCAAGACCCACGCCTCTTCCTCTCTCAGCCTCAGATTTTTCAGACCCTTAGCCATTCTCCTCCAACAGTCTTCCGTCGTGAGCATCAATTTCCTTGGTGGTTGCCAAGAACACATACCTTATCTGCGGGCGTATGAGACACGCTTTTTTATTTATTTTTTTATTTCAAATGTATCACATTACTGCTTTTGTCTAATGCGACCGTATTGTTGATGTATAGAATCATAAACTGCCCTTACATAATCATTTAAAAATATCTATATACCAATGTATATATTTTTTCATATATATAATAGAGTTGCTAAGTCAGAGGCACGTACCTACTTCCACCCATTTTCCTCCCCTCGACCACCTTTTCTACCCTTCCCGTCTCAGGTCGTCATGGATGACCGTTCATCCCTGCATCCGCAAACTGCTTTGGGTCAAACGCAAGTTGAAGAGAAATGTGGGTAAAAGCAAGGTGATGAAATGTACTCGTATAAGGGTAGAGGATGGCAGTAACTTGGAAGTCTAAAAGGAGAGAAGCTGGAAAAAGTGAATAGCTTTAGGTATTTCGGGTCGCATGTGGGAGGAAAGGGAGGAATGGAGGTGGGGGTAAATTGTAGATTGAGAGAAGCAAATAAATGCCTTGGGGGATTAAAAAGTGTTATGAGAAATAGGCAACTGAGAATGGATGCAAAGAGGAGACCGTATGAAAGGATGATTGTGCCGACGGTATTGTATGGGTCAGAGAATTGGAATTTAAGAGATGTAGAGATGAAAAGTTTAAATGTGCTTGAGGTGAAATGTCTGAGAATTATGGTAGGGGTTACAAGGTTGGATAGTGTGAGGAACGAGAAGGTGAGGAGAAGAGGGGGGATGGAAAAGAGATTTTAAAATATCTTTCAATAAATGTATGATAAGTACTATTTTATCCACAAAATATCCTTGTCTCTCGCGTTTTATTCGAGGATGTGGCTTATACGCCAGCAAATACGATATTCAAAAGAATATGCGTCCAACCTTGCGTTTATGTAAGTGCTTTGTAACGCATCATCTATGGCTTTAAGTAAATGACGTAAACCTGCGTGCACACGATACTAACGTAGATCAAAACAGATTATGTACATATAATTTTCGGTTTTGTAATACATTAGTTTAGTGCAAAGGGACTATTTTATATGGGAATGTATTAACACTCACCAACGTTAATAGAGTAGGTCCGTGTATATGATATCGTTATTCTGTTGGTTCTTTTATAGTGGATGCGGTTATGCGCGCACGCGTGTTTAATGATAATAACGATAATGATAATAATAATGATGATGATGATGACAATGGTGATGATAATGATAATGATGCTGGCAATGATGGTGATGATAATGATAATAAGAATGATAATGATTATGATCAGTTTATTGGTTTAAGAACTATACAGAGATACATTGACAATTTACAATTTGTTTAAACTTAAAACTAGTCTATTTTGAGTACACAATGTGCTAGGCGTTGTCATCCACAAATGATGGTGTCTTTGTTTCCTGCCGACCGGGTGTTCAAGGGCCTTGTCACTGATGATAAGGTCGAAGGATGGTTTTTCGTTGATAGTGAATTTTAGCTGTACAGTCTCTCTGATGTTGAAGCTCTTGAAACCCCGTATATAACCAGCTTCCAGATGGAAATCTCACTCAAGATCGTCGGCAGTCTCCATAATGTGGTTGAAGTGGGCAATTGACGTTGTGGTTCACCTGACACTGTGCGCACGATGACAGATGCGGTGTGCTACGGGTGGAGACGGAGGTTTGATCTTACCTACAAAATCTAAATCCCTGGGAACGTCAGTATTAAGATAGGGTGGGGTCAGGTGAGCGCCACTAAACATCGCTACTCCCCACCCCTGCGGTTTGCCCTGGGGTAAACACCGAGTCATTTCCTCCTTGCTATAGAGCACTGTAGATGGTGGGTAACTGCACCTTCGTTTCGATTTGTATCATTCACTGGGTCGGTATCGGTATAAAGGAGAACTTCACTATATGTCACTGCACTAAATGTAATGTTCCTTAAATCTGATGGGGAGAGGTCAACAGGCTGACCTGAGGCCGGAGGTCATGGACACATGTCTCTATTCCATGGTCGTGCGACTCTTGTGTTTGCGTGCCTGTGTGCTTGTGTGTCAGTGCGTACGCGTGTGTGTGCGTGCGTGTCTGTGTATGTGTGCGTGCGTGTGCGTATGCGTGCGTGCGAGCGTGCTTTATTGTATGCACGCGTAAGTGCATATATTCATGCATGTTTGCTGACGTGGAACCAGGCCTGCTTTTATGAGCGTTTGTGTATGCGAAGGCCCGTAATGCATATATACATGCTAAAGAATGAAGGTACACCTGCATGTACACACTTCTAAATTTGACTTTACTGTTGTGAGTTTACGGGAGCAGTACATGTATATGTGAGCAATTTACTCTTGATATGTGCTCGTATACCTTGCGCTTATGTCAATATAGTGGACGCTGTCAACAACTTGCACTAGCAGGCCAATATTCGCTCCAAGGTGTGTATTTACACAGACGACATGCCGACAATGGCGCGCAATTCAAACTGACGAGTCAATAACGGTCACCGTTACACGATCTGGTGATGCATTGTCAGCCAACGCTTATGCTGAGCACTAGTGGCTCTGCGATTAAGTATGGATAAACGTTTGTGTGTGTGTGTGTGTGTGTGTGTGTGTGTGTGTGTGTGTGTGTGTGTGTGTGTGTGTGTGTGTGTGTGTGTGTGCGTGTGTGTGCGCTTGTGTGTGTATGTGTGTGCGCCTGTGTCTACATATCTGTGTGCTTGTGAGTGATTCACCGTAATCTTGGGAAATCTCCTTAACGCCCTTTTTTCTTGTTCTTGAATTCGACAAAGTATTCCTTCGAGAGACTTTGTAGTTTGATAATATTCTTTCATCAAGGTAAGGAAATGTTATAAACTACATGTGAAAATACATAGTGAAAAGAGCTTTATTTCTAGTGTTGAGTTTAAGATTTGTATGATGAGGAACATTTAGTATATTCATAGACTAACCACAAAGTCAGAAGTTCTAAACCGTGTCACTGCTTCCAACATTTTTAAATTAGTTTTTATGCCAAATATATCAGATATTTCAACACGGCATTTACCATAAAGTAGAATGTTATTATAAGGAAGAATATATCAAGCATTGTGAAAACAATAACAGTTTATTACTTTTATAGCTGACTATAGATGAGCCCGTACATTCATGTTTGTATGACTAACTATTCAAACAGAAACAACAATACAAAAGAAATACAACATAGATAACCAAATCAGTATTGAATCTATAGACACTCAAACTAGATTAAAGTTAGGATTCTTGACGTATGTTGTTTCTTTAAGGTCATCACTGCGATTAGTAGAAGATTAATGAATTTGCCTCACCCATGAAATGCGAATTCGTGAAATATACATTTTTTTCGCATAAAATACATCGCAGTCCAATAAATGCATAATCAGAATCCAACGTCATCCCATTGTGACATTAAAATATCACTTGGTCAGCTCACGGGCAGCCTTGATTGGAGCTGGGCTGTCCAATACGAATCGAGAGGTGGATTTCGTGACGCCGTATTGGTTTCTGAAGGGGAACGATATAGAGAGGGAGAGAGAGAAAGAGGGGCAGAAAGACAGGGAGAAAGACGAAAGGGAAGAGAATAAAAAAGGGAGAAAAACACATTTTATGAATTACCTAAACATTTAGCTTTGATTTTTAAATTTTTCATAATTTTTTTTTAGTTTCATCCAAAACTCGTCGCTGATTACAATCGGAACATAAACAGGTGATAGCCTTTTTCTTATGTAAATATATTTAGATGAAGATTATTTGTTTGAATGTCACGAAATTCTTTGTTCAGTGGTAAGATGTCGTACGGAATGACTTTGGTGGAAGAGCAGAGTGGAATGCCTTTCCTAATCTTTGAGTTGTGACAAGGATATGAAGCCGCGCGCTTGACCTCTTTAGCGGATGCCAGGCGCGCACGCTACCACTGCACCAAAACGGGCCATACGAATGTACACCCAAATTTTTAGGAAATGATTTGTTAAATAAAATCCATATTTTGTTGTTGAAAACGTTGCTGTAGTGTATATATTAGGTAACTTACCTTAACTTCCTCTGTATATATATATATATTTTTTACCTCAAAATATTATTTTCCCACTAAATGTGCAGCGATAATGGCTATTTGGTGTTGATAATGGCAAACCTGTGTCGGGAAGAGTTTTTTTCACGTTCCCCCTTTTATTTTTTATTATACCAGGACCTATCACTTCGGAGGTAGAAAATAATGTATATTAAAACAAAAATCCATAAAATGTTTCTTGGAAATGAAAGCTTCAATGACTTGGACTGCCCACGACGTTTGGTGCTGTCGGCTACCGATGAAAAATGACCAATTCCTGACATAATGACGAGCTCTCGATACAATCTGAGGATATATTGGAAATTAATCACGATGGGGAGATTTTGTTCTATAACTGAAAATTCTGTGATAGAATTCACTGATATGACTTGATGGGTAAATCTCGTTCTTTATGTAAGTTAATAGTTTAGAATGTTTAAGTAATGCTTAAACCTGTTCCAAATAGATGTTAACGGAAGTCTTGATCCTGATAGTAAGGTGAAGCAACGGAGATTTTAACTTTGATCATATCTGATAACTGTTGACCATCCCAAAATGTGCGTGCTGGTTGTGGTGGATCTAGTTATGGTAGTTCTAGTTCTGGTAGTTGTGGATGTGTTGGTTGTGGTGGTTCTAGTGTCGGTGATGGTGGTGCTAGAAGTGGTGATGATGATTTTGTGGTTGTGGTAGTGGTTATGTTTTTTCTTCTGATGGTGGTGGTTGTAGTGATGGTAGGTTATTGTGGTGAAGAATGATGATGAGTTAATGTTACTCTTGTTCCTCTTGAAAGTTTGCATTATCAGTGAACTATGAAAGTGGAGTTGGATAGGAAACCGATTACCCTCTCAAACTCTGGCTAAAGACACTCCTCCCCTTTTATATTGTGTTCGTGTCTGTGTGTTCAGCCAAAACTGAACATTCCTATACCTCCTTTTTCTGAACAATGTCAAAACTTTTCTTCGTCATCCGCGAATGATCAAGATGTGCAATGCATCGTAGCTGCACTGAGACTGAACACAGAATTGCCTGAAACGATGACTATTGCACAAATGAACTGATCTAATTGGTCCAGTAAGTGTGTAATTGGCATCTCGAGTAAGTTTGGATTAAAGGGAGATTTAGAATACAGCTCCTTTGCTATCATAAGGGACCTGCGTCTCGCTGTCTTACCCTGTAGACGAACAAGATAATCTGGTATGATAACAGCTGCTGATCTTGAATCCAGAACGTTATCCAAGATCGCTGGAAATCGCACGAGCGCACGCACACACACAGGCACAAACACACACACACACACACACACACACACACACACACACACACACACACACACACACACACACACACACACACACACACACACACACACACACACACACACACACACACACACACACTTGAAGGCGTAGTGGTGGCGTTATCCAAGATCGCTGGAAATCGCACGAGCGCACGCACACACGCAGGCACAAACACACACACACACACACACACACACACACACACACACACACACACACACACACACACACACACACACACACACACACACACACACACACACACTTGAAGGCGTAGTGGTGGCGTTCTACTAATTATTATTCTATACGAAGAGTGGAACTATCAGTTTCTTCTCATTTTCGAGACATTTTATTGTCCACTTGTAGTTCCCCCTCAAATAAGTCCCTCGTTCATTCTGTTCCGAAGAGTTTTATCTTTTATTAACTTGAGCATTTTTCCGACTAGCTCATGAATGTTAGATTTTTTATTTGGTCGTAAAAGAATATTGGAAAACCACTTAGAACTCCCCATATTGTATTAGAATGACTTTTTTCTTTCAAAGTGTTTCAGCAACAAGTGCTGCGGCAGCCATCGAAGCAAAAAGACCAATTTTGATGGCGTTATTTGTAACTTTATATCCTTTTTCTTTTTCTTTTTGTTACGCTGAAAGGAAAAGGAGATGGAAGACAGAACTGCAAGTCGAAGGGAATTGATAATCGAAGAAGAAATATTCTGCTTCTGCAAAGGAGAATATATGAATTTGAAGTATCTAAATTTACGCATATATATATATATATATATATATATATATATATATATATATATTTATATATATATATATATACGTATATATATATATATATATGTATATATATTTATAAATATTATATATATAAATATAATATATAAATATATATATATATATATGTATATATATATTATATATATAATATTATATAGATATTTATACAGATTTATATATATATATATATATACATATATATATATATAAATATATACTGTATATATATAAATATATACGTATATATATAAATATATATAAATATATACTGTATATATAAATATATACGTATATATATATATATATAAGTATATATATATAAGTGTATATATATATATATATATATGAGTCTATATACATATATATATATGCGTATATATATATATATATATATATATACGTATATATATATATTTTATATATATGATATATAGATAGATATCTATACAGATTTATATATATATATATATACATATATATATATATATATATATATAGATATATAGATATTTATATTATGTATATATACATATATATATATATATATAGATATTTATATAGATATTTATATATATGTATATATATGTATATATACATATATATATATATATATTTATATAGATATTTATATATATGTATATATACATATATATATATATATAAATATATTTATATAGATATTTATGTATATGTATATATACATATATATATATATAGATATATATAATATACTTATAGATATTTATATATGTATATATACATATGTATACATATATATTATACATATATATTGTATACATGTATATATATATATATATATATATATATATTTATATATATTTATATATATTAATATATTTATATGTATACATATTTATGTATATATTATATATATATATATAATATATATTTATGTATAATATATTATTATATATATATGCATGCATATATATATATATATATATATATATATAATTATATTCTCAATTATATATATATATATGAATATTCTCAATTAGATTTAAATATCTATTAGACCATTGTATTTTTCTAGTATTGAAACTGCTGGTTCTCGAGCAGGGTAAGCATACAAGGTCATTTCATATGAAATATGCCATTATTTGTTTGTTACTGTATTCATATCGATCCACAGTAAAGTTATAGAGTAGCCATATATATACAGTATATATATCTCATTAAACATTTTAACCCCCCCAAGACATTTAATTGTTTCTCTCAATGTACATACTACCTCCACCTCCATTCCTCCCTTCCGCACCACATTTGTCCTCAAGTATCTAAAGCTATACACTCCCTTGAGCAAATCTCTCCCTTTATATTTATATATATATATATATATATACATATATATATACATATATATATATATATATATAAATATATATATATATATGAGAGAGAATGTGGGTGGGGAAGGGCAAACGAAGATGTGTTAGGAATAGAGTTTATTGCCCTAACGTTGCGACCAACTTGGTCTTCTTCAGAGGACTACAGCATTACAGACGGATCACAATTCTTATATTCGTAGTGAGAGGGAACCCGCCAAGGTATGAGCGTCATGTTTTCCCTTTGGCTAACGATTTAATTATTAGGACACTTGCTGCTTTCGAGAGGCATTTAAATCCGTCTCTGTCGTTGTTGTTCTTGTTGGCGGCGATATGTGCAGCTTCCACAGTTTTTCTCATTTTCTTCTCAAATCCCTCGTGTAGAATTTCTGCGTTGTTCCAATCAGGTAGATGTCCACATTTGTCCAGGTGACGAACCAGGGAGTTAGATGTTCTATGAGCCCTGAGATAGTTTTTGTGCTCATTCAAGCGTTTATTGAACCCTCGACCTGACTCACCGAAATAAGATGATGGACAACCGTTGCATGGAATACGGTAAATGACACTGAGATTATTGCGCATATTATTATGTTTCTTAAATATTTTTCCTATTTTATTGGAAGATATTTTTGCTATATTTATTCCACCTTTTAACAAATAATCATCAATAGCTATGGTGTTTATAGAATTAGGGACAGAAATAAAATGAGACTTATCCTTTCCCGGGGTCCGGACGTTTGAGCCATCGTAGATCTTCTTGGCTTTCCTCGTTGTCCTGGTGATCAAACCTCCGGGGTATTTCAGCTTCCTAAAGGTATTCTTGATGAAACGGGTGTTCTAATAGGTTTCTTTCTCAGAGCTTTTCGTATCTGCAGTGAAGAATTCCTAGAGGATGAACTTACTTACATCAAGAATACCTTTAGGAAGCTGAAATACCCCGGAGGTTTGATCACCAGGACAACGAGGAAAGCCAAGAAGATCTACGATGGCTCAAACGTCCGGACCCCGGGAAAGGATAAGTCTCATTTTATTTCTGTCCCTAATTCTATAAACACCATAGCTATTGATGATTATTTGTTAAAAGGTGGAATAAATATAGCAAAAATATCTTCCAATAAAATAGGAAAAATATTTAAGAAACATAATAATATGCGTAATAATCTCAGTGTCATTTACCGTATTCCATGCAACGGTTGTCCATCATCTTATTTCGGTGAGTCAGGTCGAGGGTTCAATAAACGCTTGAATGAGCACAAAAACGATCTCAGGGCTCATAGAACATCTAACTCCCTGGTTCGTCACCTGGACAAATGTGGACATCTACCTGATTGGAACAACGCAGAAATTCTACACGAGGGATTTGAGAAGAAAATGAGAAAAACTGTGGAAGCTGCACATATCGCCGCCAACAAGAACAACAACGACAGAGACGGATTTAAATGCCTCTCGAAAGCAGCAAGTGTCCTAATAATTAAATCGTTAGCCAAAGGGAAAACATGACGCTCATACCTTGGCGGGTTCCCTCTCACTACGAATATAAGAATTGTGATCCGTCTGTAATGCTGTAGTCCTCTGAAGAAGACCAAGTTGGTCGCAACGTTAGGGCAATAAACTCTATTCCTAACACATCTTCGTTTGCCCTTCCCCACCCACATTCTCTCTCATTTGTCTGAAATAATCTTAAATATATATATATATAT
>NC_134818.1:15230901-15250901 GCF_046742065.1 Oratosquilla oratoria | reverse complement strand
GTAGGGTGACGTTACTTGCAACGGAGGTCGAGGTGACGAAGGTTTATTAAGATTTCACGTTACAAAGTCCACCGAAAGGGTCACCGTCCTAGCCTCCTAATAGGGGGTGGGGGGAAGCTTCGCGACCTTAAACTGTTAAAAGAAATTAATTAATTTATTTATCTATTTACTTTATTTATCTAACCATTTATTCGTTTCAGTGAGTTATTTATTTAATCATTCGTTTATTTATCTACTCGTTTGTTTGTTTATGGAATTGATTATTTTCTTACTTGTTTTTATTGGATCAATTTTATTATTTATTCATTTTGTCTGATGCCAGACTTCCGCTCAGCTGAAGAAATGACCCCATGCTGAGGTGCTAAAGGAATTTCTTAATCTTCAGAATAGTAAAGCTGCGTAGAGATTATATTGTCACATGATTGGGACTATTTTATTTAGCTTACGGAAAGATCTATTGGTCAGTGGATTAGGTGCTAAACATACAGCTGGCAGTGATGATAAAATAATTAATGAATGAATAAGTGGACTTTCCATGTAGCCTTTCTGCAATTGTCTAAGTTCCATACGTAATCGTATAGAAGACTAATAAGATATTAAGAAGTTGAGGAGCATACGCCGGGAGGCGCTGAATAACTGCGACGGAAGTCGTCACCTTTGCCATTTGTATTTGGACTGCTAGGTCAGGTAACAGTCACTCTTGGGAATCGGAGATGAGTACGGGATTCGAACCTACAACTGAGCGAATGCGAGGCCAGCACGCTTCCTATTACGCCACCAAATCATTAAAAAGATGAGGAAATGAAAGAGCCGACACTGCTCAGCAAGACGCAATTAGAAAGTTTGTTGTTGTTTGAAGTTGGGGACAAGATGGATAACGACGTACAATAAATGCCTTCTGGGCTTTGTCGTTTCAACTTTTTGCATCCGTCGACGGTGAAGAACACATGAACTTTAAAACACAGCTGGTGGACAAATCCTTAAATCACGAGGCAATTCGAAAGCTTCCAGAGATTTTCGGGAAGGAAGGTGAGGTTTCAGGTGTTCTTGCACAAGACGGAGAAGAAGAAGAAAGATGGCAAGATAGAAACACTGGCGTGTGCGTGCGTATTTTTTCTCCGTTTGTGTGTATATGTGTATGCGTGCGTATGTTTGCTTACATGTATATATGTATATATATCGGGAGAGTAAGGTAGAAATAATGGAGATATAAAGCGTTGTCAAAAAAATAAGGAAGAGGAATAAAAGGTATAAAGGAAAGACATTTAAAAAATCTACTGCATGTAAAAGAAGAAAGTAATGCAAAAATAAAGTGAAATGCAATGAAAAAGATAAGAGTGAAAATGTGGTAAGAAATCTGTAGAAAAGGAAACTCAATGAGTTAAGATGAAACGACTTCAGATGGATTGCAGTTTTGAAGTCGCCAAGAGCACATGGAACAACGGGGTATGGTAACAGTAGGAGGTTACATGCAAGCTTACAATGAATTCTAGAAAACTAGTTAGGAGAAAGTTCATATCAGAGGAAGATATGCATTGCCATTGCATTATGCAGAGGTGGTGAAAGAGAATGTAAAACGTAAAGATATATATTTCTTTACAATATGCATAGGAAGGAATATGGAAGGATAAGTGACAGGCTTAGGGGTATCATGATAAGACTGGTAAAGAACTGGATGGTTTTAGGAAGTGTTAGCGCCATTATTCTTGACGCGTCATTGTCCTTGACAGCGTTAGTGTCCTTCGAGTCAGCGTTAGCTTGACGACGACATTAGCAAACTCTTCACTCGTTATGCTACAGCCTCTGGAGTTTAGTTCTTGTGAAGTGCACAGTATTAATTTGACTCCCTACAATTGCTTAGTTCTCTTCCAACTTCTTAGTTGTGGCCTCTTAAATCTAACTAACTGCCGCTGCAACCGCGATCATACTTTGTGGTTGTAATGAGTAACAAAATTACTTTCATTGCTCTGGAAGAGCATGGTGGAAAAAAGGGGAACTTAAGTGTCATAGCATTTCCTTGACAATAACCAAAGGATGCATGAAGTACATGAAGGTATTTGCCGGGTTGCAGCTGAGATATTTTGTATATTTTGATGATAACAGATGTTAACGCTACTTGCAATGTGAGGCTCTACTATCAAGTGCATAGATTTGTGTTGCGTTAACAGGGAAACATGACGTTTTCGGTCGTAATTAAAGACATTCTTGCGTAAGCGTACTCTCACATTTCAAATAGAATAGCAGAATCAGTTTGTAACAACCAGTTAGTGTAAGGCAGCTCGCACACCGACGCAACCAGTTGTATGAAACCAGTTGTTTACGACGCCACAACCAGTTGCATTGATTCTATCCTTGAAAGCAACATCTTGCCGAATGTGACACTGAGAAGACCTATATACCAGAAAAATAGTAATAATGAATAACTAAATAATGAAAAAAAAAATGCGTGCGATCGGTTTAATGCAACTCGTGGCGTCGGTGTTCGAGATGCCTTACAATTTTGCAAACAATTTACACGCAATTCAAGCCATTCCATAACCAAACTCACCATATCTGATGACGTCCCCAGGCATGATCTTATTCACATAATTTACTTCTCCGTGAGACCTATTCATCATTACATTAGAAATGTATAAACTATGGCAAGCCACAAGGAACCAACCACGGCGCTATACTGCTCAGTTCTAAACAACAACCTAGTACCCCAAAGCATAATCACTTATCACAAGATAACTATTTCTAACTAGACCAATAACAAAGTACTTTACATAGTACTTTTTGGTATCAATTCAAAATAGAAATTGGTACAAGATACACAAGAGAATCACTAGCTTGCTTCTGATCAAGTCACCATCCAATACGAAGAGAGTATGGCAGCACAAAATTGGCCTGGTGTCAAACATGAAGTGTCTCGAACAGGCACAACTCGTTGTCTTACATACCCTGCACTTACTCTAGTTACAATAAAGATATCTCGAGTAACTTCTGGGTTGTATTGGTGGCTGTGGACGGATTCCTTGAAGTCGTTTTCCTTGCATTTATGTTTGAACCATTCATTTCTCCAGCATTTACATTTACACTATTCAACTCTCCAGCATTTGTGTTAGCACCACTTCGCTCTCCAGTATTTACAGCTGCACTACTCACCTTTCCAGTATTTAAATTTGTAACAGTCACGTCTCCATATTTGTCTTTTTAACATTGACTTCTGCCCCAACTTATCACAAGCCTTTGCCTCCCGCGTGGTGCCTACTCCGTCTTCCCCGTTTTGGGTCGCCCCCTGGTGACGTCTTGAGGACGGAGGTGGAGTAAGAGGAGGAGGGGGAAGAGGAGGAGGAGAAGGAGAAAGAGGAGGAGTAGAAGAAGCATATCCGGTACCTACGACAGAAATGTCGTCAGGACGATTATTTCTCTGCCAAATTGTAAACAGGAATTCAAACACTCGTGAGAGGCGGCTGGGTGGGAGGAATTACTCTTTTCGCTTGGCGTTCCGCAGTTGGAGAGAAGGTTTTGTTCTTCGTGCACTTGGGTTGGAATGATGATGTGCATGGATGGCGTAAAATTTCACATTTTTGAGTAATTGTTTGAAAGTGTATATATGAATTTGGGAATGTGTATGTGTTGTGTGTGTGTGTGTGTGTACGTGCGTGCATGAGTATGTGTATGTGTTTATATGTGTTTGTGTGTTTTTTATGTTTGCCTAATTGTAGAGTATAGGTAAATAAAAACACTATAATCTGCTGCTTCCTTTCTGTTGACCAGATAACCAGCCTTCCCGGATATTCAGCAGTTTATTGATCTTATCCGTGTTTGATTTTATTCCAACTTGTCTTGCCTTTATGGTAATGAAAAAACAAAATCCTCTCATTTGTCAAAAACTGGTTTGTTCTCTTAAGTAGGTAAATTTCCGTGTTTTGAGCCATTAATTTTTTTTCTGTGTTACATTCCTTTTCATGAAAGTTTGTCTCGTGGGAAGATTCACTTAACCCTATCGTTTAGTTCATATACAATATACAATTTATGATAATAATACACTCTTGTTTTTATGTATACTTGGTATAGGGAACGAAGAAAACTGCGTCAAAAATCAAAGAAAACAGAAAAGTTCTAACAATATTGACATGTTGAATTGGTTTTTGATTGGTTAAGATAGGTGTGCCAAGATGTATCATAGAAAGCTGCAATAACAGTGCTTTTACCAATATGAACAAAAGTTAGAAAAATACGTTATATGAGAAACTAGTCAACTGAACTTTCCCAAGTCAGAAAGTGAACCAGAATAGGTTGACTGAAATATACTCTTAGCAACAGAAAAGGAATTTACTATATGGAAAAGGTTAATGAAAACAGGTTAGGTTTAATGTTCCTGCAGAAAGATGTTTAATTAACTGCCATATTTTCAAATATTTACCTTTACATCATACTACTCGGCATAGGCGTTAAAGTTTTAAGGCAGAAATGTCAGTCTTGTGCATGGAGTTGTACATATTTCAATCCTTTTTACATGTAGCTGTTGTACTCAGCTAACACAACTCTTCTTGACGTTAAAATAGTAATAAGTAATGTTGAAAAGAACCTCGGAGCAAGAGAAAGGTCCTTTGTCATTTCAAAGAAACGCGACATCGTTACTTTAGGTACTTGGCTTTTAGCACAGCTTTTGCATGCAATTAGACAAAGAGAGCTGCGACTGCATAACATTAAAACTAGGTCAAGAATCTTGGTTGCATCCATCCGACCACAGATACATTCTCTCTCTCGCGTGCTTGCAAGCAAGTATGCTGGCGCTCAAACATACTCACACGCACACAAGCTTACATTTACACATGTTCACACACATGATCACATAAACACGTGCCCACCGTCTCCGTCTTTTTTGTCTGTCTTTCTCTCTTCTTCTGTTTCTTTCTTCTCTGCCTCCCTCTCCTTCTTTGGCTCTCTGTTTCGCTCTCTTTGTATATATATATATTATATATATATACATATATATATATATATATATATATATATATATATAATATATGTGTGTGTGTGTGTGTGCGTGTTTGAGTGTGTGTGTGTGTGTGTGTGTGGTTTAACGTCGCAAAGTCTTCCAATCGAAAGGCTAGGACGATGCCCCTTTCAGGGGAATTTGTAGCGCGGAATTTAATAAACCATGCCCGTGGTTCAACTTCGCCGGTGGCAAGATTCGAATCGCCACCCCATCGACCTTCGCCGCAAGTAAGGACGCCCTAACCCGCTCACCCATGTGTGTGTGTATATATATATATATATATATATATATATATATATATATATATATCTATATATATATATATATATATATATATTATATTATTGTATGGACAGCAGTGTTATAAATTTTGCAGAAGATTGTATTCTTAGGGAATGAAAAAAGAACCTTAATTGATTAAAATTAACAGCACTGCCTTGTACTCAAATGCACATCCGTGTGTACGAAGAATATAGTGCTCAAAAGCACAATGTACATAAAAACAACAGTATTCAAAGACACCTTAATGTGTGCTGAGAGTACAACATGTACTATATACAATGCCAAGACGTTTATATAAGAGCTTCTTTGTTTGTCCGAGAACGATAGTGAGACAACAGGAGCGTCAGTTATATAAATAAGCTTAACACAAAGTCCACAATGAGGCTACCCATGCGTGCGTGCGTAAGTACTGGAGAGAGAGAAAGTGTGTGCGTGCGTGTGTGTGTGTGTGTGTGTGTGTGTGTGTGTGTGTGTGTGTGTGTGTGTGTGTGTGTGTGTGTGTGTGTGTGTGTGTGTGTGCGTATACATGTATTTGTTAATCCAACACAGTAGCAGTAAGAATTATATGAATTGTGTATTTCTAGTGTAACTGCATTTGTTCATATGTTATTGAATAAAAAGTGCTCGATCTGTCGCCTCATTTTGCTCGCAATAGAAACTCACACAAACTCAAGTCCCTAATGGTATCATTATAACGTATTTTTGGTGATGCTATTGCTGAAGGTGATAGTGCTGATGTAGGTGTTGTTTTTGCCGTAGTAGTCGTTGTTGTTATTGTTGTCGTGGTTGTAATTGTTGTCGTTGTTGTTGTTCTTGTTACAGAAGTAGCCTCCCTAGCCCAATAGAGAATTTTGTTGTAGCATAAGACTGCTTTGGATGAACAGAAAGTTAAACTTAGGCGCTTCAGACCCACAAAACAAGTATAATGAAGACAAAAAAAAAAAAAAGACAAAAAAATCTTGAGTGTAATGTAAGATTTCTTCCACTTCTGGGCACTCTAATGTCCGATATCTTTTTGGGACTGTGGAAGTGATATCTTTCTAGCCGTACATCCATGACGTTCATCGACTATAGCATTCAGAAGTGAAATAAATTGTACAGAGACAAATGACTGCCAAATGTAATATCTTTACTGTAACGCCATGCCATTTGTGACATAAAAAGTTTATCAATAAGTATCCTATATATTTGTCTATAAATTGATGTCGCTGAAGGATGCTTACTTAATTTTTGCAACATAGCAATACCAAGGAGTCTCTTAAAGGTATGGGATATGTTGTGACGTGTTCTGCCAAACAAACCTCGGTGCGCGCCTCTCTCTCTTCTCTCTCTCTCTCTATCTCTATCTCTCTCTCTCTCTCTCTCTCTCTCTCTCTCTCTCTCTCTCTCTCTCTCTCTCTCTCTCTCTCTCTCTCTCTCTCTCTCTCTCTCTCTCTCTCTCTCTCTCTCTCTCTCTCTCTTCCTCTCTCTCTCTCTTCCTCTCTCTCTCTCCCTCTCTACCTTTCTTTCACCCCTCTCCCTCTGTCTCTCTCATTTCCCATGTAAGTGTTAATTGAAAATTTAATTTTTTATATTCTATTTATAGTAAAGGAAGCTATATAGTACAATTAGTATTGTTTTTTACGATTATAACAATGATTAGCCACCCCATTCCACCTGTCTCACTTGCGAGACCTCGGTGTGGCAATATGGGGAAAAAGCACTGTCGCGTGTAATACAATTTATTCAAATCGTTGCTGCAACCCTAAAAAGTGATATTGTACTAAACAGCTTCCTTTATTACATACAGATTATAGAAAAATAGCACTTGGTAAATGAAAAAGAGAGTCATGTACTAAGTAGACTGTAGCAACTAGTAATCCATTTATCATAAGACAAAGACGACACAAACTTTGGAAAATGACCGCATATGGCAACATTGTATACAAAAATATTGAGTCTCAAGTTGTATGACGCCATACGTACCAGACTGGGTCATCCAGTGCACATCCCCAACGGAGCGTGAGAGAGACCAGTGACGCGTATCGGGAGGCACTAAAGCGTATAGAATCGTGAGAAAAGCGTGAGAGAGTGCCATGGTGAACACAATAGTGCCAGTAAGTGTAAAGAAGCCATAGCGTGGAAAGGATGCTATCGTTTATGCAGAGACCGGGTGTTAAGCTTATCATAGTGTCTGAGGCTCTTATGGCGTTGTGCTTATGATAGTACGTAAGAACGCGAGGGACGTAAACTATACTAGATACAAAGCTTCCACATAAATCTGTAGCCCAACCCTTAGGCACGACTAACGCCAGATGATTCTATTCAGCTGAGGAAAACGTAAGCCAAAAAGAGTCTTCGAAATTTTCGTTTCTTCCAAGGTCGCCATGATTGAAATTCCTTGTGTTTGTGATGTTTCTCAATATCCATTGCCCCAAGGAAGGATGCCCCTTCGGCCCGGTGGCACGTATTTCAAACTTAAACGACGGATGTGCATTGGGGGGACGGGAAGAAGAGGATTGAGAAGCATCTTTTCTGAATGAAATTGCCAGTTGACAGAAAAAATGTCCCAAGATTAATGCCTTCAGCCCCATGTAAAATCGGGCGATTTTATACAACTGAGAGGTTAAGGATAATCCTGAAGGAGGTTGCTTTTGATAGTGACCTTCTTCAGATCATATTCCGATCCCTCAATCGATTAGAATAGCATCTCAGCCAGAAGAAACTCAACGAATTGCGGAGTTAACCCATAATAAGACAGACAAAACTCTACGGGGATGTGCCGACATATTTCAATAACGTGCCTTGATATATTATTTAATTAGAAAACGCCATAGTTAAGACTAATTTAGACAAAATTCATAGTTGTTGTGATCTGTCATGATATACTTGTAATATTGGATTGTCATCGCCCCCCAAAAAAGCCTGTACATTATTATTCAACTCGGTTTTTTTTTTAATTACTCTGAACTTTATTTAATCATATAATGACTAAAACATTGAGTTCAGGGACAAAAGAGGATTACTGTTCCTGATGAAAATGCAATATTGTGGTCATGGCTTAAGTTTAAAGCACAATTAGAGCTGGTGGTATTGTCATTACCGTGATCATAAGCAAAGCAAATGACGCTCATAAGGAAAACGCTAAGGTAAGTATTTCGTTTTTACTTGTTCATTCATTTATTTATATATTTGCTAATTCTTGAGGAGGATGTTTGTTACTGAAATGTTAATGCATTTATTTGTTTACATGTTAACTTATCTATTTGTTAATTTGGTTATACTTATTCCGTTTATATGTTTATGGTTATTTTTTATCTTTATTTTACTGTTTATTTTATATATTTTTATTCCATGTTATTTCAGACACACACACACACACACACACACACACACACACACACACACACACACACACACACACACACACACATATATATATATATATATATATATATATATATATATATATATATATATATATTCTAGGGAGACACTCTTTATTACTCATTGAAATATGTTGACAAAAGTAGTATGGCGTAAAATGAGCACAACTTCGTACAAAATACACGTAAAAGGCGTTTAGACCCTCCACTGCTGGCGCGGATACCCTCGAAAGCTATTCATGAATGCGGCTATCAAAGACCGCAGAGGGAGAAGCACTTCGAGATTGGAGATAGGGTGAAGTCAACCGTTGAAGGTGTTGCAACCAATTGCTGACGTAACATCATTGAATAAAGAAGTGGGAGACACTGTCAGAGTTCGGGAGGCGAAGAGGAAGAGGAGGATGGGAAAAGGAGGAGGGAGGAAAGAGGAACGAAAGGAAGAAGGGAAGGTTGAGGAGAAGAGGAAGGAAAAGAGGAAAGGAAGGGAGGCAGTTAAGTTTGGAAGAAGGGTCGTGTATTTGATCTTGAGTGGGTATTGAGGATTGTCTTTTACCCTTGCTACTCAAGCATAAGATCATAAGATAAGATGGGGAACTTTGACCGTAGATAATTGCCTCTAAAGTGGAGTTCCTCATCTATTTCTCTTTAACCAGAGGGTCTCCTCGATAGATGGCTGTACTTGTCACTGTACCCCAGTGTTTACAAATATAGGGTATGTGCTTTTATGGATGAATTGTGGATAAAGGAAATAGAGGAATAGATAAGAAGATGCAGACGTGCGTAGGGACCAGAATGAATGAAGGATATTAATTTATTGGGATTAATGGGCAGATTGTTGTGCTGGGAAAAAAGAAGATGCTTTACGTTAGAACAGTATGAAAAAGCATTTGCGCCATCATACGCGTTCGCTCGAGCGAGTGTGTGTTTCTATTTGTGGAACTATGTGTCTGTGCATGTTTGCTTCTGAAAGAGAGAGTAAGAGATTGAAGAAAAGTGAGACGAAGGAGAGAGCGCGCGAGAGGAAAAGGAAGAGAATCCCTGCAGTTTCTAAGTATGTTTGTGTGTCAGCGTGTGTCTATGGGTCCCAATACATCATTTTGCAGAGGCCCGAGTATATTACAGTCCAAAAAGAAAGGGTGTCTGCTGGAGTGACGCTGCCTAGGGGCTGTGATGGATGGCCGCACGAGGAATGATTGTGAGGATCCGGGGCCACGGTTACGGGGCCGGGGGGGGGGGGGTAACGGGGTAGGTGTGGGGGAATAGGGGAATATGAGGTGGATGAAGAGGGGAATTAGGAGGTGGGGGAAGGGGAATTAGGAGGTGGGGAAGAGGGGGTAGGAGGTGAGGGAAGGAGGGTAGGAAGTGGAGGAAGTGGGACAGAATTGGGGGAAGAAGGGAGGTTAGGTATACGAAGGGGGGTAGGAGGTGAGGAAAGGGTGTTTTTTAGACTGAATGAGGCCCTCGACGGGCGAGACCCCCCGTGCATTACCACATCGGGGCCTCAGCTCTGTAAGGTGGCTTGTCTTTCGTTGGAGCGAAGTACTTAGTTTCTCACTGTTAAAGTGAAATGGTAAGTAGTATAGAAGCTGAAACAAGAGCGAAACAAACCCCTCAAGTTCAGTGAAATCGCCTCACTTGTGAACACAGCATAAGATTGTCGTAAGATAAGGAAAGAAGCATCATAGATTTCACGCCTTGAGGAAAGAAGACGGAGTGAGAGACGCAGTGAGATGGGTTTACGTGATAGCTTCTTCCGTGAGACTGAACAACAGTATGAAACTTCACGGTGGGATATAGGAAAGCGAGCTAGACCCTCATGCTGTGAAATAGCTTTCACTGTGATTTAAAACTTCACAGAACGTGACACATCTCGTAAATTGTGTTTGCGTAGGAGCCCCGTGAGATGCTGAATTAAGGAAAGTGTATAAAATGCAACAACCACGATACACCGTGAGATGGTAAGGCGTGAGAACTCACACCGTAAAGTAAGATGGCATGAGAATCGCATACTGTATTAATTATATAATTCAGGGCGAAGTCTACGTCGTGAGCTAGTGCAGCATGTAACCCACGCCATGATATAAGAGCGACGTGAGAGCCTCATCGTGAAACAGAAGAGACGCGTGAGGGGCTCACCGTGAGTTGGTGATAAATGACGTGTCCCTAACACAGTGGAGTTCCGCTTAAAACGCAAAGATGGCTGATTGATAGTGCAAGTGTTGGTACACGGCCGAAAGGGTGACGAAGAGATGAGAGACGAAGAGATTAGAGGCGAAGAGGTGAGAGGCGAAGATATGAGGGACAAAGAGATGAGAGGAGAATAGGAGGGAAGGCGAAGAAGAGGGAAGGCAAGGAGGGGAGCAACTAAGAGGAGGGGAGCAACGAAGAGGAGGGGAGCAACGAAGAGGAGGGGAGCAACGAAGAGGAGGGGGCAACGAAGAGAAGGGGAGCAACGAAGAGGAGGGGAGCAACGAAGAGGAGGGGAGCAACGAAGAGGAGGGAAGTAACAAAGAGGAGGGGAGCAACAAAGAAGAGAGGGAGCAACGAAGAGGAGGGGAGCAACGAAGAGGAGGGGGGCAACAAAGAGGAGGGGAGCAACAAAGAGGAGGGGACAACGAAAGAGGAGGGGAGGAGCCAAGAGGAGGGAGCAACGAAGAGGAGGGGACAACGAAAGAGGAGGGGAGGAGCGAAGAGGAGGGGGCAACGAAGATGAGGGGGGCAACGAAGAGGAGGGGGGCAACGAAGAGGAGGGGAGCAACGAAGAGGAGGGGAGCAACGAAGAGGAGGTGAGCAACGAAGAGGAGGGAAGCAACAAAGAGGAGGGGAGCAACAAAGAAGAGAGGGAGCAACGAAGAGGAGGGGAGCAACGAAGAGGATGGGGGCAACAAAGAGGAGAGGGGAACGAAGAGGAGGGGGGCAACAAAGAGGAGGGGAGGAGCGAAGACGAGGTGAGCAACGAAGAGGAGGGGACAACGAAAGAGGAGGGGAGGAGCGAAGAGGAGGGGGGCAACGAAGAGGAGGGGAGCAACGAAGAGGAGGAGAACAACGAAGAGGAGGGGAGCAACGAAGAGGAGGGGAGGAGCGAAGAGGAGGGGGCAGCGAAGAGGAGGGGTGGCAACGAAGAGGAGGGGAGCAACGAAAAAAGTCGAAAAGAGAAGGAAACTGTCAAGGAGAACAGAGAACAGAATTGAGAGACCTGAGAGGGTTAGGGAGCGAGGAGGGAAGGTGAAGTGAGGAAAGAGAGGGAGAGACAGCAGAAGGGAAAGAGAGAGAAAAAATAAGGGTAAGAGAGAGGGAGAGAAAATGAAGAGGAAGGAAAGGGGAATAGAAAGACTTTGGAAAAAGGAAGAAAGGGAGAGAATTGAAGGGAGATGAAGTAATCGAAGATAAAAGGAAAGTATAGAAAACGAGGATGATAAGAAAGGTAAATTTGAGGAGATACTGAAAAAAAGCTATGGGATAAGGGAAGGTGAGAGGGACAGAGCGAGACAACATGTAGTGGAAGAGAGAGAAAATGAAAATAAGGAAAGAACAAAAGAGAGACAAACTTCTCCAGTAAGAGAAACAAGGAAATGGAGAGGTCGAGAAGAGACCTGAAGAAAATGGCGAGAAAGGAGAAGATTAGAGTAAAAGGGAGGGAGATATCATTCGAAATAAATGGACCTGTACATGCGTGGGCTATTGTCTCGGGGACCTAGAAGATGATGTGTAGCAAAATCCGGAGTGGCCATGTCTCATTTGGAAGAACACTCAGGGAAGAGATCATTTGAATCATGACCCTTCCATGTGGCAAAAATAGATGATACAGTGGTCCAGTATATAGAAATACATTGGTTGGCGTTCTTGTGGTTTTGATCCTCGTGCCTGTGGTTGTTATGTACGAGTATGTGGTGATTACGATGGTGATGGTTGTGGATGCGGTGAAGTTGTTGGTGATGAATGTGGTGGTGGCGGTGGTTGTGGTTGTGGTTGTAGTTGTGGTTGCATTTGCGGTGGTGGTTGTAGATGTGGTGATGGTTGTAGTTAAGGTGGTTGTAGATGTGGTGATGCTGTGTGGTTGTGTATAGTTGTGGTAGTGGTAGTTTGTGAAGGTGGTTATGTGTAGTGGTGGTGGTGTGTAGGGGTGGTGTTGTGGTGGTAGTTATGGCGGTAGTATTTGTGTTGGTGGTCGTAGTAATAATGACTCTAAGATAAATCACACAAGGAACGTGCACTTCGTTTATTTCTTCAACTGATTCGAAAAGTTTGAACTATGTTATTGGAAAAAGTCTCTTCGAGGGGAAAAAAACGAAGGGGAGTGAGAGAGTAGGAGAAAAACCGAGAGAAACTAACACTGAGAAGTTAAGGTACACGGAAAATTTAGTTACGAGAGTTTAGAACACAACATCCATCACTTTGCCGAAGTAACACACTTTACCTTTTTCATATTCATTAAAATATGCTGACGTTCTAAACATTTTAACTAAATGAGAGTGGTATTGAATTTCTTAAAGAAAATATCTTTTAGGTCGTGGTTTATCTATTATTCACGAGATTGAAAGTCGTATTCAGTGGACTGAAAAACTGCATTTTTGTTAGCCTTAAGTAATGCTAGACAGTTAATTGGAAGTCAACATATTCCATATTAAATATGTTTTTTAAATCTTATCGTATTTCTTGTTTGACATATTGAGAGCTGTATTAGAGATATATTACATGAACTTAAAAAGCTAACTTCATACGTCCATTCACGAAAGGAATCTTAGGAAATGAGAATTTCAACAGTTTGTAATTCAAAGCAAATTTGTTGTATCATCCATGAAAATTTTTGATAGAAATATAAGAAGAAGAAGAAATGCATACTATGAGAAAAAATGTCTTGGGGGAACCAAAAATAGAAACAACAGTTATAAAAGAAGAAGACACTATGATATGAATACGAATTGGGGTAGGAGACGAGGAGAAAAGCTGTAAGAGATAGTAAGTTGGAGAGGTAGTGGAGGAGATTTGGAGAAAAGGGGAATGGGAGAAAACGGCCGCAGATAGTAAGGATGTAGCGGGGGAGAAAATTGGAGAGAGGAAATTGAGGGCACAGAGAGTAGGGGGCAAAAGCCTAAGGGGGAGGGAACTGTCGGAGAAGGGGAAGAGAGAAACCAATCTCTAATTGTTGAGAATTGTAGGGAGGAAACTGGGGCGGGGGGGATGGTGGACGAGGGATTGGGGGACTACTCTTAAATTGGAAGAGAAGGTGGGGGTCAGTGTTTGTAAAGCCTTGACAGTATCATCACGTCGACGTAATTTAAAGCTTTGGTTATGACTAATGTCTTAGTATGTGTATGCATGTGTACTCGTAAATGTCACTTGCAATAACTATAAGCTCAAACACGAGATAATGTGTGTGTCAGTGCGAGTCGGTGTGTGAATTGGTGAGTGAGGGTGTTGAGAGTCTGTGTGTGTATGTGTGTGTGTTTATGTGTGGGTGAGCAAGTGAGTGAGATAGAGAGATAGAGAGGGAGAGATAGGGAAAGAGTGCGTAGGTGCGTGGTTGCGTGCGTGTGTTTTGTGTGTGTTTCGTGTAGCGGGTGTCTTTGAATGCTCGAGTCGGTTCATTGGTTAAAGAGAGAGTGGGAGTGTAAGTGTCAAGAGACTCGGCTAGTGCGTGGATGGCAGACAGTGGTGTCGTTTGCATCACAAACATTCGAGACAAAGAGGAGGACGAAGAAGCAAATAGCAAAGTGGTGCTGAACGAGTTAAGTGTATTGGTGTGGTTGTCTTTGTAGCTGTTTGTTGTCGGAGTTGTAATTGTGGCTGCAGTGGGCGTTGAAGGTAGTGTGGTCATGGTGGTAGGATTGATGATGGGGATGGTGGTAGGGTTAGTGGTGGTGGTGTTGGTGGAACTGGCGATGGTGATGTTGACAGAGATGGTGGTATTGTTGGTGATGATATTGGTGGTGATGATAGTGGTGGTGGTGTTGATCCTGGTGGAAATGATGTTCGTGGTGGCGTTGGTGGTGATGATGTTGGAGAAAGTGATGTTGGTGTTGGCCATGGTAGTGGCAATGTCATCGGTGGTGGTGTTGACGGTCTTGGTGTAAATGGTGTTGGAAGAGGTGTTGTTGTTGTTATAAGCCTGGGCTGCGACTCGATGCATAAGACACACAGTGAGAGCTTGAAGGCTACGAGTGTAATAAAACAAGATAGCACGAGCTTCCTTGACGAATGTGTTTATCCCCTTCAACACTGCAACACACCTAATGGACATTTATTCCAACTCAATAAAGCCGATTTTACATATTCATAAGCGAAGAAATGCAACCATCAAGGCTCTACAAATGAAAACTCACCACTTACCTTTGTGTGGGAACCCAGGTGCTTAAAACCAAGTTTTAAAAGAGTATCAAGTAGGTTACCACGTTGAGGAGGTTAAACCAATTTTATCTTTGTGAGAGGATGGTGGGGGTGGAGGGTGAGAAGGAGTTGTAGGGAAGTAAAGGCCCACCAAAAGGGAAACCAGTTTACATACTTCAGTACTTAAGTACTGTGTTCTAAAGTATATACCCAACACGCGCACACACACACACACACACACACACACACACACACACACACACACACACACACACACACACACACACACACACACACACACACACACACACACACACATATATATATATATATATATATATATATATATATATATATATATATATATATATATATATACACATACACACTGAATGGTTCCCAGTGATCAATTAGTATCTTTTTAGCTGGGTTCGAGCCCTCGGCTCGTCTACGTTTCAATTTCCAACGGATGCTTCCTTCGAGCGATTCTCAGTCTCGTTTGCGATGGTATGGAATTAAAAGTGATATATGATTGAAAAAGATACATATACAGACATGACAGAATTGAATAGACACCAAGAGAAATCGTTTAATTGATCAAACAAGCAATTGATACAATAAAAGTGCTTATAAATGGTCATAATGTAAATAACTAATACTTGGTTGACATCCCCTTTGCTTATTTTAATGCAAGGACCCTTCTAGGCATGCTAGTGATTAGTTCACAAATATCATCTTGAGGGATTTCTTGCCATGTTTCGGGCTTTGAAGATGGCTTCTTGTACTTTTTGCGAAGTTGTCGGTCTAATATGCCCCAGAGGTGTTCAATAGGGCTCATATCCGGGGACTGACTTGGCCATGGAAGTTTCGTAATCCCATTTTAGCTCAACGAATTTTGTGTTGCTTGAGCTGTGTGACAAGGAGCTTCATCTTCCATAAATAGGAAGACATTTTTTCTCATTCTACCACTGAAGAATATTGGAATAAGTCCTTCCTTTAATATAGAAACATATTTGCCTGAATTGATGTTTCCTTGACACTCCACAAGCTCTGATCGACCATCATTTCAAATTGCACCCCACACCATTATTGAAATGCCCCATGTTTCACTGTTGGCTGCAGTCTTTTGAGGTCAAACTCTTGACTACAGAGTCTCCAGACCCGCACTCTTCCACTACCAGAGAATAATGCGTATCATAACTCATCAGAGAAAATTTCAGTGCTCCAAAAGGCCACATGTCTCTCCATCTCAACAGCCCAATCCTTTCATCGCTTGATGTTGGCTGGACGAAGGAGTGGTTTCCTTCTTGCAGCTCTGCCATAGTAACCCAGCTTGAAGAGATTCCTGACAGCTGTTCTGGGACTGACAAATGTGCTACTATGTCAGAGGCCTTACAACGTGGATCCTCTTCGACATTTCTTTTGACAAGACGCAAGGTTCTTCTGAGGGCCCGGGACGACTTGAATGAGGTTTTGTGCCCTTCTAGCTCTCCGTGGTGAATTGTACGATCACTTTATTAACAGTAGAAAGGGGTATTGACAGATTTTCAGATATATTGTGTTGACCAAGTCCACCTTCATGTTTACCCACAATTAGACCTCGCTGTAATTTAGAGAGGTCTACTGCTCCTTTGGTTTGTGGCATGTTCGATTAATCTTGTATGTAATCTGAAACATAAATCTAGGTAAATATAACATATTAGGGAAATTTGAATAACATTAAGCTTTAAATAAGAGCAGAAATGCATTTTTCTTGGTGTCTATTTAATTCTGTCATGTCTGTGTGTGTATATATATATATATATATATATATATATATATATATATATATATATATATATAACTTTTATACACTTCATTACCTTTCTCCTACATTCTCCCCCTCTCCTCCACTCTCCTTTTTCCACTCTTCTCTTCTTTTCTCTTCATTTTTCCAAATCCCACCCTCTCTTCCCCCTTCTATCCCCGTTCCCTTTCTCCTGCCCTTCCTCATTCGCTTTTCTATGATCTTCATCCCTCTCCTTCACTCCTCCCACTCCTTCCACCTTCCCCTTCTCTTTTCCCATTCCTATCCTCCTACAAGTCCCTTCCTCCTCCTCCTTCTCCTCCTCACCCTTTCTCCTCCCTCTTCACCTCCTCTATTTCCTTTTATATCCTTCTCTATCCTTCCACAATTCCGTTCCCACTCCTCACCTTTTCTTACACTCCTTCCCTCTTCCCGTTCCCCCTTTCCATCTCTATCCTCCCACAATTAGCTTCCCCCTTTCTCTCCGGTCTTCCCGCCCCGACGTTGCCCCCAACCCGGAGGCAAGTCCCGCAATCCCGAAGACGGGATGGAGGCGTCACCACCGCCGCCGCCGGGATTGGCTTCTTTCTTTCCGCGACAAGATGGATATCTGTCTCCGAGTCGCCCTTCTTCATGTTGAATCCGGGGATACTAGAACCATGATTTTAAGGAAATGTGTATTCTGTTTGTCTTTGTACTTATATTTGTTTGTATGCATAACTTGTATGTATTTATGTGTATGTATGTATACATGTACACCAGAACCACGATTTTGAGAAAATGTGTATTGTGTTTGTGTACTTGTATTGGTTTGTATGCGTAACATGTATGTATTTGTGTGTATGTATGTATATGTTACTGTAAGAACACGTACCTAGGGATTACGCGTAATCCCTGAATGTTTCAGTGAATACGCGTAATCCCCGTTTCACTAACCTAACCGAACCTAACCTAACCTAACCTAACCTAACCTAACCTAAGGTTAGGTTAGGTTAGGTTAGGTTAGTGAAACGGGGATTACGCGTATTCACTGAAACATTCAGGGATTACGCGTAATCCCTTGGTACGTGTTCTTACTGTAACATATACAGGTATGGAGGTACGTATATACTTTTATGTATGTATATAAGTGCGCATTTAGATATGTGCGTAAATACTAGTATGTATGTATGTATGTGCAGTATGCATGAATGAATGAATGGAGGTATGTAATGAAGTGGAATCGAGAAGAAGTTGAAGATTTTCTCATTTGTCGCTTTGTTTTTGTGACTAAAAGCTACTCCGGGAAGGATTACAAAGGCGGAGCATGCCGACAGGAGACCTTTTGGTCCATATCTAGGTCGGATGCGAAAAAAAACATAATGATAAACAAATAAATGAATAAATAAAAACTATAATAATGTAAATAATAAATAAAATACATAAATGCATAGGTATACTTAGATAATAAACAGGTAAATAGTAAATAATAATAAATGAGAATCAAATAAATAATAATAAACAAACGGACAAATGATAACAAAAAAATCTTCATTGAATAGTCGAACAATTTGAAAAAAGGGACTTGACGTCATTATGTGATCACTTAACGTCATCCCTGTGTCGTTCTTCTATGGAAGCGGTATGTATATGAAGCAAAGACGATAGCTTTGAGTTCCGTGCGGTGGAGCTTATTTCAATTTGTTACAATGACACACAACTTGTCGGATGGCTTGCCGTAACAAAGACTCGGTATAATTAGAACAGAGACTGAGCTAACCTAGTACCGTCGGGGAACTACCAGGTCGTAGTCCAAGTCGTTTCTTTTGTACGACCTGGCTGGCTCAAAGCTATCGTTTTAATAATAAGCCGTCGCTAATGCAAAGGTGCAAGTCCTTGCGGTGGAGCTTATTTCTATTTGTTACAATGACACAACTTGTCGAATGGCTCGCAATAAAATAGATTCGATGAAATTAGAATTGAGACTGAGCTAGACTAGTGTCGCCGGGGTACCAGGTCGTAGTCCAGGTCGTTCATATTTTACGGCCTGTCTGGGTGGAAGCTGTCGTCTTTGCTTCATAATAAGCAGTCGCTAAGGCAAAGGTGCAAATCCTTGCGGTGGAGCTTATTTCTATTTGTCACGATGACACAGAACTTGTCGGATGACTCACCATAATAAAGACTGGGTGAAATTAGAATAGAGACTGAGCTAAGCCTACCACCGTCGGGGAGCTACCAGGTCGTAGTCAATGTCGTTCCTTTTGTACGTCCTTGCTGGATCAAAGCTGTCGTCCTTGCTTCATAGTAAGCAGTCGCTAAGGTGAAGGTTCGAGTCCTTGCACTGTGTGTGTGTGTGTGTTTGTGTGTTATATACATATGTTTATATATATATATATATATATATATATATATGTGTGTGTGTGTGTGTGTGTGTGTGTGTGTGTGTGTGTGTGTGTGTGTGTGTGTGTGTGTGTGTGTGTGTGTGTGTGTGTGTGTGTGTGTGTGTGCAAAGAAATCACAAAACACACGTAAATAACTATTTTTGCAGAAACCACCGGGAAATTGAAAAAAAAAAAACAGATACCGAACGTTTTCGTCTAGTAAGACATTTTCAAAGGTACAGAAAAGCAATACAGAAAGAAACAATATATATATAAGAAGACAGAAGATATTCGGAAAGGTCCCATGTTACATATTATCACACACAATTTTGTCAATTATAAAATTGTCCAATTTAAATAAACCCAAACTCAAGTTCATATTATTTCCAAAATTTCTTTTTATGAAACAAGATTCAATAATAGTTCTTTCTATAATATTATTACAAGAAGTAATTACTTTAGAATTTCCCCAGTCAATATTATGACCATAATCTCTTTGGTGGACAAATAATCCACTTGACCTTTGCCCTGTTCCAATACTATATTTATGTTGGCTTATTCTTTTATCTAAGCCTTTGCCCTTATACTCTGTGTATATATTCTTGTGTCCTTTTTTCATTTTTATGTGCCCTGAGAATGTCTGAATAGACGAAAGCGCTTGGCCATCAGTTTATCTTTTTCCTTGGTGGCTTTTCTGCATATTTAGAATCACGAGTTTATGTGATTTCTCATGCATGTATATATACATATATATATATATATATATAATATATATATATATATAATATATATATATGATATATGAATTTGTGTTAAAACAAATGTTTCCTTCAGTCCGAAAGATTTAATTTTTCACTCCATCTCGTACACAATTCCCCCCGAAGCCTTTC
>NC_134818.1:15175901-15225901 GCF_046742065.1 Oratosquilla oratoria | reverse complement strand
TTTCCTGTTTTCTCCTATTCTTCCTACTCTTCTTCCCTGTCTTCCAATTATCTTCCTCTTCGTGTTACTTTTTTCAATCTCCTCCTTCTCCTCGTTCTTTATTCTCCTCGTCCTCCACTTCATCTTCCTCCTCCCAAACTATGAACCAATTGTACCACCTGTTGAGAACCTCCCCCCATTATTCGTTCCCCTCGCCCCTCCCCCTCCCCCACATTCCCTCTCCTCCCCCTCCTGACGACAGTGTTGTGTTGGTGTCATTAACCTGTTGCCTGGGAGAACCACCACGGAACGAGTCGGTGCCACAGGACTTCGGGTGAAGGTGCCACTTCGAGAGTGCCATTGCTTTGTCGTTAGCCTGTTGCATCCGTGCTTTCGCAGCAGGTGACTGAACCCACCCACTCCCCCCACACCCAACGCCTCTTCCCATCCCCCCCATGCCCCCGCGCGCGTGACTACAAAGGTTTCTGACAAGAAGATAATCTCGTGAGGCATGTAGAAGAGGAATGTCATGCGATATAGCAGAGGGAATTGTGTGTGTGTGTGTGCGTGTGTGTGTGTATGTGTGTGCCTGTATGTGAGCGTGTGCGTGTCATTCGTGCACACGTTTGTGTCTATGTACTTATGTATTCGTACATTCAGACGTACATATGTGCGTGTATACAATTGACTCCCTCTTAATTCATCTTGTTTTCACCTGCTTCTTCTTTTCTTTCCAGGTATATAAGAGACTTTATCGTTGCAAAAAGCACATCTTGTACAGGTAAGCTGAGGTTGTTTTCATGACGTAAAAGCCTTTTAGATCCTGTTCAGTTATATCGTAAGTCAATGGAAACGTTCACACACAACTGCGAAGTTTTTTTTTTATGCGGTACCGCTGAAGTTTCCGCGCGGTTCAAACCGCTAGTGTGAACAGGGACTTAGAGTTAAGAGGAAGCTGCAAACCATTTCAGAGCTGAGGGAATACCACAAAGCCGAATGAAATAGCCTGGCAATAACCACAGTAAGACGAACAATCCACCGTGTGGATGTGGTGGATTACCGCGTTACTGTCAATTGTTACGGAAGGGTGGGAAGCTTATGAAGTAGGTTATATTACCATTTTGATCATTACCATTAGTAGTAGTAGTAGTAGTAGTAGTCGTAGAAGTAGTAGTAATAGAAGTAGTTGTAGTTGTTGTAGCAGTAGTACCAGCATTTGTGGCAGTGGTGGTGGTGGTAGTGGTGGTGGTAGTAGTGGTGGTAGTGGCGTTGGTGGCCGTGGTGGTGGTGGCGGTGGTAGTGGTGGCATTGGTGGTGGTGGTGGCGGCAGTGGTGGTGGTAGAAGTTGTGGTGGCAGTGGTGGTACAGGTGGGGTAGTGGTAGTAATGGTGGTGGAGTAGTGGTGGTAGTGGTGGTGAGTAGTGATGGTAGTAATGGCGGTGGTAGTGATAGAAGTGGTAGTGGTGAGACTGATTAAGGGAGGGAGTGAGGGATGAAGGTGGAAGGACAAAGCAAAGATGAAGAAGGGATAGGTGAAAGACAAATAAAATGAAGAAAGAAACCTTTTCTTTATAGTGGGAATAAGTAATTCACGTATGTAAACATAGAAAGAAAGAAAGAAAGAAGGGGAATAAGGAGGGGAAAATAACACGTGTTGATAAGTGGCAGGCATCCTGTTAGACGAAAACGGGGAGAGAGCACCTTCCGACTCAAAAGTATTAATTACCTTAGGGAATGGAAGAAACTGCACAAGCGAAACTATTTGATTTCTAAGACGAAATTTTGAAGGAAGAACAAAATAGATATATAAGTGAACAAATAAATGAGCAAATAAAAGAATGAAAATAAATGTGAATATATTAATTGAATTGATTGGAACTGACCCACTCTCTACAAAAAATGATGTAAATATATCTTCAGTTTTAGATTTTTCATTGTCTAATATAGTAGCTCTTTTGTGATACAATATCTTTTATGTATCAATACAATCACAGCGAAAAGGAAATCTGCATAGTACTGATATAATGTGGATCAGACTTAGGCGTTCTTAAATGTATTTCAGATATATACATACACAATGACAGTATATATATATATATATATATATATATATATATATATATTGTGTGTGTGTGTGATTTTTCTTATAAATACACAACACACACACACACACACACACACACACACACACACACACACACACACATGTATATATATATATATATATATATATATATATATATATAGAGATATATATATATATATGTACATATCTGAAATACAATTAAGAACTCCTAAGTCTGATCCACAATATATCAGTACTATGCAGATTTACTTTTCGCTATGATTGTATTAATACATTAAAGATATTGTATCACAAAAGAGCTACTATATTAGAAAATGAATACTCTAAAACGAAAGATGAATTAACATAGTTTTTTTGTTGAGAGTGGATCAGTTTCAACTGGGATACTTTTATTCCTATCTATTCCATTTGTATATTCACACATTTATTTTTATCATTTGATTTGCTCATTTATTACACACACACACACACACACACACACACACACACACACACACACACACACACACATATATATATATATATATATATATATATGTATATATATGCATGTATAAATATAAATATATACATATATATATATACATATATATATAATATACCAAGGGCTTTATCCCCCTTACAGTATATATATATATATATATATATATATATATATAAGTATATATATATATGTGTGTGTGTGTATACATATATATATATATATATATATATATATATATATGTGTGTGTGTGTGTAACAAAAAAGGGGTGTTTGGTACGTAAAATGTGATTTAGCAGGTGATGTAAAGCCTCGGTGGGACTTTTGACGATTCATTTTCAGGTACTACAAATATGTTAGAAAAAAAAAAGAAAAAAAAAGGTCATCCCTAGTGAAATAAGGGAGAGGTCTTCCTAGCTTTACTGACTAGGGGGCTTGATTGAAGATGTGATTTGAAATCGAATATTTTCGATTTCACCACCGATATTAAGATGGCTACAACTGCAGGTCACACCTGTGGCGATCGGCAGATGTTCCTAGAAGTCCGATTGTCATCTCTAAGGGAGCGGTTGGTGGAGGGATGGTGCATAGTTGTGTCGCTTGCTTTGAAGCTGCTGATGCTTGGTCGGGACCTTGCCGCTCGTCTCTTGTGGAGGTGGGATGCGAGTCTGCGGCGCTGAATAAAAATGCTTGTTTGAAGTGTAGAAGCCTTGTGGTTTGATTGAAGCTCTATGCATTGAGTTGATTGAAGTTGCTGGGAAACATTGTTATGGGTTGACGATTCTGGTCGTTTTTCTCCGTACGGCTTTTTTCTCTTCAGACTACGTATTCTCTTCGGATTGGTAGCAAACTGCCACTAGATGGTTTAAAATCGAATGCCTTTTGCCTTTTGATTTCATCACCAATCCGGTTGATGTGGGAACACTGGTGGGTTCAAAGTGTGTAGGCGGCGGACAGCAGACATGGTAGGCGTGGCTGGTCATGGACAGCAGACCTGGTAGGTGACGACGGTCCTAGCCTGGTCTCTTCTTTGGGGACGTAGGAGCACCGCTTGGTAGGCGTGGCTTGGCGTGGTTGATGACGACGGTTATCACGTAGTCTTCTTCGGGTTGTCGTGGGAACATCGCCTGCCACCAATCAATTATGTTACCAAAAAAGGGTCTGTATGGGGCAGTCCGAGCGGGCACTTCGGTAGGCGTGGCTTGAGAAGCTGAGGGCGACGATTTTAGTCGGGCATGAACACCGCCTGCCACCAATTATGTAACAAAAAAAAAAGGGGGGGAGGGCAGTGCAAGCAGACTCCTCGGTAGGCTTGGCTTGAGCGGCTGATGGCGATTATTTTAGTCAGGCAGTCTCTTCGGTTTGCCGTGAGAACACTGCCTGCCACCAATTATGTAACCAAAAAGGGTTGGTTGGTTGGTAGATAAAAGGTGATTTAGCAGATTTATTTTCAGGTACTGCAGATATGGTACAAAGGGAAAGAGGATCTTCCCCTGTGAGATAATGGATAGGGTCGTCTTACCCATACCGACTAGGTCCTTGACCTAGGCAGCCCTATCTGCAACGGGCGCAGCCGTTCGTTAATAAAGTGGATAAGTGCTTAAAGGTCTACTGAGGTGGTTTTGGATTTCTTTATTTTTTGTTATTTCACGGATGAAAATACAAGTTATAAGAAGTTAGAACATCAAAATGCACGTTTCTAGCATTTTATAGTATTGATTTTATCCGAATAGCATGATCTTAAAAGTGCCTTGTTGCAGACGAACTTTTCAGTGTCGTAGTCACATTTTCCACCGTTAGGGCAACTGATGACGTCAGTATTGCCAGCACGCAGCGAGCAACACGAAGGGGATTTCACTTCGAATGAAGAAGATTCATCGAATTTGGATGCCCTCTCGTGTTCCCATATGGGTACGGTACAAGGATACATATACAAACCAATTCGGATATCCAAACAAGACTCAACTGACGAAGAACATGTCAAGAGCGAGGAATCATGAGAGGATGGACGCCCAGAACGAGCAGGAAATAAGGACTGGCGACTTCATTGGAATGCATTACATAAATACACACCACCAAACACACCAGACCAGACACATGATTTCGTTGGTTTGTCATCAGACGTACGGATGAAGGTTTGAAGGCATAAAATAGTAGGCCTAATACCTAGCAGACGTTGATTGGCCTTGCCCTATCTACCAGGCCCCAGCATACCCAGCAGGACTGGTTTTGATTTTATTTTGTTGGGAAAACATCCACACGACCACCAAGATGACCACGTCCACAGTGCATGGATAGTTCATCTGTTCATGCAAGGAGGTTAGCATGTTAGAAAATTTAATAAAAATTTCCTCTGCTTGTTCATAGGCCTATGGCATGAATGCCATAAGCCTAACCATGCTAACCTCCTTGCATGAACAGATGAACTATACATGCACTGTGGACGTTGAAAGTATAGGTATTGTTGTGTTAGGTTGAAATGGTTATTTTATTTGGTTTATGTTGGTATTGGGGGAGGTAATCTTTGAACGGAAGGTGGCGCTCCGTAGGGTGCCGCTTGTCCAAGTCATTGTGGAGCTCCGTGTGTTGCTGCTTGTAAGCTTGTAACTAAGGAAAGAGTGGAATCGGGCATTTATTGAATTTTGATGGTAGGTTTTACGTTGTTAATGCATACAGCTTCCATCATTCTTAATCTTCTTGTGTTATTTTCTCTGTGGAGGATTATTGCATTTTCTTCCATCTGTTTTCTGCTCGGTGTTTGCCCGTGTATCCTGTTGTTATGGCGGAGTATCGCTCCCTCCTGTAAGTGCGCTGAGATTCTTTTGGACAGTGTGGTGGTAGTGAAACCTATATACCTGGTAGGTAGGTAACTGCAGTCGCCAATATTGCAAGTATACTAGGTTCACATCCTGAAGTGTATTTGTTGCTGGGAGACAGTTGTTCTTCATTACTAGGTTGGAGGTTCGTCTGGACTGGAAATAAATTGTGCGTTTAACGTGTGCTCCGGGATCGGTGGGTTGAACATTACGTTGGATGATATTCTTCGTGGCTTTTTCGTCTTGTTTGTAAGCAGAAAACATAACGTTTTTATAGTAGAAATTGATGGTCGCGTGATTGTATAGTGTGTCTCTTGGGCCATAAAAGTGTCCAATCATCGTCTTATGACTTCGTCTATCTTTCCTTTCTTGTAGCCGTTGTTGGTAAGGAGTTGAGGAATTCTTTTTAATTCAGCGTTGGTAGCAGTCCATGTAGAACATAAGAACATAAGAATAAAGGAGACTGCAAGAGACCATAAGGCCTACACTAGGCAGCTCCGTATCCATCACCACCTGTCGTCCCCATCCATAAAGTTGTCTAATCGTTTTTTAAAACAACTGATAGTTTCAGCGCTTACTACATGGTTACTAAGTTTATTCCATTCATCGACCACCCTATTAGTAAACAAATTCTTGCCTATTTCCTTCTTAAATCTAAATTTGTCCAGTTTATACCCATTACTGCGAGTCCTGCCCTGTTGTTTTAATATGATGACCTTGTTTGCATCTCCCTTGTTATAGCCTTTGATCCACTTGAACACTTCTATTAGATCACCCCGCACTCTGCGTCTTTCCAGAGAGTGTGAGTTTAGGTGCCTAAGCCTCTCTTCGTAAGGCAAATTTCCGAGTCCATGTATCATTTTGGTCATTCTTCTCTGTACTGATTCTAATGAATTTATGTCCATTCTGTAGGACGGAGACCAAAACTGTACCGCATAGTCAAGGATGGGTCTAACTATCGCTAGATAGAGTTTGATAATTACCTCTGCACTTCTATTCGTTACCGTCCTAGCAATGAAACCTAATGCCCTGTTAGCTTTATTTCTGGCGCTAATGCACTGCTTCCTGGTTTTAAGGTCCGGTCTCATCAGAACTCCCAAGTCCCTCTCGCACTCAGATTTTTCTAAAACCGTGTTATCTAAGATGTATCTATATTTGGGGTTGTGTAGCCCTACGTTTAACACGCTACACTTAGAGATATTGAAGTTCATTTGCCATTTCTCCGACCATAATTACAATTTATTAAGATCATTCTGCAGAATCTCTGCGTCGTCTCCTGACCTAATTAGGCGTCCTATTTTAGTGTCGTCCGCAAACTTACTAACACGCTGCGGCAATATCTCTCAGGACGTGTACAACGGTGTCGAGGAAGGGGAGTTTGTGGTCAATCTCAAGTTCATGTGTGAAATTGAGTGAAGAGTTTTCCCTGAACATCTCAATAATCTGAGAAACACTCTCTTCTGTATCAGTGCTGATAAAGATTTCAACATATCTTGTATAAATGGAGGGCTTAAGTTCAGTGTTGTGTAAATATCATCTCTTCGACTGAACCCATATAAAAATTGGCAAAAAGGACACATAACGGGGAACCCATGGCGACTCCATCAATCTGCACGTACTTGTTCTTGTCGGGTCCCTAGAACGATACTTCTTTAGTACAAGCTTGTAGTAACTGACAGAGTATATCTTCGGGCATTTCGAACTAGGTTTCTTCTGAGCGATATAGTTTATTGCAGATAAAGTTAATTGTCTCATTTATGGGAACATGGATGAAAAGAGACTCCACATCCATGGATGCTATGATTCTTGATGGTCGGGTTGTATTTATAATATCAAGGAACTCCTCGGGAGACTTGGAACTGAATGAAGATAATGTGAAGGGGAGATCAGAAGTCATCGTCATAAAAATTGAAAAACCAAACTGCAAATTGAATAATGCTGTAACTGTTGTCGACTCCAATAGAACATGTATTCTGAATGGCCTTTACCCCATATATATATATATATATATATATATATATATATATGTGTGTATATATGTGTGTGTATATGTGTGTATGTATATATGTGTGTATGTGTGTGTGTGTGTGTATGTATATATGTATGTGTGTATGTATATGTATGTATATATATGTGTGTATATGTATGTATATATATATGTATGTGTATATATGTGTATGTATGTATATATGTATGTACATATATATATATATATATACAAATTATATATATATATATATATATATATATATATATATATATATATATATATATATTATTAAGAAGGAGATGGGAGATGGCTGGTCTTCCTTGTCTTGTAACAAATCACCAAGTTAAGTATTTTTTCTGGGTTGACTGGTTTAATGTTCCTCTTTATAATCTTTCATTATACATTCATCTTTATAGGCTAATGAAACTGTATATTTATAATAGATGTTACCTTTCTCTATATTTTTATTATTTTGATCATGTAGCAGCCGTCCATTATTTTCTTGGTCTGGTGGTTAATATCTTTCTCACTGAAGCCATTATTGATTAGTACTTGGGTGGAGCGCTCGATTTGATTGTGTACTTGTTTCCATGTGCTACTGTGGGTGAGTGCTCTATGGATGTAGGCACCGATAGTAGAGTCCTTATATCTCTGAGGGTACTCACTAGAACCGTTAAGGCAGTGTGCAGGGTTTGTGGGTTTAGTGTACACTTCTGTGTTAAAAGAATATTCAGTTTGTTTCACCAGGATGTCGAGGAATGGCAAAGCTTGGTCAACGCTATCTTCCATAGTGAAATTGAGTTCAGAGGTCTATTTCTGCGTGGAGATAACGTCACTACATCGTAATCCCATCTGGAATAAATCAGACTTACGACATTTTACATTATCTCGTCTATATGTAATAAAATGTCTTTCATAAAGGGTTATCACACACGATCATTTTTCTCCAACCTCCGATTAATTGGTGGTACCGCCAACCTCTAGATTTTTTTTCGCCATAAATTCACTATGTTAACGTTAATCTATTTTGTTTTTAAACAAAAATACATAGCATGCCATTCTATATGCTGGAGGAAATTTAATTTCCTCCAGCATAACGGAGCTTTCCTCGAAAGATGTGGGCTACAAATCTACTTCAACAGTCGGAGGAAAAAATAGCCCAATGTTATAAGGCATTTACGTCCATCAACAACTTGTATCTCAATTAATCATCGTTATTTCAAATGGCCTATTTTTGATAAGAACCACTCCAGATATTTTCATTCATGATATTTGTTACTAGTTCATTTCCATTTTCAAAATTTTTCATTCTTTTGTACTGAAATTAATTTCCTACTGCTTCCATTTACAAAACTTACTTGTATCTTCCCACGTGCGTGCGTACGTATGTATGTATGTGTACATGTGTGTACACGAGTGTGTACGTGCGTATGTGCGTGAATGCGCGAGTTCGTGTGTAGTATGTTCATCTACAGAAAATGTGTTCCTCAAAAAGGACAACGGACGAAATTCAGTAAATCAGCTGGTCGCTGTTCGCCTGTTTGCGAGGAGATATAATCTTGGTACATTTTTGCTGTCTCATCTTTTCCCTCCAACTCTTACCCCCATCTCCCACCTCCAACCCTCATATCACCCCAAACGTGCGCTCTCTCTCTTTCCCCCTCTGTGTCTGTGTCCCTGTCTCTGTCTCTGTCTCTCTGCCTCTATCTCGGTCTCTCTCTCTCTCTCTCTCTCTCTCTCTCTCTATATATATATATATTATATATATATATATATATATATATATATATATATATATATATATATATATATATATATCTTTCCCTGTACTTGTCTCTGTCACTATTTCTTCCTTCTCATGTTTTCTTCCATAACTGCAATTTTTCTCTCTGTTCTTAGTTTCACTTTCATTATTCATTTGCTCTTTTTATTTTTTATTTTTTATTTTTTTTTACTTTCGTCCATGCCTTCTCTTTCTTTCATACGAGTTTTCATCTTTGTATTTCTTTTTCTTTGTTTTCTTTTTTTTTATATACATTTCTTCCTTTTTCCCAAGACGCCAAAACTGGTCCAGAGCAACCCCTGGTGAAAGTTAGTGCGCCATAAATCTGGTAAGCGGCGGGTGTTGTCCTCCCCCATTCCCCCTCTCCACCTTCCCCCCCCCCCATTTTCCCCCCTCTCCCCCTCTACGCCCACACGGTTGTACTTGTAAGGCTGAGGTCATAAATTGGCGAGGTCAGCCTGGGTCATTCGGGGTTTGGTGTCTCCAGGAAGAGTCGTTTTAGTCCTAAGAATACAGTGACGAATATTCTAATTCGTTTCCGCAAAAACCAATTCGCTTTATGAAGTTGAGTGCTGGGGACCATGATCTGAGTTTTGATTAGTCGCGACTCATGTAAGTTCATTTCAATGAAAAAAATTTCATTGATATTTCAATGTGTTTCAGTAACGAGTGAATAAATCTCTTTAACATTGCAGGGAATATGTTAGAATTAATTTAATACGACCCGAGAAATTTTCATTTTAAAAAGCGTTCCCTATATCAAGACGAGACTATCTCATTCAGATAGTAAAGGAACCTGGAATCAAGGGTTAACACACAGTGCTATGTTTCTTCCCACGTCCTCCCTCCGACCTCCATTTCAATAACTAGAATATTATTTCGCTTACAGAAATCTAGACTTCTCTAAGAAAACTTCACTAGTATGTCTAACATTTGTATAGGTTTACAACCCCTTAATTCATCTTTCAGCTTTACTGTATATGATGGAAAGATGATTTGATATTAGGAGGATTAAGCAATAAAGTGTTGTAACCAAAGTTGTTTTTACTCAGACTCTCAACAGTTGGTGAAGCCCGTGGAGTATGATAACCCCGTCAATCACTGAAAAACAGATTCAAAATCACGGTGCAATGTTTTGTAAAATGTTTAGAACGATATGTAGGTGAAATATTTTACCCCCGTACGTTGTTCAGGTTTTTATCGTACATATGACACTGGTGGCTGGCTTGAACGACACACTTGTGTCATAAGTCACCTTCGACACGGTGACGAACTGGATAAATTAGTTCTGATTAGCGCCAAATGATTTCATATACTGGATGGTTTTAATGAAGAAAAAGTATTAGGTTAATTGAAACGGAAGCGCTCTTTAACATTTTTGTAACTGAAAAAAAAATGCGATCCTAGGAGAACACTTGGTGGACTTTGCATTCGTAGACCTTTTGTGTGTATTAAGAACGTCGGAAAGTGATTGACACATTTGTTGGATCTTGAGTGTATGGCCAAGGTTGTACGATCATGAACAAAATACGTCAAGAATATAATCCATGTTAATTACTTCATCATGGCAGTGTAAGTGTTTGATTGTATTCCAGCTGAGGACAGTTGGTGTCACAAAGCTGTTAAAGGAGAGAAGTAGCCTGCCTCAAGTGACTCCGATAAGATCAGTAACGCGCAATAATCCGTATTGCACAGTATTGACAATGAAGACCCGTAAACGGAGGAGCAACAATATTGAGTTAGTGCCATGTCAGTAACATTGGCTTTATACAAATTATGTGTATATATATATATATACACGTGTGTGTGTGTGTGTGTGTGTGTGTGTATTCTTCACAATATTGATTGTGAAAGGATGGTGATGAAAGCTACAGTATTGTGTTAGTGTACTAACAGATTATCGGTCGGTTGAGCATGCTTATAACCCGAAGATAGTCACTTCGGTATCTTTTTTTTAAGCAGAAGAGAATAATGTGCCCGTTGAACAAAAAGAGGAGAAAGTAGAAGCTAGGAGTGAGTGGAGAATGTCTATGCATGGGTGATATTTGCACACAGCCCGAAGTGGTTTTTTCTTGTCTTCTCTGTTTCTGGCATGAGGGGATGGAGGGAGGCGGGGGTCGCTATGTCAGTGAAGCGGACCTGCTGTGGATGTGCTGTGCCTTGCTGCATTGCTTCTGACCCAGGCAGTGGGCGGAAGTTAGGCATGACCCTTCATCCTCGAGGAGCTAAGACGAGAGGAAAACGAGGGTGAGGGACGGGAATGGGTGGATGACTTTGGCTAGGCTACCTCTTTTATATGTGGGAAGAAGCCTTTGGTATATAGATAGAATAGAATAGATCAAGTATATCATAGTGTTCAAGGGGTTGGATTCATCGTTGACTTTTGCTGTATCTGCGCACTGCGTCTGTTACTGAAACGTAATTTCAAAATGTATCGACTCGAACAGAAAAGTTTCGACTCTGTGATTAGCATACCCGGAGCCGATATATAGTTATTTATGGACTGTAATTGGCTTTCTCGTCAACGGCAGCAGCATGGGCGATTTTTTACGTATTTTGTCATTTCTCTTGTGTCAGACTTGTTCATCTGACATTGGAACCTACTCACTTAATCTGGTTTTCGTAATGTGCGAGATCGTGAATCTGCTGGATTTCATGTCTGGTATCGCTACTCTACGAGCTTCGTCGCCGCAAGAATTCGCCCTTTGTCTTGACTGAAGGGAAACTCCTGTCTTTATCTAGAATTGAATATATAGCGAGTTTTATCATATCTAAGGCGTTATTTTAGAATTATTTTATAATTTCCGAGTCAAAATATACCCCGATCTCAAATTGTCTGTCTTTGGCCAGAAATGTATCTGAATTGGCGATGGGGAGTTTCCTGATCATGTAACCTGGACAGAGAGAACTATTGCAACCAAATTCCACCTGTCCAACTACATAATACCTATTGAATAACTTGATCGTATTGAAAGAGATCTAAATACAAATATACATATATATATATATATATATATAATATATATATATATATATGTATGTATGTATATGGTAAAGAAAAATAAGACTCTTGATTTATTTATACAATTAATACAGTTGGACTTCATGATTTAACAACAGACGCATATGCTATGACTCTACTGTATACCAGTAACTCACTTGATGTTTCGAAGAAAGGGAATTTTATTCATCCTTAAACTCTATTATGAATGAAGCTGTCTGCATCGATCTGTCTTCCCAGTTTGTGTAGAAGCTGCTTCCCTCAGGCTCTCGGGTAATTGATTGGATGTAGAAGGTGAACGATGTACCATCAGCGGGAGAGGAATGTGAGACCGGACGTTGATGAGCACAAGCGGAGTTTGTGTTGTAAGGGTCAGGCTTCTTTGCAAACTTCAATTTTTTGTCAAGCGAGCAAGCGAGCGCGCGCGCGCACATACGTATACACACACACACAATATGCACACACACATATAAACACACATGCACACACGTATAAATACACGTATACACACACGCATGTATGCACACACACACACACACACACACACACACACACACACACACACACACACACACACACACACACACACACACACACACACACACACACACACACACACACACACACACACACACACACACACACACACACACACACACACACACACACACACACACACACACACACACACACACAAACACGTATACACACACACGTGTATACACACAAGTATATACACACACGTGCACACACGGATAAGCACACATATACGCACACATGCACACACACACACACACACACACACACACACACACACACGCACACACACACGTGCACACGGATAAACACACGTATACACACACATGTACACACACACACACACATGTACACACACACACACACACACACACACACACATGTACACACACACACACACACACACACACACACACACACACACACACACACACACACACACGTGCACACACGGATAAACACACGTATACACACACATGTACACACACACATACACACACACACACACACACACACACACACACACACACACACACGCACATCTTTCTTCTATACTCTCTCTTCTCCCCCCTCTCACTTCCCAAATCACTCCTCTCTCCTGTCTTTTCCCTTCTCTCTTCTCCCTCCTCTCTTCTCCCTCCTTTCATGTCGCTCCTCTTTTTTCTCTTCACTTCTCCTTCCCACCCTCTTCCATCCTCCTCTCTTCTGACCTCCTCCCTCACCTTCCTTTTCTTTTCTTCACCCCCCCTCTATCACTCCTTTTTCTTTTTTCTCAAAAATTTCTCCAAGAATTTTCAATCTTCCTCCCTCTTCTATGTATTCATTGCAAAAAATTCTTTGGCTCTTCACCGCTTTGCGTTATTACTATAGATTCTTCTTTTCTCATAATGCTTCCCACCCACCACCCTCCCTCTTCACATTTTCCTCCTAATTATTCTACTCCTCCTCTGTCTTCTCTATTGATATACCTAATTAATATTGCTTAACACGTCTTTATTCGTATCTTATTAAATCATTATTTTATCTTATTGTTTATTTACTTGATATTTACTTATTGTTCACATTACTTGAATAGCAAGATTCTTCCATTTGCAGAAAGTCTTCTGTTCACGCCATCTTCCTCCTCCTCCTCCTCCTCTCTTCATTGTTTTGTTTATTATTTTGCATTTCATCATTACTTCCATTTTCTTTGCCTGGGCCCTTCACGTTCCTTCTCTCTTTATCTTCGCTCCTTATCTCTGTCTTACACTTTATCATCTCTTCTTCTTTTGTTGGCGCCAAGGGCTGGTCTCCTGGTCTTCCTCATGGCTCATTTCACACTTGGTCCACTCCAGGCCCTAGGTTTCCTCTAGTCCTCTCATTATACCCAAAGTATCCTCACGCTTCCAATATCCCACACTCATCAAGCCCTCTCGCATCCCCTCCAGCTCCCTCCTTCTCCACTCCCCATTCTTCCCTCCTATTCTTCTACCAACCTCCAACCTTCCCCCCGATCTTCCCTCTTCTCTCCCCCACCTCCACCTCCCGGCTCTCGTCTCCTCCCTTCTCCTCGGTTCTCCTCCTCTCCGACTCCACCTCCACCTACTTCGTGGTCGGTGTTGGTATTTGTAGATCGGAGAGCCTCAACAAAGGCCTCGGCCGGGCGCGTTGGATGAGGGTCAAGAGGGTGACCGCCCACAAGCTCACAAAACACACACACACACACACACACACACACACACACACACACACACACACACACACACACACACACACACACACACACACACACACACACACACACACACAATGCACAAACACGCATGCACACTCGTTCCCCCCCTCTCTCTCTCTCTCTCTCTCTCTCTCTCTCTTTCTATATATATATATATATATATATATATATATATATATATGTATGTATGTATTGTATGTATATGTTCTCTATCTCTATATATCTCTCCTGCTCTCCCTCTTTTTCTTTCTCTCAACTATCTTATTTTCATCTTTAACCGCGATCACATATGGTTCTGTTCTCAAATGAATGAAGTCGACTGACACTTTCACTTAACTAGAATATATTATATTAAAGTTTGTCATCTTAATGAAGAGGGAGAACTAAGATGAAGAAGTTTCTGGAGTTGATGAGGAAAGTCAAAGATAAGGAAGAAAACGTGGGTGGTGGTGGTGGTGGTGGTGGTGGATGTGGTGACGGTGGTGGTGGTGGTGGTGGTGGTGGTGGTGGTGGTGGTGGTGGTGGTGGTGGTGGTGGTGGTGGTGGAAGTAGTAGAGGTAATTATTAGGGTAGCGCACAAGTACACGCACGTAAATATACATGCATACATACATACATACATACATTCCTCCCTTGCTACAGTAAACTTCATAATACGTTCTAGGGTTTTCTTTTTCGGCATACCATCCAGGATAACCATCCAAATTGCTTAATTAGCAAAGTTGTGTAATTCAATGCCATGAAATGAACCTTACGTTTTACTTGGAATCAATTTCCTGAAGTCCTTTCTAATGTCTTAATCAAACTGTGTTCTTCATCATCATTTGTTTACATATTTTCTATAATAATCTATCCACCTTTGTTATCCACCTATATCCAGGCTCTATATCCAGGCCCCTGTTATGCTTGCCTGTCTAGATCATACTCAGTACATTAATGAACTCGTACCAGTGTAGCTAGTGTATTGTTGCTCTTGTAAACACATGCAGACACGCACAAGCACACATACACACACACGCACACACACACACGCGCACACACACACACACACACACACCTCAAGCACACACACACACACTCAAGCACACACACAAGCACACACACACACACACACACACACACACACACACACACACACACACACACACACACATTCACACACACACGCACACACACACACACACACACACACACACACACACACACACACACACACACACACACACACACACACACACACACACACACACACACACACACACACACACACACACACACACACACACACACACACACACACACACACACACAGTCAGACAGTCGCTCGCTTAGGCCTGGGAGCAATGGGTGATAAGCACACTCCGAGGTACTATGCACTTCTTACCTCTCTCATGACTTCAGAATTCTAAAGATGTTGCTGGGATTGAGCTCCAATGAGCACTAACTGAGGTCGTGTGCGCGATTTGAAAGATATTAATTAAAGTACGGAATAATCCCCCCATCCCTACCTCCCCAGATGTATCAAAAGCCAGATCATTGAGTGGTGGAACCTCATTATACATATTGTGTGCACTTGATGAGCATAACAAAGGCTTGTTGGAAAATGGCGATTGGGGGAAGCCCGGTGGCCTTAATTAGAACGACGGATAGGAACTGAATCGGTGAGTGAACTTTCCAACGGGATCGACAATCATGGAGAGACAAAGCTCATGGAAATGTCTAGTCTCGGTAGCAGAGGGTGAGTATAGGTAATCTTTTCTCCGTTAGGAATGATATTAATATGCATACATATATTCGTATATCCACACATGCAAACACACATACACACATGTAGCTCCCCTTCCCGTACGATATAACTAGGTAAATACACCTACACACACATGCAAGTACTTGTAAACACATACACGCACATACATGCACAAAACACACCTACACGCACATACACGCACTTATACACATAAACGTTTATATATGTTCATGCACACACACACACACACACACACACACACACACACACACACACACACACACACACACACACACACACACACACACACACACACACACACACACACATCTATATCTTTCACTACACTTGTACGTGTTACGAGTGTAGTTTTAAAGTTAGCAAATGTAATGGACCTACATTGTAACCTGTCTACATTATCATTGAGGGTCAACGGGCTTTCCCTCAAACGAATGAAATAACAATGTAATAGCCAGAATAATTATGGCTACTTTCCGGAATAACTTAAGATTGGTTTTAACCTGTTGAGGGAGGAAGGGGGTTATCTTTTGGACGAATAAAATCGACTGACGTGAATCAAATTTACAAGATAATAACACTTATGACACTTGTACCCTGGTCATAGATTCTAAGGTCATGATCCGGTTCGATTTTTTTTTTTTTTTTTAATAGAGAATTCACACTCGAAATGGGAAACACTGTAATTAGCATAGTGTCGGACATCCCTCTCGCTCAAAGAGCATAACAATCGACATAATGAATAAGCTCGTCTCCGGCAACACGTGTTTTGTCCCTTTGAATCTCTTCACCACGGGGACGTCCATCATGGGCTTCGTTTCATTTAAAAACAAATTATTCTTCATGTATTTGGTGGTGTTGGACATCGACCGCAAGGGGTCTCAATCCATTCAAAGCTCTTTCAGGATACAGAGCCCGTTCCTCAGCTTCATAAACCGACTCCTCTTTGCTTGAATGAAATCCTGAAAGTATGTCAGCGTATTGAAGGTGCAGAGAGATGACCTTGAAATGAAAACTAATCCTTCCATTGATGCAAACAGCTCATTGATGAGCTGAAATCCCCTTAATTCCAATTTCGTTGGCGTCATTCGGCGTGCCAGGCTTCGCCCATGCAGTCTCTTCAATTCGGTGGTTCCGACCTCAGACGAATACAATATTGGCGCTCGTTATAGGAAAATGCACAAAGAGCGCTATAGTGGTCATTAAAATTTAATCCAAATTAGTTTTGGATTCTCGCACACCGTCTTTTACGAGTAAGGTGTACCTTAGAAATTTTGGGAATATAGAACAGTTGTTCGTTTAATTGCGCGAGAGTTAATATATTATGGAATGCTGCTGATATTACCATAACTACTACAACCACCACCACAACCACCACCACAACCACCACTTTCGCCCCAAGCTTTTGGACACTTTTGGTCACCTTCACTGCAGGGGATCTGAGTGAAGTGCGGGATTCGAGTCCACAACTAAGCGAATCCGAGACCAGCACGTTTACGATGACTGCATCAGAGTAGAGAGATAACCAATAAGGGGAACTGTGTTGCTCCACCCTCTGATATTGGATATCCGTGCGGAGAACTTTGGTTACCTTATCAGTTCCACCAATTATGGGTTTCTGTTTATGTCGACAAGACTTATCTTTGCCTTGCGTCTCCAACAGTCTATATGTACATATACATATGTGTACATACATACAAATTCATAAGTACACATGCACACGAACACTGTGTGTGTTTTTTTTGTGTGTGTGTTTGTGTGTGTGTGTGTGTGTGTGTGTGCGTGTATGTGCGTGTGTTCGTGCACGCGCGCGCGCGCACGCGTGTGTGTGTGTGTGTGATATTTTAAGTAATTAATGCCGGGCGAGTTAATTTTGTTGGGTGGCCTTGCATTGAAGAAGGTAGACTACATGAAACCTCCAGTGAAAGAGAGTGGGCGACAGAAGAGAAAGCGATGGAGAGAGAGAAAGAGAGAGAGAGAGAGAGAGGTGGAGAAAGAATCATAAAGAGAAAAAGAGTGGTAGAGAGAAAGGGATTGGAGGAGAGACAGAGTGGTGGAAAGAGAGAGAGTGGTAGAGAGAAAGAGTGCAATAGAACGTTCGAGAGAAAGAGAAAGTAACAGGAGGAGAGCAGCCGAGAGAAAGAGAGAGCAGCTTATAAGAAGAGATAGCGTTAGCAAGGATGAGGAAGTGGTAAAGAGAGAGAAGAGAAAGAAAGCTAAAAGAGAGGAAGTAAGGAAAAGAGGAAAAAGGGAGGGAAACAAGAACTAATCAAAGATGTTTACTTTTTCTGATGTTTACATTTCTATTCGGCTAGAAAAAGACCATTGGTTGATGTAATTAATCAACTATAGACAAGACTTGAAAAGAAATTTAATTGATTTTCTGTATTCATTTCAGTCAAATAATTTGTTCATCTTCGGAGTGGCTTCCAAGAAGACGAGGTATCCAGCTTTCGAGCAGAGCTTCATTAAATAAAAAAAAAAAATTGTCTCGTTATGTATATGCAATGAAACAGGGGAGTCTTTGGGAGAATGTGAAATGTTCGTCAGAATATCAGTGGAGGAATAGAAAAAAATAATCAAAACAATTGCGGGAACCGATTAAGAATCGGGTGATATGCAATGAAATCTTGGGGAAAAACGGGAACTCCACGCAAACGTTGATGATGCATGAGATATGTAGATACCAGGGGAAGATCAAGAATTGAAGAGGAGGAGGAGGAGGAGAAGAAGAAGAAGAAGAAGAAGAAGAAGAAGAAGAAGAAGAAGAAGAAGAAGAAGAAGAAGAAGAAGAAGAAGAAGAAGAAGAAGAAGAAGAAGAAGAAGAAGAAGAAGAAGAAGAAGAAGAAGAAGAAGGAGGAGGAGGAAGCGAAGGAGGAGGAAGAGGAGGTGGAAGAGGAGAAGTAGGAATAGGGAAAGGGGGAGGTTGAGTAGATGGAAGAAGGATGGAAAGAAGAAGAGGAAGAGACGGGCTACAAAGGGGCGGCAAAGGACTAGATAGATTGAGGGGAGGAAAGGATGTACGAGTAAGAAGAGGAGGAAAGGTAAGCAAACAAAGGAGGATAAGGTGAAGGAGGACTAGGAATAGAAACAGGAATATGAGCAGTAAGAAGAGAGTGCGTAAGAAAGTACCGATGATGATGGCTAGAGGGATGAGAATGAGAAAGCAACTCTGTTGAAAAAAAAAGAAGAAGAAAAATTTTGCCTGTCTCAGAAAGAGGAGGAGGATGCTGGATGGGTGGACAGTAAGGAAGAGAGAACTGTTTTAAGAGGGGATGGAAAGAGAGAGGGTTTGGAAGGAGGAGGAAATGGAAATAAAGAAAAAGTGGAAGGCTTGGAAGGGTAAAGAGGGAAGGGTAGGGGGAGGGAGAAGGATGGGAAGGGTGAAGGGGAAGCTGGGAATGGGGGGAAGGGTAGGGGGAGGGAGAAGGATGGGAAGGGTTAAGGGGAAGCTGGGAATGGGAGGAAGGGAAGAATGGGAAGGGGGAGGGAGAGGGATAAGAAGGGACAGCGAGCAGCATGAAAGTCATTGGCCTGAGTCACCCTGAGTCATCGTTTACAGGCTCACACAGCACGATGTGAGCTAGGCAAAGAGAGGAAGGTGGAGGAGAAGTGGAGTAAGAGAAATGGTGGAAGGGTATATGGGGAAGAAATGAGTAGCAAAGCTGAGGCAGAGGTATAGCTTGCAATTGAAGGGGAGAGATTGATCAAGAAGATTGTCGGTGTAATGACTTTGATGTATTGTTGGGGGCAGAAGATAAAGTCCGTGCAGCCGAGAGTGACTGGGTCCGTTGTCGGGTGTAGTTGAGTGCGTCATCCTTCACAAAGTCTGGCCTTAGTTTGAAATCGAACTCCCGGTAGGAAACTATTTGTTCCTCTTCATTCTCTTGTTCTTCGCGTTCCACGTGGACCACAACCTTTCCTGTTAGTCTTCTATTCCCATACCATCCATTGGCATGTTAGGATTTACCTTAAAAAAAAAAAAAAAAAGATTGATGGACTCGGCTTGTAAGCGGATATGGTGAGATCCAGAAGTTGCAGACCAGTGAACACCGTTGTGGGAGGGGAAGTCTTCACCTGCGTAAGCTATATGATGGAAACCAGCCAAGACCTCCCTGGTGGAACGAAATAGCACGACTTTGACCGTTAACGGCTGGACAACGAACGTAACGGACTCTGCTGACGTCATCGGGCCGACGTCACTGCGCAGTAATAGTCTAGTAAGATTGAAGTTTTGGGTTAGGGGATTTAGGCTGGGATGGAGATGGAGTTGAGAAAGACAAGGAGGTGGAGGAGGGGAGGGAGGGGTGTCTGTTTTGGAATTCAGCTCTGGTGGGTCAAAGCCCTGGCATTTGCCAGGAAGGTTCTTTTTGTTGTTCTAAATAATAATAATAATAATAATTATTAGATAAAAACGAACAAATAGATAAATAAATAGATGATAAATGAATAGATGAATCATTAAGTAAAGTGAGATAAAAATAATACATAATGATAACAATAATGATAATAATAATGATGATAACATTAATATTAGTGATAGTGATGATGATAGTAATAATAGTATTGTTAATAATGGTGGTAACGGTAGTAATAATGAAAAGAAAATCGCAATTCCCAGTTATCTTTTTAGTTGTTGTTTTTTCTAAGGAACGCCTTAACTTAGCGTCATCTCATGACATTGCAATACTTGGGTCGCATACAGGATTGTTAGGAATATGTTAAATTCGGTTTTCAATTGGGATCAAGTCATGGGAGCCGAGCCGAGAGTAACACTTCAAATGAACGCAAGAGCGAATTTGAACAGTTCCTCAGTCCAGTTGTTATTTTTAGCCGAGTTTAATTACGAAACGGACATTTGATTAATGAACGTATCTATTAGTCATCCTTATAATCATGGCCCATCCGTTTAAGAGGAGACTGTAATTGAAAAGTCAAAACTGTTTAATGAGTTAGGAATAACAGTTACGCGCAGTCTGACCTTAGGATCGTCGCTTCAGAGATGTTGTTCTTCTACGATAATTGTGATCCTTTAGATTAATGAAATCATCTGGTATCAGGCGGTGGTGATGAGCCCACACCAGGAAGCGCTGAGTAGCTTCGGCCGAAGCCGTCAACTTTGCCCTATTATGCGCTTGGACTGCTGGGGCAGGTGACAGTCACTGCTGGGAATAGGAAAGAAGTATAGGATTCGAACCCATAACTAAGGAAATGCGCGGCCAGCATGCTTCCCATGACGCCACGAGTGCGCTATCATCTAGCATTAGACAAAATGAAATATGTAAATAATGTTACTATAACAAAGGACTTTACCAGGAACAGAATAGAATAGAATAACTAAGAAACAGGATTTTAAGTAATAGTATTATGTTAAATTCATTCAAACAACCTTGTTGGTCTATGAGATTTGTATAAATAAATGAAATAGTTTTTAGGTCCAACCTAAAGAAAATGGAATAGACCGGAGGCCTTTGTTAAAGCATACACCCATTACATAAGACTAAGATATATACATATATGCATATATATATGTATATCTACATATTCATATGTATATACATTTATACAGCATGTGTATACACACGCACACACACACACACACACACACACACACACACACACACACACACACACACACACACACACACACATATATATATATATATATATATATATATATATATATATGTATATATATATATATGTATATATATATGTATATATATATATGTATATATATATATGTATATATATATATGTATATATATATATATAATATATATATATATATATATATATATGTATATAAATATGTATATATATATATAAATTGAAATTAATTAAAAGAGGTTTTGGAGGAAAATTTAGGTTAGGTAAAGGGTGCAGAAGGAGAGATGATAATGGAGGAGACAGCAGTAAGAGTAAGATGGGCAGAGTATTTTAGGGAATTGCTAAATGTGAAGGAGGATAGGGAGGGAAAGGTAGTTGCTTAGAAAATGACAGTGATGAATGTGGAAAATGGAGGAGAAATAAGGTAAGATGAGGTGAAAGCAGTTATCGAAATTATATGAGCATGTAAGGCATCTGGATTAGAATGGTGTCATACAGTGTCTTAAAAAAGGAAGGTACAGTGATGGTGAACTGGCTGATGAGGTTGTTTGATGTTTGTCTAAAAGATGGTAGAGTGCCGGAGGACTGGAGGAGTGCCTGTATAGTTCCACTTTACAAGGAAAAGGGGGACAAAGTGAATGTATTAGTTTCAGAGGGATAATTTTTTTAAGTGTACTTGGGAATGCTTATGGGAGGGTTTTCATTGAGAGGACTAGGAGAGTAACAGAGTAATTGACGAGGAATATAGTGGGCTTAGGAGAGGTAGGTGTTGCGTGGATCAGATTTTTGTGCGAAGGCATATATGTGAGAAAGCTTTAGGAAAAGGAAAGGATGTTTTTGGGTCTTTATGGACTGTAAAGAATTATGACAGGGTAGACAGGAAAGCACTGTGGGAGGTATTGCAGGTATATGGGATAGGAGGAAAGCTGTTAACGTCAGTCAAGAATTTTTACGAGTACAGTAGAGCCTGTGTTAGAATTAGAAATGGAGAGAGCGAATCTATGAATTATTCAAAGTAAAAGGTATAGAATATTTCGATAAGAGTATATATATATATATAAGGATTGCTGTTACTCAGTCAAGTACCATGTAACAGACAATAACAGTAAAATCATTAGTAATAGTGGTAACGGGGGTTGTGATAAACGTAGTTGGAACAGCATCAGTAGCAGCAGCAGCAATAGAAACACATAACACGTGTATATGTATAAGCTTAAACCCAGAAAATATAAAGCCAGAGTGCTGTTCCTTCACAACTTCATCCCCCCTAGAGGTTCAGCATCCTTCATCTGTTGCCGATTCGATGAGAAGTTGATGCGAATTCGAGACGTCGAACTTTGAGCGAAATATTCTTGCCTGGCATCTCTCTCCCGTGGAAAGTTAGTATCGAGGTCAGGCGTCGATCAAACAGTTGGCCTGTTTTCCCCAAAAAAATAAAGAGGCTTACCGTTCCACCTTTGCAGAGATTTATAGGAATAAAGGAGGAGTGATAATAATGATAATTTGAAAAATAAACTTTACCAAAAACAGACTTTTACGCCCAACTTGGTAAAGCTCTATCGGTATGTCTATATATATATATATATATATATATATATATATATATATATATATATATATATATATATATATATATATATATCACGAGGCCAAGACGCTAGTGAGTAATAGTAATAACTACTGTTTACGGCAACATTGTCATTTAACATGAGGAGACACAGGAAATAATAGATTAACCGAATGTAGTCATATGTTCATAGAAGCCCTTTTTTTTTTTTTTTATCTCGTATAAGAGAGATAGCCCCGGACGCACCCATGAACCACCCAACACCTGTCCTACACCCACCCAACACCCATTGGTTGCCCATCCTATCCCAGCACCTCGTGCATCAAGGGTCATCCCTCAAACCCGCCACATCACTCGGGTGAAAGGCAATGCAGCAAATCACAGCGTTTTCACAGCTGGGCCTCATAGCTGGAGTTGGTTAACCCCACAGCTCCATTATGTAGTCACACCTATGTACAAATATATATATATATATATATATATATATATATATATGTATATGTGTGTGTGTGTGCGTATGCGTGAAACACAAAACAATATCCTTTTGGTTTGTATTTCCGCCTTTTTTACTTTAAAAACCTTATATTCTTCCTCACTTCCTTGGGACCTTTTTACTATTCTCCCACCACTGGCTTCGCCTCTTCTTTCCACAATACACTGCCTCTCTTTCCGTTTCCACTTAATAGCTTCTTCTTGAAACATAGCAATTCTTCCTGTGCTTCCATTTCTCCTATATCTTTCACTCTACCCCATACCTCTCTCAGCTTTATTTGCTATTCTTTGTCTATATTCTTTTCATTCAAGTTACTTTCAGAACCTTTCTGTCTCCCTCCCTTTTTTTTTTACCCTCCTTTTTTTATTTTCCTTCCAGATAATTTTCTTTTAATTCACAAACTTTTAATTTTTCCCCTTCACAAGTAATCAGTTCAAATTTATATAAGGGCTTCTGAGCCACAGAAAAGAAAAGAGGGAATTAAATGGTAACAATAGTGGTACGTAACAAGAGTTTCTGCTGAAAAAATTTTGTTTATACAATTCCAGTGCAAGAAGAGATAGTTACTTCCATAGAGTATTTACAGAAGAAAGTCGTTTTCCAAAACAGTGTCTGTAATACCGAAACCATACGAGAACACAACTCAAGCCAAAGACAAAGAAAATGAAGAGAACTTAGCAAAACACGAAAAAAGAGAAAATAAATACGAGGAAGTGAAGAAATGCACGAGACAAATAAAAAAAAAAAGTGAAAGAAAATGAAAAGGCGAAGAGTAAAAATAGAAGCGTGTCAGAAAACAGGGACGACCAAAGAGTTTGCTCGCAAACAAAGTTATTGCGTGAAGCTGAGATGGAAACGGGGGGAGGGGGGGGACTTGGAGGCAGACAGGCAAGCAGACATTCGTGCAGGTTGGGCAGAGAAGGCTGCCAGGCAGGCTAGAAGACAGGCAGAACAATCACAATGAGCAGGCAGACAGAGTAGGCTGGCAGGCAGACAAGCAACCACACAGGTAGGCAGACAGGCAACCACACAGGTAGGCAGACAAGCAGAGCATAATGAACAAGCAAATAACCTCAACAAGGAGGCAGATATGCAGAGGAGGCAGACTGGCAGGCAGGACAGGTTTTAACAGGCAGGCATGCAAGCAGGCAGGCAAAATAGGCAGAGGTGTTAGGCAGAAAGACAAGTGGATAGCGTAGACAGGAGGAAGTAAAAAAGAGGGCGAGTGATAGAGAAAAAAGAGAATAAGGATGGAGAGAGTAAAAGGGAGGAAAAAAGGAAAAGATGGGAGGAAGGAGAAATGAAGGAAGAGAGGGAATGAAGTGAGTGTGGGGGAAACAGGAGGTGAGAAAGGGGAGGAAGGAGAACGAAATTTTTCAATCCTTTCTCATCGCCAAGCACTACCTGTAGCTCGCCATGTGGAAAATAAGGAAAAAATCAACCATGAAAATAAAAAAGAGACAAGAAAAAAATGGCTGAAGAAGTAGAAGAATAGAAGAAGTAGAGTTAGATGAAATAAAAGTAGAAGTAGAAGTAGACATTGAGGAATAGTAGTAATAGAAAAAAAGAAAAGATCAGAGGAAAGAAGAAAGAGAAAAGTAAATATATATATACATATGTGATATATATATATATATATATATTGTCAGTGTATTTGGGCAGGAGTTTTTCTCTAATGCATGTTTCATTAAAAGTGATGGCTAGTTGTGCATTAATAATTTTCTTAATGGTATTTTCCATATACCTTATTAAGGATTTGTTTTCCTTAGGAAGGAAATTTATGACTTGGCTGTATGTAGTCATATTAGCTAGATCGCGATTTCGGGTCTTGAACCCGAAATCGCGATCTAGCTAATATGACTACATACAGCCAAGTCATAAATTTCCTTCCTAAGGAAAACAAATCCTTAATAAGGTATATGGAAAATACCATTAAGAAAATTATTAATGCACAACTAGCCATCACTTTTAATGAAACATATATATATATATATATATATATATATATATGTATATATAATATATATATATATGTATGTATGTATGCATGTATATAAATATATATATTAGATGAATGGTTCAGACAGATGACAGTGTGGGTGGAGAAAGAATAAGCAAAGATGGGCCCATCTTCACTTATTCTTCCTCCACCCACACTCTAATATATATACATATACATATATATTTATTTATATATATATATATATATATATATATATATATATATATATATATATATATGTGTGTGTGTGTGTGTGTGTGTGTGTTGAGACATTCTGACAGGTTCATGTAAGCGGAATAGGAAACACAGGAGTCTTGGTCTTGAGTTTATTCGTGACTAGTTTCGCAGGTATGCTTTTTCAAAGGAATGAAAAAGCATACGTGCGAAACTAGTCAGGAATAAACTCAAAACTAAGACTCCTGTGTCTCCTACTCCGCTTACGTCATATATATATATATATATATATATATATATATATATATATATATATAAACACAAATATATATATTTATATATATATATATATATATACATACATATAAAGATAGGAAGGAAAGATAGAGAAAAAATTATAATTAAAAAAAAGTTGTAAGCCCACAAGAATTTGGGTAAACATTTGGGTCCGGTTACCCGCAAGAAGAAGAAGAGCGCATCATTCCTGACACCCAAACCCTCTCACTCTCTTGGCGGACTCCAGCTGATCGCACTCGATGCGTCAGCAACGAAGGGAGTGGAATTTTGACCCCAGTTGGCCAAGAAGCCTTTCCCGTCGACCTGGCCGAGTTTGGCATAATAAAGGATAATATTTCACGGGAAGGCTAACAAGTTTGTGTAATGTAAAATGTATCGCGGTCTGAACAACCTGGATTCGGTGATATATGGTGCGTGGTTGTTTATGGGTTTGAGGTCAGATGATTTCGTGAAGTTTTGGGAAGGCCAAATTGAGAAAGGACCTTTGGAAAATTAGTCATTTAATGTCCTCATTTAAGCCGATCTTAATATTATTATACCAAGAAACAAATTCAGGCAGAATTTTTTTTTTTTTAATAAATATAAAATAAAGAAATATAATACTAATAAGAATAACCGTGTTTGGAACAATATAAAAACAAAGAAAGTAAATACGAATAAGTGAAACCAAAAAATCATAAAATGAAATAAAGTAAAATAAGATGAAATAAGACAAAAACAAAACAAACTGAATTAAGCAATAAAGTTAAATAAAAATAAGCAAAATAAAACAAAATGAAAAAATAAAATAAAATAAAATAAAAAATAAAACAAAGTAAAAAAAAAATTCATATGATTCAATAGAGATTAAAATGAAATATAGATAAAATCTCAATTAATTTGATCCGACGCATTAGGACGAATCTGATATACTTGATGATGATGTTTGGGCCAAAGCCAGACGTCTTCATTGGTCTTAACGCTTGGCTGCAAACGCCAATGAAAGAAATATCGTCCTATTGAGACGTGACCATCGCTTTCATTCCGTTTCTCCATGTCATCAAACCGCGACATATATTATTATAATTTCTAGGTAAGATATCAACGAATAAAACATTTTTGCTCTTTACTAGAATATTTCAGTTAAGAAAAAATATTTCTAGGGTACTAAGAATTACTGGAAAAATTACTGACAGTATATGTCATAAAGATATGTTCTCAAAAGAGTATTTTGGAATGGCAAATGGCGATATGATTTAAACAATAAAAAATTGCAGTCCTATATTATTGCATTAATGATAGATTTAAAGACAAAAACATCAATACAATTACATATAGAAAAAAAATGAGACGAGGTTTAATGATTTTATACTGTTTGATAGCACATAATTTTAATCAACTAAGACAGGCGTCATCGCAAGGTTAAGAATCACGACCACATTCAATGTCGTCACCCAGGGGTCGACAATCTCTAACACGTGACACAGTTGGCCCAGGCACGCCAGCTGGTTTTGAAAATTTGATACAGGATGAAAAGGTAACATCATTACTTCGAATAAACAATTTGTGACGACAAGACATCAAACTAAAATCAAATCGCCGAGAAATTAACATTTACTTGCATCCACACTATAGTAAAACAGTGCATATGAATTGCCATTATATTGCGTACTAAAAAGCACTTTTGGCAGGCAGGGTTCTATACATCAAAGGAACTGTCACTGTGTCTTCCGGAGGTCGCCGACCGGTGGACTTGAGCTTTATCTACAACAGACTGCCCTGCTGGTTCCACGTATTACATATCAAACCAAAACTCCAGGCTTCAAATTACGCGTTTTTAACTAATTTCCACTAGAAAAGAAAAAATACTACGTAGTTTTCAATTTCTGAACTTGACATGCCATTACGATTTAAACAGAGGCATCAATTTAAATCCAGTTTCAGTCTATCAAATCTAATATCGAACAAATACTTATGAAAGTGGCGAGACCTTGTTTTGGTCAAGCAGTGTTTAATCTAAGTTTACACATCACCAGGTAAGTTTAGATTAAAAATTCAAGAATAAATTTATATTCTAAAACAAGTAAACGTTAAATACTGAATTATATATCTGACGTATTCGGAGTGAATTTGGATTTTCAACACGTATTTCAACGTAGCAGCAACTTCAGGTGATCTGCTGAATATGTACAGCAATTATTATGAACCAGACACAGTTACACATATTCATCTCCTAAACGCCATATTGACAGCAAAACCCATGGAATAGATATCTTCCACCCGTAACCATGGCCATGAAACATAGTTTCCATCAATTATCGACTATTTTCTCTAAACTTAAGACATTTTCTTGTTTGGTATTTTCGGCAAATTGACGTAATCTACAGACCTTGCATTTGGCTAAAGGCAAAAAATATTAACGAGTTACGATGATTTATAGGTATCATCAACGAGGCTTAATATGTCATGACCCTCAGGCAGCTATCAACCCCCCTCCCACTACACCTCCACCCCCACCCCCACTAACCCCCCACACCCACACCTAACCCCGAAAGCTACACAAAATTGTCTGTTCTTCAACAAAACAAAATCCATTATATACGTCAGGAAATGAACTGGTAAAGAATATTGCTCTTAAGTCAAGATTGCATCTATCTATGATTTCTCATCTAAGTTAGGTGGATTTACAGCGAATAAATCGTGATGTGATCTTTCAGATTTCACTTCTTACGATTTCTATAATGATTGTAGGCTTTAGCAAAGGCCTGCAGTATATTCTATTCTCTTTATATTCGACCCAAAAACTATTTAGTTTATCTATAACGAACCTTATAGACCAACAAGCTTGTTGGAATGAATTTAACATAATAATATTACTTAAATACCTATTTTCTAATTATTCTATTCCATTTGGAGATTGTTAAATTTCCGGGTAAAGTCCTTTGTCACAGTAACATTCTTTACATATATTGTTTTGTCTAATACTAGATGATAGCGCACTCGTGGCGTCATCGGAAGCATACTGGTCTCACATTTGCTTAGTTGAGGGTTCGAGTTCTATACTTCCTTCCTATTCCAAGCTGTAACTCAGCGCCTCCTGGTCTGGGCTCATCATCACCGCCTGATACCAGATGATTTCATTAATCCAAAGGATCACAATTATCGTAGAAGAACAACATCTCTGAAGCGACGATCCTAAGGTCAGACTGCGCGTAACTGTTATTCCTAACTCATTAAACAGTTTTGACTTTTCAATTACAGTCTCCTCTTAAACGGATGGGCCATGATTATAAGGATGACTAATAGATACGTTCATTAATCAAATGTCCGTTTCGTAATTAAACTCTGCTAAAAATAACAACTGGACTGAGGAACTGTTCAGATTCGCTCTTGCGTTCATTTGAAGTGTTACTCACGGCTCAGCTTCTATAACTTTATCCCAATTGAAAACCGAATTAAATATGTCCCTAACAACACCGTCTGCAACCCCACTGTCCTCACATTCAGAAATTATTGTAATGTCATGAGATAACGCTAGGTTAAGGCGTTTCTTAAAAAAGAAAAGTGCCTGTAAAGATAACTAGGAATTGATATTTGTTTTATTACTATCATTACTATTATTACTATTGTCATTATATATATATATATATATACATATATATATATATATATATATATACATATATATATATATATATATACATATATATATATATATATATATATATATATATATATTTAGACCGCCATTGCTCCCATCGCTCAAAATGCCCTCCCTCAAAGTAAACACATCAATCATGTATCCTGACGTCATAGCCCGTTTCAGAGTGGGTACCCGTCCGCTTTTTCTGTATATGGCAATGGGAAAGAACACAAAATTGCGTAAGACATCCTTATACTGTAGCTCAAAGCCGGAAAGGAATATTAGAAATTCTGAAAATGTTCACTTACTAGAGCGATGTAAATATGCAGTAATTTCGTGTTGATCTGCTACCATCCCTGATAATCCGTGCAGAAATGAATAATTATTATATGCATCATATACTATATGTGTACATGTGCATACAAATACACACACACACATACACACACACACACACACACACACACACACACACACACACACACACACACACACACACACACACACACACACACACACACACACAACTTGACGTACAATCCTGTTGACGTCAAGTTGTCTGCCCAAGCCTGAAATGACCCCATACCGCGCAAATATTTGACCGGGGTTAATTTGACCTAGGGTCATCGCGTCTTGAGCCCAAATGGACCACAAATTAGCAAGCGTATCTCCTTAAGTTATCCACTCTTAGTATATATAAGACCACCCATCCTTTTGTGGAAACACGCTGAAGAGGATCACAGAGGGATATTCAATTTATCTTACCAATATGTCAGATCATTCAACTTGTTATTAAGATATGTTTTTTATTTTCAAAATATTCAATCAGGCATCATGCTCTCAGACATTTGATAGTGACCCAGTATCTATAAGTCATTCCCGATTTAGAATATTTAATAACTTAATATAACAACTGTGATATATAACATGAAATGTAATACGAGTATATGATATATATTAACATAGATTGATAACATGATAGTTTAATATAACTTAATAAAATATCTGTATATGACAATTTTAATATCATAACTTTAACGGCTCTTCCATCCATAAAATAGCTGCATATGATAATTTTGATATCATAACTTTAATATAATGGTCCTTGCATCTTCATCTTGAATCTGAGCTCGAATATGGGTGCCTTACCACATTATCATCAAATCCGTATATTCTTTAAAAAAAATCATCTGTTCTCTATCCTGTATGTCAACCTTTTTATAGTAATCCCTTACAAAGGTCCCTCTATATCCCGGCCAAACCATCAGTCTTTGTTCATTAGGATCCTTGACCATATCCTTTGTTATAACCAACAATAACGATAGTTCTATCCAAGGTCAATACTTTATAAGGACGAGTGCAGTATTGTTGAGGATAAAGTAAAAAATAGGATGCATTGGTACGTAAGGGGTCAAGGGCATTAGTGGATGATGAGATGCAAAGGAGAGGAATGAGAGCCTTTTTGACTCCGTCGAAGAGCCTGCCCCTGAAGTCGCATAGCTACGGCCAAAGAGGCCACCTTAATCCCATACGCTGGAACCGGAAAGAAGTGTTGGATTCGAACCTATAATTAAGCGAGAGTGAGACCAGCACGCTTTCTATTACGCCACCAGCACACTTTCAATACGCGATGTAAAGAAAATGATTATTATGGTTGTATTCACCCAATTGCAACTGTTAAACCAAAAAGTATTGGTAAAAGTGAAGTTGTGTTCAGGAAAAGGCAATTGGGAGGGGAAGGACAGTTTCTGGTGTGAGTTGTATAGCAAGAGGAGACTGTGAAGGGGAAAGAAAAAAAAGTGGTGGTGGTGGGAGACCTGAATGCAAAAATAGGTTTATTTGGTTAAGGAATTAATGGTTGAAATGGATGTCAAGATTCGGTTACTGATTATAAAAAATAAGTATCTCAACTAAAGAAAAATAAAACGAGTAGCTACTCTATTGTTATTGATATGAGAATACAGTTGTAAAATAAATAATATATGTAAATAAGTGATGGTTTATCAGTGAGGATTTGAGATGTCGGATGAGAAGGAAACTTGACATTTCCTATCTTATTTTTGTGGATTTTTGCATTTGTTTGATAGCCAAGTCCTCTAACCACATCACGTTTTGTTGTAAGTTTTCCATTTTCCATGTTTCATGGGATTACAGCTTTATCCATAAAGCCCATATTGTAACATGTGTACCTTTATGCCCATGACCTCCTTTTTCGAACACATTTCGATAAATATTTCTGTTTGTCGTTCATTTTTATATTGTTTGGTGTGACAAAACCCCCCTCCCCACAGCATATCGCACACCAACGTCTATTGACATTATTTGATTTTTACAGTATACTTTCCTCATTTTAACTGATCAATAAATGTTTCAGTTTTCATTTGATCAAATCACCCAGCCTGTCATATCTTCCCAAATGATATTTTTGTTAGTTTATTCATTTATCTTCATCCATCATCTATAAACTCCCAGCACAACAATCAAACTACATCTACAGTTACAATCAAGACAACACAGCTACCAACACAAACACCATCATTATCTCTGCCACCACCACCACCAACACTACTAACTCTTCCTTTAACGTTACTAACACCACAACCATTACTACGTTGAACGTTACTACCACCATCGTTAACACCATTACTAATATCACCATTACCAAAACTACCACCCGCATCTCTTACACCACCATTACTAATACCACTAACACACTCATCACTTGTACCATTGCAACTCATACCATCACTAAAACTACCAACTCATTCACCACCAATACAATCTATACCATGACTATCACCACTATGAACTCTACCATCACCTCCTCCTCTTCTTCCTCCTCCTCTTCTTCTCCTCTTCCTCTTCCTCCTCCTGTAGACACAGGCATCAATACTGCGTTTAACCCATGACCCATAGCTATTTCCATGGAAATTTGCCCCGTCCCGTGTTTTTACTGTTCCAAGCTGCTAATTGCACTACCCATTCTAGCTGTCATTACTCGGTGCGTCGAGCAAACAATTAATCAGAACAAGCAGGCTGGGATCAGCGCCATAGGTCGATCGAGGTTGAGCTGGAAGGAAAGAAATGTCAGTTGAGACGAGGATGAACCGGGAATGTCGAAGAGCCGGAATCAGACGACGAAAGAGAGAGAATACTCAAATGCGATGATGATGAAAGGAGCTTGGGAAAGGGGAAGGGAAACTCTTTGAGGGGAAAGGCGAGTATTCGAAGGGCGAGGGTGAAGGGGGGAGCTCAGGGCACTGTCCTCCAGGGAAGGGAGGAATAGGAAATGGTATTAAGCAAAAGAGGAGGGGCCACGAGTAGAGCCCTCGGGTGGGTAGGCAAGCGTCCAGGGGTAGGGAAGCCCTCTTCTATACAGGAGGGAATGGACGGAGATTTGTTTTTTTCCTTTGAACTTTTATTATATTTTTATGTCCATTTATGTTATCTTTATTTTATTTCAGTCTACCATTTATTCATTTATTAAATTATATATCTAATTTTTACTTGTTCATTCATTATTTATTTTTCATTAATCATTTGTATATATTTTTTAATTTATAATTTATCAAACTTTTTTCTTGTTTCATTATTTATCTATTTATCTATTCATTTATTCATTTATTATTTTATTATACACTTCTAACCACTCGAAAGACCGTCTTTGTTGAAATGTAGAAGGGGATACCAAGGTGATATAGTCTTCAATGTATCTGGGCGAAAGTTAGAGGGATTAGGAATTAAAGACGCCAGGTAAGAGGCTTCTGAATTCATTACTAACCACGATGAAGGTATTACCTGTACATCAACATCAACGTCCTTCCTTGGACGTAACCTCCGTGTGTTATCATACGTTATACATTGACTGCATTTACTTCCTTGTATTCCTCCATATTTCTCTGTCTCTATGTCTCTGTGTGTCTGTCTGTACATATAAGCATATATGTATGTATATATGTATGTATGTATGAATATATGCTTGCATGTATATATATATATATATATATTGTATATGTATGTATGTATATATTTCTGAAACTTGATATTCATGTACCCTTCTCTATATTATATTTTTCTTAAACCAAGTATTTCATTTCAAACGTTTACTCGTGTTTCTCATGCCAAAATGTTGATATCTGATCATTAGTCATTTCTCTTTTACTGATTTATTTTATTTTTCATACACGCTTCCTTTCTTTCCTTCTATTCCATTTATCTTAATATTTCTTTTTAGGAAAAGAGTCCATTGTCTCAACCCATCCTTTTATATATATATATATACATACATACATATATATATATATATATATATATATATATATATATATATATTACGAGACTTGCACTTTTCCTCAGTTTCTAGTCGTAGTTCTTTTCGCTTTTTGCCTCGTCCTCCCATCCTTCCCCTCCTTCTACAAGCCTCCCCTCCTCCTCTTCTTCCTCCTCCTCCTCTTACTCCTCCCCTTACTTCTTTTACTCCTGCTACTCCTCCTCCTTCTCCTCTTTCTCCTCGTTTTCCTCTTCCTCCTCCTCTTCTTCTTTGTCTTTCTCCACCTTGTCTTTTTCCTCCTCCTCTTCTCTCTTCCTTCTCCTCTTCCACCTCCCTCGCCCTTCTTCTCCTCCTCTTCCTCCTCTTCGTCTTCCACCTCCTCTTCCTCTACTTCCTCCTCCTCTTTCTCCTCCTCTTCCTCCTCCTCTTCCTCCTCCTCCTCCTCTTCCTCCTCCTCCAACACAGTGTCTGCCGCAATCTCCTATTCCGGCTCCTCCTCCTTCTCCTCCTCACCTCCTCACGCTCTCCTCTTCTCCTACTCTCCTCCTCTTCTTCCTCCTCATCTCCTCGCCTCCTCCTTCTCTCCTTCTCCTCTTCATGAACCTTTCTGGTGGAACTTTGTCCTTGACTTTCCTCTTTGACCTTCTTCGTGGGCCTTAATGAGTATTTCCACTTGTCACCTGAAATCCGTCGACCTTTTTCCCGAGATATAGCCTTCCCTTCCCTCGCTCTCCTTTCCCTTACCTTTTCCTTCCTCTCCCTCCCTTTCCCCCTCCCTCGTTTTCCCTCCTTTTGTTTAATATTTCTTCATCAGTGTTTTTATTCTAGAGAACAATAAAGCACCCATAAGAGGGAGGAATCGAAGTGGTAAAGAAGGGATTTAACACTGATAACAAAATGGAAGGATAACAGAAATTCAGTGTTTAAATCTTTATTATTAGTATTATTTTTTTCTTCTTTTGGGTGCGGATTGTCATATGAGTGTGTGGGTGTGAGTGTAGGTTTGCCTACAGTGTCAAAAGAAAGTTGGGTGTCTTGGTACGTGTAGGTATTACTAAATTCCTTGAAACATCGACTGCCTGAGACATGCAGGTAATACCTGGAGTATTATTTTCCACGCCTCTAATCCTCTTCACTTCTTTTTCACACTCCCTTTCTTCATTCCCGCCCCCCCTTCTTTCCCTAATTCCTGTCGCACTTTCCCCTTCCCTCTCCACTCCCTTTCTCCCTTTCCCTACCCCCTTCCTCCCTATCTTCCTCCCTCTCTTCCTTTTAACTTCATCCTCCTCCTTCGTTTCCTATCTTACATCCCTCCTTCCTCTCCTACATGCTCCCCCTCTTCGTCCCTCCACAAGACATCGTTGACCGACATTTCGGGTTGCAACGCCAGTCTATCACAATCAATCATTCAGTCCTTTTTCTCCCTCCATCTTCCCATCCTTCTTCAACCTTCCTTTCCTCCTTCCTCTCCTCCCTCTCCTCCCTCGCCACCCTCTCCTCCCTCTCCTCCCTCGCCACCGTCTCCTCCCTCTCCTCCCTTTCCTCCTCCCTCGCCACCCTCTCCTCCCTCTCCTCCCTCTCCTCCTCCCTTTCCTCTTTCCTGCCTTGCCTTCCTAGTCCCTTCCTCCCCATCAAGTTCCATGACCGTCTGCTGGAAAATCAATCGCTCAGACTCATGAAGGAGCTGGAGGACCTCCCTGGTGGGCGACGTCGAGGAAGAGAGCGGAACTAGCTGAGGAGGTCTTCGCGATTAGGTCTTTCCATTACACGAAATTTTGCCCCAAGGAATAGGGGGAGGGGACAGGGGAAGGTGAGCTCAGGTTTAGGATGACGGATGATAAGATGTGCACGGGTCAAAGGTGTATCGGGGCTGACGGGGAAGACAGACAGACACGCATCGCTGATAAACATGTAACACATTATGATTGGTCGTTAAGAGACATTATACTAAGAAGGAACTATGCAGAGATAGAAAAAAGCGAAAGGGTAAAAGCAGAGAGAAAAAGAGAGAGAGAACGAGAGCAAGAGAGCAAGAAGAGAGCGAGAAGAGAGAGTGAAAAGAGAAAGCGAAAAGAGAAAGCAAGAAGAAAGAGCGAGAAGGGTGAGCGAGGAGAGAGGAGAACAAGGAGAGGAGAGAAGAGAACGGACAGAGAAAGAAGAGAGAGAGAGAGAGAGAGAGGAGAAGGGAAGAAGAAAAATGATCAGAGAGCCTTACGAGGGAAGATATGAGACGGTGTTAAAGAATATCACGATTACATAGCCCAATTTCATCTTCTGAAGTTGTATCGACGGGTATGAAAAATACACATCAATATTTGGCAACGCTAGAAAATTATATGTACTTACTTATTTAATTATCTGTTTGTCTAATTCCTGTTTTGTTTATTTCTCATTTCATCTCATCTTGTTTATTTTATTATAGTTTATTTTTGAATTTTATTTTCGTTGTTTCGTTTGCATTTATTATCTATTTTTATCATTCGTTTATTTGTTAATTTTTATCTTTATTTTCATTTTATTGCATTGATTTTATTTTGTTAATTCATTTCTTTTATTTGATTGATTTATTTGTGATCTGAACAGGAGCCTGGTCCCACAACGAAAACTTTATCATTCCTTTAGTACAATGACACACTCGCCCCCTCTTTCATTCCCGCTCTATCTCGTACTCACACTCTGGATGCTAGTGTTATTCTCATTCGCATTCACACCGTCATTTTCCTTCTTTTCATGCTCGCTCTTATTCTCGTCCTAACCCATGCTCTCACTATCTCCTCTCTCTTCTATCTCCTCTCTTTAATCTCTCTAATCCATTTCACCTCACACTCTCCTCTATCAACTTTTCTCCTATTACTTCTCTCCAATCTCCTTTCTCCTCTCCCTCTCCCTCTCCCTCTCCCTCTCCCTCTCCCTCTCCCTCTCGCTCTCCCATTCTCTCTCCTGTCTCCCAATCTCCCCTCGCCCCGTCTCTCTCTCTCTCTCTCTCTCTCTCTCTCTCTCTCTCTCTCTCTCTCTCTCTCTCTCTCTCTCTCTCTCTCTCTCTCTCTCTCTCTCTCTCTCACTCTTTCACCCTCAGTCGCTCATTTTTTTCTTTAATTTAAGACTCCTATAACTGATTTTTAAAAAAACATTTCTTTTGCAATCTGTTCCTGTTCCAGATAGTAATGAATTTCCGAAGGAGATCTACAACTGGTGGCGAGATACGGGTTTTCCAGCATTATTTATGTGGGTGATAAATTTGTATGTTTTTTTTTTTTTTTTTTTAAGAAGGAAAGATTTATAGTTAAAAATGTATGCTTTCTGTTGTCTATTTTTATCTTTTGAAGTACTGTTAGTAAAAATACAAGGCATTGAAAAAGCAAGAATGAAAAAATACATATCCATAATTAATTATGTGTATGTAGGTTCGTGTGTACTCGTAGGCACGCACACACACACACAGTACTCGGTGGCGCGGTTGGTAGAGTCCTCGACTGTCACTACGGCGGTTCGGGTTCGAATCCTACCCAGGGCTGAAATAATTTCAGTATCGCTGCGCTTCGAGTCGTTACTCCAACTCTCGTGGGCGGGGAGTTGGGGGTGTGTGCGCGTGTAAGGTCACAGCATTACCCATAGATCGGTCATACGAGCTCTGAGCTCTCTTCCGGGAGGGAAATAGTTGTCGATCACGAGTCCAACGCGTGATCCAAAGACCGTGGTGAATCACATGTTATTGTGTGTGTGTGCGTGTGTGTGCGTGTGTGTGTGTGTGTGTGTGTGTGTGTGTGTTTTGTGTGTGTATGTGTGCTTGTACGTGGGTGAGTGCATGACACATTTCTTCGCTTTTCCAAACCATACGAAGTCTAGACAATCTTGCGAATGGACATACACAACAAAACCAAATTCCGTAACATTAGCCCGAAAATCAAAAGACCCCCAAGGTTATAAAAAAGGATATTAGAGAGAGGTGAATCTCTTTGGAACGAATTATCAAGACCTCGAGGGTGCAAAAGGTCTTTAAGTGGTTCATGGAGTCAGACGGAATGTCCCTCTGGAATTGGAATGAAGTTGAACTGGAATGCCGAAGACTGTGTTTCTCTAACTAGGAAATGTAATAAAAGGATACTTGGGTAATTGTAATGAACGTTGGAGACGTCTGGTCCTCTTGTCAGGAATTGTTACATATGGGTGATGTTGCATTACATAAAGGCTTTGCATGTGATGTGTATGAGATAAAGTAATTATACAGTTAAGGAAGAAATGGTTCTCCGTGAAGTCGTCACATACCTTTGGATTTACTGGGTGATGAGTTCGTTTAAGCCACTTCAGGATGTCGCTGCGAAATGTAACTTAAATGGTAACTAACGCTTCACTTGGGCTATCTTCGTCGTCGGTTTCAGCGCTGTTGTCTTCGTAATGTGTTTTGTCATCTTCATCATTGTCCTCTTTGCTCTTGTGTTTGTTATCGTCATCATTGCCATCGTCGTCGTCGTCATAGTCGTCGTCATCGTCTTTCTTTTCCTCGTCGTCTTCGTCATTCTTGTCTTTGTTGTCGTCGTCGTTTTCGTCGTCGTCGTCGTCATTAATTCCATTATCATTTTGGTTATTTTTCTCATTATTTTTGGTTTATCTTCCTTATCAGCTTTACTAGCGCAACGGTATTATCGTAATTCTCATCATATTCAACATGACAATGGTCTGTTCACATGACGTTTGGATCCCAACTCGGAGTGCAACAAGTATCTCCCAGTTGAATAATGAGGCCAAACAACAATTGCAGTAAAGTATGACAAATGTCATAACAGGACTATAATCAGGAGGTTTCTGTCAGCTAAAGCGTATCTCATCATAACGACTAGAAGAAGTAGATAGATACATTAACAGATGAATTAGTTATAAATAATACATTAAGGATATGTGTATAATTTGCGAAAGTATCCGCCAATAGTTTCAAACAAAAAGACTTAAGATAAAAAATAAAAGCCCTTAGGACTCTATGGGAGATATGAAAATAGTAACGATGGTACTTTGATAAGCTCTTGGTTCTATATAAGCACATCAATTAATGATTTCTTTGCTAAGGATTCATCTGTCGGCTGAATAGAATCGCCTGGTGGCAGTCACAATAAATAATTGCCATAATAGTGAAAGGGTTCATAAGACCTCAGGCATGAGATTATTAATAAAGATAGAAGCGCCGGTGAAAGGGGTCATCATACAGGGCTACTATTCCCCCCACCCTGCCTCCGACCTCCATTTGAATAACTAAAAAACGACTTCGCTCACAGAAATCTAAATTTCTCTTAAAAAAAAAAAAAAATCAACTGTGGGTCTAACATTCGTGTTAATTTACAGCCTCTTAATTCATCATTCAGCTTTTGATGGAAAGCTGATTTGATAATTGGAGATTTGAAAAAAGAATAATAATAATAATGTAACCGAAGTCGTTTTTACTCAAACGAACTCTCCATTGTCGGAGCTTGTGAAACTCATGGAAGCCTAGTGTATTATCTCCTAAACCACACACAACAACGAATTCAGCATCTATTACTTCTATGACGAAACTATACATAAAAAATACATATAAACCCTAAATATCATAACTTTTCTCACCCGTCGGAAAAAAAAAAAACCGCGAATGTACCTATGCCGTAAACGTCAGTGATAAATGAGGGATCACCTAAGTGGTAATATTGCAAAGTTAGGACTAACGCCTCGGGGCCAGAGGACAGTGGCTGGGGATGACGCACTGTGGAGTAAGAAATTGGAGGTTTTGTAATTTGGATTGATGATGGTCGGAAATTTTGAGTTATTGGAGGGAGGGGAGATTGTTTCACACTTCAAGGCCAAAATGCTTCCTACTTCTAAATGAAATCGACTTGAATTAGCAAGAAAAAACAAGCTCGTAGACTTGAAAAGAGATGATCAAGAATGTTGAGGAACTCTTTACAGACAAGATGGGTTTTCCTTTCCTATGGTATAATCTACTGTTATCCAAAATAAAACTATGGAAAACGTCACCTGACTTGAAATGTTTAAAAAAGCCGGGTGGAGTTTTTGTTTGTTCGAGTGTGTTTGTGTGTGTGTGTGTGTGTATGTGTGTGTGCGTGCGTGCGTGCGTGCGTGCTTCCGCGCATGCTTTCGTTCAGTGGTGGTGAACAGTAACATTTGTTTAAACACACTATGCGACATCTACAGAACTGGTCCAAGTTTCTCACATACGTTACTGTCCCCTAACTCATGTTGCATCAAAGGCTTTGCTAACCACGGGTGAGGTTGTCATCAGTGAACAGAATAGATATGTAAGTCGGGGCTTACAGACAGCTTAACTCTATATTGTCCTTAAACAGAATTAATGTATAAGACGACGAAACCCAGGAATGAGTTAATTCTTATTCGTAACTATTCTTATCAACTAAGGGTCATTTCTCTTTCCACTTCTTTCAAAAAATATTTCAGGGTTTTGGTGTACAACTGTTGTTTGCTTTTGAGGAGCCCACAGTTTCAATAGATTTTGATATCGGAGGCACGTACCACGTAGATCGCTCTCTAGAGGTATCGTCAGAAGCCCTCCACCCCGGGTATGTTGTGGCTGTGTGTGTTCTACCAGTGCTGAACAGTCTTCAGAACCTGTGCTTCATCGTGTGAAGTAGCCTGGTAAGAAAGGCTTTGATATTGATTGTATTTATATATTAATACGCTTGTACCTATGTGTGTCACGCAGGATCAGAACCCTTTGTTATAGTACAGTTTTTATTTAGCAGTATTCAAACGTCTATACAAAGTAAATAAATTAATAGATAATTAAATGGGTAAATAAATATATTCTTAATAGTGCTCGTCACACTCCTCCATAGGTTCCGTGAAGACAATTCAAACGTCTATTCAAGTTCATCCATAGGTTCCTTGATAATTCAAATGTCTATACATGCCTCTCCTGCACATGCGCAAGTATATTTTGGATGGATTCATTTTATCACGGACACTACAAACTATATAGTTCGTCGAACTACAAAACTTAGTAGTTATTTTGACTTGAAATTACTGGTATTTCACCTAAAGCCCAAAACATGGGAGAAAGAGTGAGACAACAGAGGGAGGCAGCAAGAGAACGCCGGACAAGAAGACGAGAAGGATTACAAGCACAAGACAAATATTACGAGACCGTAATAGAGAACGAATGCAAGCATTGAGGAACAATATGAACAATGAAGAGAGAAATCATCTTGAAAATTTATTTGCGGAACAGAGATTTACAGAGAAGAAATGATATGAATGAAGAGGAAAGAAGGGAGTATGTTGAAAATATGAGGAACAAAATAAGACAACGAAGAAATAATGTAAATGAAGGTAGACAGTTGAGGTATTATATTGGTCAAATGAAAATAGTTTGCCACCATTGTCAGGCTTTAAGATTTCCAAGTAAAAATTTTCACGGGTTCTATTTAGTTCATAAATAAATTAATAAAAGTATAAATAATTGAATGAATTAATTAATAAAAAGATAAATAAACATATAAGTGAAGAGATACATAAATAAGTAAATAAGCAAATTAATAGGCTCTCGATTGAGGCCTTTTAACCCCACTTGATCTTTTAGATCTTCTAGATCTTTTAGATTCTTGAGATCTTTTAGATCCCTGGAATCTTTTAGATGCTTGAGATCTTTTAGATCCTGAGATCCTCTAAATTGTTGATCTTTTAGATCCTTAAGATCGTTAGAGCCTAAGGTGTTTTTGATCGTTGAGAGCTTCAAGATCCTCGAAATCTTTTAGAATCATTAGATCTTTTAGATTCTAGAAATCTTTTAGATGTTTGAGTTCTTCTAGACCCTTGAGTTCTTGTAGATTCTTGAGATATTTTAAATCTTTGATATCTTTTAGAACCATTATGTCTTTTAGATCCTTGAGACTTTTTAGATTTTGGAAAACCTGTAGATCCAGTGAATCTTTTAGTCGTCTCAAATCTTTAGATATCGATGATCTTTTAGGTCTTCTAGATCTTTTAGAGCTTATGGATCTCTTAGATCTTGTGGATCTTTTAGATCTTGTGGATATTTTAGATCTTCTGGATCTCTTTGATCTTGTAGGTCTTTTAGATCAAGTGGACTTTTAGATCTCGAGGGCCTTGAAAGTTCTAAGAACTGGAAGTGAAGTTCCTGAGGCGCATAAGTTCTTGAAGATATTGAAGGTCTCGGAGATCTTGAAGATCTTGAAGATCTTGAAGCTCCTGAGATTCCTGAGGCTTTTGAAGGTCTTGAAGATCTCAAAGGTCCTGAAGTTCTTAAAGTTCTTGAAGATGTTGAAGTTCTTGAAGCTCTTGAAGGTCTCGAAGGTCTTGAAGATCTTGAAGCTCCTGAGATTCCCAAGGCTTTTGAAGGTACTGAAGGTCTTGAAGATCTCGAAGGTCTTGAAGTTCTTGAAGATCTTGAAGGTCTTGAAGGATCTCGAAGATCTCGAAGGTCTTGATGATCCTGAAGCTCCTGAGATTCCCGAGGCTTTTGAAGGTACTGAAGGTCTTGAAGGTCTTTAAGTTCTTGAAGATCTTGAAGATTTTGAAGATCCTGAAGGTCACGATGATCTCGAAGGTGGACAGTTTGTTCTTACGACAACCCCGTCTTACTGGTAAGTAGGCTGAAAGGTCATTGATGAAAGGCTTTGAAATGTGCAACTTGGATAAAGCAGTTGTTCGAGCGTTTTACCTCTACGGGTCATCCGGATCTCGAATATAAAAAAATCAGTCGTTTACATAATAGGATATATTTGTAAAATGTGTGTGTGTGTGCGTGTGTGTGTGTGTGTGTGCGTGTATGTGTGTGTGCGTGTGTGTTTGTGTGTGATTGTGTATGTGTGTGTGTGTGTGTGTGTGTGTGTGTGTGTGTATGTATGCGGGTGTGTGTGTATGTGTGCGTGTGTTTTGTGTATGTGTGTCTGTGTTTTGTGTATATGTTGAATGCTTGTGTGTTTGTCTGTGTTGTGTGTGCATGCTGTGTGTGTGTTTGGGGTGTTCGTATTCATTTGTGTGTGCAGTGTTTGTATCTGTTGTGTGCATGTTGAGTGTGTTTGCCGAGTGTGTGTGTTGAGTGCATGTAAAAATTGTTTTTTTATGTGTATGTATATGTGTTGTGTCTTGTTTGTGTATGTGTGTGTGTACGCTCTTGTGTGTGCGTGGGTTTATATATATATATATATATATACATATATATATATATATATATATATGTGTGTGTGTGTGTGTGTGTGTGTGTATGCATGTGTATTTGCCTAGTTGTATTTTACGGGAAGGGGAGCTTCGCTCGTGGTGTCCCGCCTTTGTATCTCGCAGTGTCTAGTATTTATTTGTTTATTTATTTATTTGTTAATTTATTTGTTTATCGTTTTGTTTATTTATATATTTATTCATTTATCAATTTATTTACTTGCCTATTTATTTACTTTTTCTGTCATATATATTTCTTTTTTTGCTAGCGGGGCTGTGAATAAAAAGGTGGGTCGGGTATGTGGAAAATGAACAGAGAAATAGCGGTATAGGAGAAGTAAAGAGAAGAGATTTAAGTAAAAATGTAATGCCCCTAAAAATACAATGTAATAAAAGAAAAAAAAAAGTATCAGAAAGGGTAAAAGAGAAATAGAGGAGGTCGGACGGAAAGAAAGGGCTTCTTTAAGAAAAAAATCGATGTTTGTAGAACCTGACCTCTTAAATAGTTTTCTCTGAAGAGTGAAAAAAAGAGAGGCAGGGATAGAAAAGAGAGGAGAGAATATATGCGCTTGGAGGCAGAGGGAGGCGGTGAGGAGGGAAGATCTGGAGACGAAAGTGGAGGAGGAGGAGGAGGAAGAGAGGGAAGGGAGGAGGGGTGAGTGGATGGGTAGTTTAAAAATTGGATATGAAGAGGTGGAAAGAGGAACAGGCTCTTGGTACGAATATGTTATATATAGAAATACTAGAGGAAAAATTTATAATAGAGCAGATTATTCTGAAAGACAAATGGGTTTTGAAGTTTGTGTGTCACTGCTTGTGCTTGTGTACGTGCTTGTGAACGTGAATGTGTTCGAGTGTGTGATGCTGTGCTTGGATACACGTGCATGCATGTTCCTCCAGTCAAGCGTTACAGGAACAAGTCAAAAATGTGATATATATCCCGTCCTTTTTTACGAATGTTTTTTTTATTTACAATTGAAATACATTTATTCATCTGTATAATTGTTTGATTATTTATTTTCTTATGTAATTATTCTGCTTTATTTACTTGTTTGATTATTTTGTTTATTTACCTATTTATTAATGTATTCATTAATCTATGTAATTAATCTATTATTTTATTTATTTTCTTATGTAATTATTCTGTTTTATTTACTTGTTTGATTATTTTGTTTATTTATCTATTTATTAATGTATTCATTAATCTATGTAATTAATCTATTATTTTATTTATTTTGTATTATTTTATTTTATTTTATTTTATTTTTGCCTCGGCAGAATTCACACGATTTCGTTCGGTTGATGAAATCAGATTTGGGATAACATTGTATCCCGGTCGATAGTGATTCATTCGGAACGAAACTAAGTGACATTTATTTTACTTGATTCAAACGAGATCTATAAATCACGTTACTGTGTTGAATTAGTTGAAACGACTTAGATTTCACTTTAATTGCATTCTATCCCAGGTGACGCTCTCAAGTTTACTTTCTAACACTGACCGCAGTTCTCAATCTAGAAAGTGTCCTTGAACTGACTAAAATCGTCAGTGTTCCATCTAAGAGGGTTAAGGACAGTTACCACAGCAGTCCGGTAGGTTGGCATTCGGTGACGCAAAACCGTAACGGAAAGGTAATCGAACCATTCACAAAATGTGGAAGTTTTGATGTTGATGTTATCTTTCAACTCTGCGGTACTGAATGATCATCTCATCCAGCTCGTGTACACGAAGAGCCAAACATAATGAAAGGAAAAGGACATCTCTACATTACATCTTTGGATCGTGTACAGTATGTACTGATTTTGCTTTGTCTGACCGACATACACGATCCAATATGGTCGGATCCGACCACCGGCCTCAAGACCAGATCGTGCCGTGGATGGTGGGTCCCTAAGAGCTCAGTTTCCCATCACGTAAATCGTCACACTGGAGTGTCTGTGAATTGGTTCTTCCTCTGTATCTCGAACAGATACAGAGGAGAGCAATTTCCAGCGGCCATCTGTGCTCGGTCTATCAAAGGCCGCTGACGAGTCTTGGGTACACACGCTTGGTGGGAAAATATAAATGATTGCTGGTGTAGGAGTGCTCGGCTGTCTACCCTCTACCTTCACCTCCTCTTCACCTCCCTCCTCCCACCTCCCACGTCCCTCCTCCCCCTCCCTCTCGAAGTAATAAATTGACTTTACCTATACTTCGTTTTATCTAAATGAGGCAAACAATTTTATTATCATGATAAGTTTTGATGTAAAATTCTCATTACCAGATTTCGTTATAGATTAGAGAGACCGAAAGAGAGTGAAGGAGAGAGGGAGGTAGGGAGAGAGAGAGAGAGAGAGAGAGAAAGAGAGAGAGAGAGAGAGAGAGAGAGAGAGAGAGAGAGAGAGAGAGGGAAGACTTCTCTACAGTAAGGATTTAAAAACACTGCGTTTGTGAAACGTAACTTGTCCATTAATTTGTCAGCCATTTGTAACTTTTCCGCTGTGTCTGACAGGCCACATTATAGTTTTTCTCGACGAGTGTCATTCATCAAGCAAAGATTTATGGCAGGACGTGTCAGATTATATTCTAATGGGGTGTTCCTAAAAACGAACGAACACACACACACACATATACACAACACAACACACGCAGAGAGAGAGAGAGAGAGAGAGAGAGAGAGAGAGAGAGAGAGAGAGAGAGAGAGAGAGAGAGAGAGAGAGAGAGAGAGAGAGAGAGAGAGAGAGAGAGAGAGGTAAAGGTAGAGATAGGCACAGAGAGAGACTGAGAGAGTGAGACAAGAGACAGGCAATGAGAGGGAAACAGAGAGGGAACATAAGAGATAGAGAGAGAGAATGAGAAACGGAGAGAGAGACATGGAGAGAAAGAGAGACATGGAGAAAAAGAGAGACATGGAGAGAAAGAGAGACAGGGAGAAAGGGAGAGACAGAGACAGAGAAAAGAAACAGAGAGATAGAAAGAAACAGAAAAAGACAGGGAAGGAAAGAGAGAAAGGGAGACAGAGATAGACAGAGAAAGACAGGAAGGCATAAGGAGACTGAGAGAGACAGAAAGAGACAAAAAGTGACAGAGACATAAGAGATATGAAGAGACATAAAGAATCAGAAAGAGATAGATGCAACGAGACATAATGATACGTAGAGATAGAGACACAAAGAGAAAGAGACAAGGAGACGGAACGAGACAGAGAGGACAAGTTCTACAGTTTTGAAAAAACTAAAGAAACCATCTGCAAGAAAATAATGAACGCCGAATGTAGCATCACCTTACAATATATACACATGTATATATATATATGATTTCAAGAAATCTACAGTGACAATGGCGTTGTTGAGTTTATATTGGAGCTTTAATTTCTCTCGTGCAACAAGTTTCTGTGGTGGTTCCAAATAGCTGAGAAGGTGTCCAAAAGACATATATATATATATATACATATACATTGGAATTGTTGCTGCTTGTCTACGCTTTATAGTATTAGATATTTTATATTTCCCTGTTATTACCAATTTGCATCAAAATAAAATCTATCTTGTAGATACGAGATTGCTAAATCCCTTTGTGAAATTTGAGAATACGTAGGAGTGTTGTGATGTTGGTTAGCAATAGAATTCAGACAAAATTGAATTAGACTGTCTGCATATGTATAACGCATAAACAGATACAAAGACACTTTCCGACTTCACCAGATTTCATGTGTGATGTATAATTCCTAAATATATTCGCCACAGTTTATTCCTGTAGACATCTGCGCCTCTCGCCATGATCAAAGAGGTTTTCGGAGCTGAGGACTGGGTCGTGTTGGTGGACTGGCTTCTTCTTTCCAGGATTTCCTGGAACGGTCTCGTATAAGTATATTGAATAGCCTGGAAGATGACAGATAAAATTGAAATGGAAACAAAAGGTGAAGGTTTATGGGGCTTCATAGCTGATTGGGTAGTCATTTTGATTTATATATCAAAAACTTCTTCCCCCTTTATAAAGGAGGTATGTAGACAAGCCATTCCTATCCATTCCACTCCCATTCAACTCCCATTTCTTTCTGTTTTATGTTAGTTCTTCGTGGATTAATCTGTCATTTGTTTACTAATGATGATCCTGGTAAAACGCTTAAAGAAGGTGAATTTTAGTCCTTTTTTTCCACGAAGAGTCATCACACAGATGTATAAAAGACTGTGGTAATGGCCACATTAATGATACCTGTTTCAGGTGAAGACGTACTTTACCCGAAGCCTTGCATGATGTCCTTTTGTATCATATTTCTTTTCAGAATTCTGTTTATGTATAGTGGGTTTAAATTGGACAAATTTAAGTTTAAGAAGGAAATAAGCAAGAACTGATGTACCAATAGAGTGATTAACCAATGGAATAGACTTGGTAACCATGTAGTGAGCGCTGAAATTATTCTTTGTTTTTTTTTAAGAGAAGATTAGATAACTTTATTGATGGAGACAATAGGTGGTAATGGACACGGAACTCCTAGTGTAGGGCGTATGGTCTCTTGCTGTCGCCTCTATTCTTATGTTCTGAAAAGTTAGCTTGTCACTATTAATGAAAATTGAGATAAGGAAATAAGATTACGCCATACGATGTTTAGTGATAGGCAGAAGACGCTGTTAACAGTCAAGGTTCAACCGCGGGCTAGAATCTTTGATAAATTATATTTTTCATAAGTTTCTATATATATATTTTTTTTCATGTCAAAGTATACATTTTACCAAGGGATACTGTTACAACCAGTAATGATATTTCTATTCTCAAATAAGCCCATGTCTGTAAATTCGATAGGTCAATAAAAAAGTAAGTATATAATATACAAAAAAAAAAGCGCTATAGAATAAAAATTAGGGAAAATATGTTTATTAGTCTTAACGTTATTGAGTATTTGCCTGACAAACTAATAAAAGAAATTCCTTTATATAGAAAATTTCACTATACACATTCAGGGCAGAAAAAGAACATAATATTGTAAGTAGTACAGATGTTATTAGTCAAACAACTGAATAGAAATTCTTTGATTAAAATTACGTGCAAGAAAGTCTAATAAGCAGCGGCTGGAAGAGAAGTTGTGTTGAAATTAATTTGCATTTCCAGGCTGGCCATCGGAGAGTTCTTTTGTGATTCTTTTCTTCTTCAATTTACGAAATGATTGAACAATTATTTTGATACAAAGTGTCCTGCATTGAAATCTCACTAATTTGATTTTGCAGCAACAGTTACGAAGAGGCAACACACACCTTTTCTTGATTTATTTTTTTTAATTCATTTTATTCATTTCTTAATTGCATGCATTCATCTGTGTTACAGAAGCATGTGAGCACTTGCATATATACGAATACACGCAAATATGCCTACTCAAACGTTAATTCAGTGGTCCGAGATCGAGTCCCGCCCAGGGCTGAAAAAAAAAATCAGCATTACTGCACTGCGAGCCGGCACTCCAACTTTGGTGGGTAACGAGTTTTGTGTGCTTGTGTGTGTGTGTGTGTGTGTGTGTGTGTGTGTGTGTGTGTGTGTGTGTGTGTGTGTGTACGCGTTTGTGTTTGCACGCGCGCGCGTGTGTGTGTGTGTTCGTTCGTCCTTAGGAACACCCCATTAGAATATAATCTGACACGTCCTGCCATAAATCTCTGTATGTGTGTATGTGTGTGTGAGCTCTGAGCTCTCACCCGGGAGGGTAATAGCTGTCGAGCACGGGTCCAATACGTGATCCAAGACTCACGGGCCATGAAAATGAGCACCATAGGGCAGGAGCACTCGACTCTGGTTGAAGTCGTCACCTATACCCTAAGTGCCGGGAGAGTCAGGGCAGGAAAAAATCGTTCGAATGAGTAGAGTTGTATGAGTTTAGCTAGACTAGAGCAGATACTAGTTGAAAAACGAGTCGATATAGATTTCTAGTTAGCCTTGAGCATGACAATGCATGGAGGATTAATTTATGAACTAGAAGTAACGCACTCGACCTACTTACTTCAAGAAAAGACAAAAAAATAAAATAAAGATGAAAAATGGATTCCAATCCGTTGGAAACTGGATTCGATTTTTTTTTTTCTTTTTTCTTCATAATCTTGGAAATGTTTTTCATTCAATGCTTCTTTGCTGGGAAAGATGAGCTCATAGAAAGTACAAAAATTAATTGGTCAATTTTTACTACTAATGATATTATCATCATGTTTATTTATTTATCTATTCATTTGCCCACTTATTTATTTACCTGTATATTTATCTATTCATTTATTAGTTTAAATTTTCATTTGTTTATTCTTTATATTTTGTGTGTGTGGAATTGATGTAATGCCTGTTCTTTATCTTTGAGTTTTACGAACACTTTACCATATATGTATTTATATACTGGTTAATTTCCAAAAACTTTGGGCATTTCCGATTAAATGTAATTAGATATGAAATTACTCATGTTCTGTACCTTTCCTAAACATTGACTTACCATTCGACTTGCGTCCGACTTAAAAACGTCCGACTTGACAGTTAAGGCAGCTGTTATATATGGAGGTGCTAAGAAATGCATTGAAACTTCAAGCGCTCGTAAAGACTGGAAGAAGGAAAATAACAAAGTAGTTTGGTAGTTACATTGACGAAGTAGTTTGGTAGTTAAAATAACTCATACCTTCAAAGGTCTTAAA
>NC_134818.1:15140901-15173401 GCF_046742065.1 Oratosquilla oratoria | reverse complement strand
CAACAAGGGACTACGAAGTTTTTATTTTTTTTATTTTTATGGAGACTTCCTCCTTTAGAAAATTAAGGTTACTTCTCGGTCTTGGAACTTCAGTCTCATTTCATATTATGAGACGTTTATTTTTGTCACCATCCTGTAAAGTGGAATCAGAATTCTTCCACTATGTATCTAGTATATCGTAAGTAGTTCAAATGAGGCAGAACGAAGATGCTAGAGGTCTCTTTTCTTTGTATATTTCTTCCACATATAATGAATGTATAAGGTATGTTTTTGACTTAGCCAAGCCCTTATTAGAGGGGTCTGGATCTATGTATATGCATATCTTCATCTTGAGAATAGCTCCTCTTGAGCGTGAGGTTGTTTTGAGTCTCAAGGTTTCCTTTGTCTTGTAAAATATTTTTTGTTCACTTCTGGGCTGAAGACTTCTCTTGACCGATGACCTCATCCTGGGGTTGGATAGTCTTTCTTCGTGTTTCCCGAAGACTTGACTCCAAAGTTTGAGAAGCTTTCTTTATTTTTGGAGCTCAAATTTTTCTTTGTCTTTGGGTCGGGCAATCTTTCTTCACTTGACGTCGAAGACTTCTTCTTCATCGTAGCCGAAGACTTCATTTCGAGATCAAGAAAGTTTTTCTTCATCATGGGGCTGAAGAATCGATGATCGCTTTGGGGCCAGTGACTGTCTCTTTCTTCGTTGCTGTCTTCATTCGCTTTGATCTTTTCGTTAATTGCTCTGTCATCCCTAGCTGGACATGGATTTAGGAGAATGTGAGTGTGTGTGTGTGTGTGTGTGCGTGCGTGCGTGCGTGCGTGTGTGTGTGTGTGCATGTACGTCTCCGCTTCCTCGTGTGCTTAGCATGAACATCATTTTGTCTTCAGAAGTATTCTTGCACAATTAAAAATCCTTTGTTTAAGTCTTTTATATTATCATTCTCTGTTCTATGTTTATCTTCCGTACATCTGAGACCACCATCATGTAATGATTTTTTTTTCGCTTTTTCGCCTCATCACTATCACGCATCTTCACCACGCTACCACCACCATCACCACCACCACCACACACACCACCAAAACCCCTTCCACCCTTACCACACCTACCACTCATACCATTTCTTACCACCAGCACACATACCACAACCCCCGTACCACTATCACTACAGTTTCTACAACCGTCATCACTACCACGCTTCACCATTAAAATCACCATAAAAGTGCTCAAACTGTACAAAGATAATGACTTCGAAACTTGTCTGAATTCATACAAGGACACAACCCACGGTAGCCATAACTTTGAAGAGGAAAAAAAAATTAATACCCCAGCCATGAAGGGGCAATAAAGCTTAATCCAATGAGCATATAAAAATGGTTTATAGAATGGTTATGAAACCAGGTTGTTAAGTAAAACGTTTATTTACGTCTAGAAGCTCTCCCTCCACTTGTTGCTGACTGCTCATTCTCTATTGTTACTGGATCATGTCTCTGTAACCCAATGGTTTTGTGTTTCGTGGCTCCTCATCCCTGCAGTGGCACGAATATACGTCTGTTACCTTAGTATTGATGAGATTTTAAGCGGTAACAGAATTGAAGAGAAAGTGAGGGAGAGAGATACGCACGTATGCACGCACACACACATACACTCACACACACATTCACACATACATTCACACACATACACACACACACACACACACACACACACACACACACACACACACACACACACACACACACACACACACACACACAAACACTCACACACACACACATATTCACACACACGCGCGCACACACACACACACACACACACACACACACACACACACACACACACACACACACACACACACACACACACACACACACACACACACACACACACACACAGAGAGATGAGAGAGAGAGAGGGAGAGATAGAGAGAGAGGAAGAGAAAGATAAAGAGAGACAGAGAAAAAGGTAACGAGAGAGAAAGATTAAGAGAGATAGAAAGATAAAGAAAGACAACAGAGAAAGAGAAGGATAAAGAAGAGAGAGAGAAAGATTAAAAGAGATAGAAAGATAAAGAGAGACAGAGAAAGAGAAGGATAAGCAAGAAAGAGAGATAAAGAGAGGGTGAGAGGGGGAAGGGAGAGAAGAAGATTAAAACGAGAGAAGGAATGGATTAGAATGAGAGAGAGAGGATTTGAAAGTGAGAGTTAGAACGAGAGACAGAGGATTAGAATGAGAGAGAGAAATAATGTGAGAGAGAAATAGGGTTTCAAAGTGAGAGAGTTAGAACGAGAGACAGAGGGTTTGAATGAGAGAGAGAGAACAAAAGAAAGGATTTGAGCGAAAGAGAGAGAATTAGAACGAGAGAGTATCTGAGAGCGCACGCGCGCGAGAGAGAGAGAGAAAGAGAGAGAGAGAGAGAGAGAGGATTAGAACGAGAAAGAGGACAACGTCATCTCTAGTGTGTAGGGCGTTAAAGCTATGGTCATTTATGTTATTAATCAGTATGTTCTACTCTTGTTCTATAATCGTCAGACATGGCTCGTGTTGCATTGGTGCTTGGTGTAGTCTGATCTTCCATTACCTCCTCTTGTTCTTAAAGCCGAAATACGCCAACACAACTTAGCAGAGGCAAACCGATTTAGAACACAACGGGCAAACGCTACTACAACCAACACGACACCACCAACGCAAACACAAACACAAACGCACATAAACGCAAGCTTAAACACTGTCACCATCACCAACAACAGCACCACTACCATCACCACCACCTCCCTTAAACCAGCCAGTTTTTAAAATCCTTAACACAACACCCTGAACGCAATATCAGTGATGACAGTGCCTTCGCAGCTTGAAAAGGCCATCACTGCATAACAAGGCCTTCATCACTGCTTGTCGAGCCTCAACATCGCTTGACAAGAACATCACCTTCGCTTGACAAGACTCTCACCATCGCTTGACAAAACAATCACTCCTGCTTGACCTGATAATCGCCACAGCTCAACAGTGTAAGAACTTATTGCCAATTTGTAATACTATCATCATCTGCAATTGACAACACCACTACTAAGCAACATCAACATTAATGGGACAGAAAGTGAAGTAGACAATGGAAGTGGATGTGATAATTGGAAACTTGGAATAGGGATCGGGAATTGGGATTAAATGTATTAGGAGAGGAGCCGGGCATGGGAGGAAGAGAAGGGGAACAAGTCCCAAGCTATGGAAGGATCGGGAGGGAATTGAGAGTCCCCCAAGTGGGAATAGGGATTAGGAATCTGGACTAGAAGTACTTAATACAACTGGGGACGACATTCGACGAGGAATGGGGCGAGAGAGAGGTCTATGTGTGATGGAAAATGTTGGCAAAGGGCTGGGAGATTGGGGATGAAGAGGATTTTGTTATCGTTGGAAGGGGAGCTGGTATCGGGAACAATCGACTGTTGGAATGGGAAGCTGTAGACAACACATCTGTTGGAAAAGGTAGGAAGTTAAGGCGAGTGCTCAAAAGAACCGGTTAGAACGAACAAAGGATGGAAAATGAATGTAAAGGAGCAAGTGTTGGGAGGAAACAACACGGGGGATTTGTTGGAAGGTAGGACGAAAGTGTTGACAGGAGCTGAACAGGAGGTGTTTGTGGAAGCAAGCTGGGCCAACTGTTAGTTCAAGCCGTGTGGTGAGGTGTGGATGAATGTTTTATTTATTTATCTATTTACTTATCTTTTAATTATCAATTTATCTATATTGATTTATTTGTTTATTTTATCTATCTATCCATTAATCTGTGTCTGTCAGTTTGTTTATTTTTGTGGACATTTCCCATTGCCATCCTCCTTTTAAAAGAATGAAGGCCATTCCGACCTATATACAGTGGAAGATATAAAATACGCAATTAAAAGAGAACGGGAAAGCACCTTGCAAGGACGAAATATCCATAGAAATTAAAGGGTCTCAAGATGACACATGAAGAGTGTGACTAACAAGAATCATAAAAGGTGTGTGGAACTCGAGGAAGATACCTGAAGACCAGGATGGAGCAACAGCTTGACCCATCTATAAAGAAATACAATAAAAGCATATGAAGCAGTTACAGAGGCATTTCTTTTCTTTCATACGTCTGTAAGAATTTATGAACAAGTGATGGAAGGAAGGCTTAGGGTAATAGATAAAGATAAAATGTTGGAGAGTGTTCGTATGAATTCAGATTGGATAGAGGAGCAGTGGACGTCATATGTTCTCTATGAAAATGATACGATAGAAAAATTGGGAGTAGGACATACGCTGGAACATGATGTTTATATACCTGGAAAAGACCTATGACAGAGTACTGAGAGGACTGAAGAGGATTGGGAACACCAAGTACGCCAAGAGGTGCATAGCTACGACCAAAATCATCACCTTTGCCCTATGTTCTTGGGCTGTTTGAGCAAGGCATAGTCACTGTTAGGACTTGGAAGAAATAGGTTAATCGATATATAAATACTATTAATAAAAAAAAGAGCTTAAAATATAGAAAAAGTAATCTAAGGCGAGTAGGAGAGAATTAGATAAAGTGAAAACGAAGAAAATTAAGGAAATAATTAGAGAGGAAGAGAACGAGATGGATGAAAAAATTAAAGAGGGAGGTAGAGGAAAAGGAAATTAGAAAGTCAGTCAAAAAATGAGAGAGAAAGAAAGAGAGAGAGAGTGAGAAAAAGTAAGTGAGAAAGAGAGAGGAGAGAGAGAGAGAGAGAGAGAGAGAGAGACAAAGAGAGAAAGCAAGTCTGGTGGCTTGAGCTTGTGTGGTGGAGGAGGATAAGGTTGAGTGGAAAAAGGGTGTTTGCAGTAGAATGTCCGCGATATCTATAAACTCAGGAGTTCCTGGCGTGGGTGGTCGAGGGTCATCCCGGGAGTTTCACGTGGGACGCAGTTGCGTGAGAGAAATGGGAGTTCACGTGGGAGGGGAGGAGAAGAGGGAGGTGGGAGTAGGAGGGCGGGGTAGAGTGAAGTAGGAGTAGGAGGACGGGGGAGGAGTCTTGAGGAACTAGGGGAATAGCCCTGTGGGGAGAAGGTAAAAGGACTAAGTTAGGGGAAAGGCGGTTATTGGAAATAGGGATGGGTATGGCTGCTGGAGAAATTTTAGTTTTATATTTCTTCATTTTTTTTTTAACTTTTGTGTAAAAGTGTTTCATTGAATGAAGTTTGGTGATCGCTAAGATGAAGTATATAGTGGAAATATTATACTTGAAAAAGTTCACAATATTGTGTGTGTGTGTGTGTGTGTGTGTGTGTGTGTGTGTGTGTGTGTGTGTGTGTGTGTGTGTGTGTGTGTGTGTGCGTGCTTGATTAAATTGTATGGTGGTAGATAGAATAAAATTCTCAAGCGCATCGCGGACCGATTTGATCTAATCGATTGAAACTTGCTCATATCGTTTTACTCTCATGGTAAATTATTGTTTCATGATATATAGTCACAGTTTCTAGAAAATAATGTACAGATGACGAATTAGATATTGTGATTGGGGCTAGCAATCATATCTAGATATTACAAGATCTCTAAGTGAACTGGTTCATTATTTAGTTGAATAACTCGTTTCCTTAAGTACTCGTTTGTTGATCTATTTTTTCGTTAATTTCTAACATTTTAACGGTTACCCACCCTACGAGGTGGCTAGGTATGGTAGCCATCGATGATGGTGATTTAAGGTTGTGTGGCCTAGCTGACGGTACGCGCTGATTCGCGTGGTTTTGAACCACTTACTTGTAGCTTCTCGACTTTATATGCTACAGCAACATCTACTTTGTTGGTTATTAATCATGTAGTACTATTATGCATAACGTTTATTTAATTGCTATTTTATGGTATTTGTTGAAAAGTAATTGTTCGAGAACATAGGAACAAAGAATTATATATAGCTCAGTTTGAGTATATTGAATGCCACAAATTCCTCAGAAATGGAAGTGTCTGGGAAGTGGCAATTAAAACTCCCCGTGCACAAGTAAATGCTCAGAAATAGGCAGTTATGAAGCGGAGTTTCTCCCTCTCAATTTTTAGAGTGATTCGTGCATGAAGGAACAGCTAAAGTTAACAACGCGCAGGATTTAGGTACAGCAGCCATATTCCGAATTTTCATGGAGTATTCTGAGCATATGCAAATGCAACGTCACCGATTACGTCACTGCCGTATTCATAAACGATCATTACAGCAAATACATTGTATCTAACTTAACCTCACCTAATCTAACCTAACACAGCTTGACCTAACCGATTGATTCGGACGCTTTCCATTTGAACGGCAGTTGAAATCTTTTCCGCAGTGGATGCACTGCGACTCCAGCTCGGAGAATTTCAACTAGTGATTGAACTGCCTTCTCGGAGCACGTTTTAAAGCCGATTCAATTGTTCTTGTGTACAGCTTACAATAATGCTCTTGTTGATAGGTTTGAACTCATTTTTGCAACTCTTCAAACGAAATAAAATTGGACTTCAAAATTCACCAAGAAATGCTCATCAGCTTCAACCTTTTTAAAATTCTAACTTGAGGTGCGCCGAGTCTCAAACCAGTTGGAATTAAGCAAACGTACTACAGAGATACAGTTTCAACATGCAAGGAACGGTCCTACTCAACAGACTGTATCCGTCACCTTAACCTTATGGGACAGGATAGCCACGTGTAACTCGAGTTGGAAGACTGAACATCAGACCGAGTTTGAGCATCGGAAACTATAAATGCACCTCGAGCCTGTTCACTATCGAATTCAGATGAGAGTATCCTCTGGTCTTTTCAGTTTCTGAGCCCGTTCGGCAATAGGACGACGACTTAAATGCAAAGCTCTCCGATTCCACGTAGTGTCCAAATATATTCATAGATATCTCGTGTACTGGAAGGTCGGTAGGATGCATACGTGCAGATGTCAGGATTGCTCTACAGTATCAATAACTCCAAATCTCGTTCACCTGGGATTAGTGTAAAAAACATTCAAGTCACGTTGTGCTTAGCCTATCTCTCCCTCCCTCTCTCTCGTATATATGTACGTATATTTTCCATATATGTATGTAAGTGTGTGTTTAAATGAGAGTATGTTTATAGGTGAACGTATATATCTTGTCTACATATTTCAAAGAGCGACAAATAGACAAGAATAAATAAAATACCTTTAAAGGGATCTAGAAGGAAGTGAATGAATATTTTTTTTCTTTCTTTCTTCCTTTCTTCCTTTCTTTCTTTTGGTCTCATGATCCCCGAGTGCTGCCGAGACAACACACGGTTCTGATCTGAACATTTTCTTAGTGAGTGTAAAATTAATCATTCTTTACTTATTTAGTTGTATTTTTTATTATTAAAATGGACATACATAAACCTATGCAAACTACTGAATGAGCCAATCTATATGACTTTTTTGAAGATAGTTTTGAAAATCAAATTTGACAATTTTCTTTCGAAAACCATAAGTAGATGTTTTCGTACAAGGGTTTAACATTCTATCACTCCTCAGAAACCCTGCGGTAGAGTCTCGAACTCAGATTTTACTTCGGGAGACACTAAAACGAGGTCGTCAAGACGGTTTGCTCAGTTGATGAACACTTCATATAGGAGAATACTCTCATTAGCTATGCTGACATTACGACCTTGATGGCTGGAAACGACCACTCATTACTGCCTTCCGACTATATTTCTTACGCTAATGAAGAGGAGCTTGATTAGAGATTTAATAAGACTCCCATTAGGAACGTCTGGACTATTGCATGTCATTCATGGATACATGGGATTCAACACAACTGGATGTGACTCCGGGAGTCGGCCTCTGGCCTTGGTTCCTGATTGCCGAGGATTTCATGTAACTTATTTTATATTATTTGTTTTGTTATCGTTTGTATGTTTGTTTATTATTATTTGCTTGGTTCTCATTTATTATTAGTTATATGTCAATTTATCTTTATTATTTACCTGTTTGTTTATCATTTAACTATACCTATGCATTTATTTATGTATTTTATTTATTATTATTTACATTATTATATTTTTATTTGTTCATTTATTTATTCATTTATTTATTTGTTTATTTATTTATCATTATTATTTCTTTTTTCGCATCCGACCTAGATATGGACCAAAAGGTCTCCTGTCGGCATGCTCCGCCTTTTTAATCCTTTGTAATTCTTAATATCGGGGTGTGTGTTTAGTTTGAACATTTAGGAATGAATTAGTGTCAGCAAGATCAATATGGAGAAACGTTTTGGGAACATAGTGCCCGAATCGCAGTTTTTCTTTAGGAAATAGACCTTCCAATTTCTGTCACCAATGTGCGTTGTTGCGATTCATATATTTTTGTATTCGTCTTTTAGCTCTGCGGGCCTGGGCTCGACTCCCAACGGTTGTTAATGATTTCCAATTGTCTTTTGATCTGGCTGTCCGAGTAGCTTAAATGTACTTTATCTTTTCTCACTTTGTGTAGATAATAATGTGAATTTCTTAACCAATTTGCTTCGGATATGCATTTCACAAATATTTTCATTTATTTATTTACCTAGGTTTTTTTATTTCGGTTTATCTAGAATACGTCTTTTATTTGTATAATAATTTTTACTCTTCTTCACCTCTGCCTTTCTTTTAATTTTCAGTCATGTTCGTTTAATTTTAGTGACACGTTTTTATACAATTTAAAGTGGAGGAGAAATATGCATATACGAGATAATTTTTGCGGATTTCAAACTTACTCGGGAAAAAAGTAGTCCCATTGAGCTGGCTGTAAGTGAGTTGATACAAAGCAGTGAGAGAGGGCGAATTTTTCTACTCTTTTCTACCAAAATAAAATTTGATAAATACCTCACCTCAGTGACTTAGCTTAACGTAAATGAAAACTCTATACTAGCCAGAACAAACTTTGTTCACTACGTCGCTCTAACGAAGTTGTTAATAATGAAAAAAATATTATGTCGTTTTATGGAAGAAAAAAAAAAGTTGAGCGCATCGCACTCTCCCTTGGAAAACCTCCACCGTTTACAAGCTAAAATATTTCCGAGCTCGCGCTTGTGTGTAGGTGTGCGAAGGCATATACGTAGTGCATAAACATGCATGAATATGGATGTGTGGGTGAGATACATTTGTGAGCACTTTTTTCAGTCTCTTCAGTGCCAAGTGCCTCTTACCCAAAAGCACTTTGGAAGCAATTCAATTAGGTTCCTATGATACAGACATATTCATACGCATGTACATGTACATATATAAATACATATGCGTATGCATATGGATATACATTCATACATATATATATATATATATATACATACATATTAACTAGTGTTAATATACCGTGGATCTCGTTAGACTTGTGTTTAATCTACTCCCTAGGATATATTAAAAAATGAATAAATGAAAAATAAGATGAATGAAAAAAAAACTGCCAAGAAGATCGTTGAAACCGACTTAGCCCTGGTCTTTAACAAGACATAAACTCGTGTGTGTGTGTGTGTTTATATATATATAATATATATATATATATATATATATATATATATATATATATATATATATATATATATATATATATATATATATATATATATACATACATACACAATAAAATTGTTCGGCGGCAACCTAAATACTGTAAAGCTACCAACTAGACTTCTATGGACAAAGGTTCGTATAACTGAGACTGAGGATCAATAAAGGGGCTTACTTTGTAAAGTCTGTGATGAATACGATATTGTCTGGCTGGTGGCTGACGATTTCATTCAGCTCAGGATTGGTCCTCATGAGTAGAATTCCAGACACAAGAAAGCAGAACATAAACTCATGGGGTAGAGGAGGAAGAGAAGGACGATGAAGATAAGGAGGAGGAGGAGGAGGTACAGGTGATGGAGGCAAAGAGGTTTGTAGGAAGAAAAACAGGAAAAAGAATTGTAAGGCTTTGGATTGGGAGGAGGAGCAGGAGGAAGAGATGGTGTAGGTGTTTGGAGGAGGAAGAGTAAGAGGCGAAGGAAGTGGTCAGTAAGGCAAAGGAAGGGGAGAGGAGAAAGAGGAGGAGGAGGAGGAGGACAATGAGGAGGAGAGAAAACAACAGCTCCATTGTGAGGAGGTGTCTGTCTTCAAGGAGAAAGAGGCATGACGTCAGTCAGCGAGACAAATGAAAGTGGTCGGAACTCGCCTCAGAGAGGACAAAATGACGCAAATCCGGAGGCGTAGAAGAGATATAACATAACATAAGCTAACATAACTTAACATGACATAACACAATTTACTGCAACATAGAACACAGGACGCAAGCACGCACACAATCCTACACAGCGCTCACAAGCACACAAGCACATGCACACGTATATAATTATAACATAAAGCCCTCAGCTTTCGACAGTGCTAAAAGCCAGTGGCTCTTTAAGAAATTTGAATTTTTGGTTATCGCGCGATTCTTCTAGCAATTCTGTTTTTTTTTTTTTTTTTTTTTTTTTTTTTTCCTTTTTAATCAACAACGGGATGGGACCCGGGATGAGGCCGAGGCCGCAGCCGTGTCCAAGGATTTTTTTTTTCTTGATATTATAAAAGGTGAATTTTTCGCGGTTCCAGGCACATGTACAGTATATATCAGTCAATCAATATACACGTACGCACATACACATACACACGCGCCCGCATTTTTATCTGATCATTTATGGAAAATACCTGATAGTCATGACTTGTTTATCGAGAGTTATGGTGCGAAACCCACATTTTCTATTGATCTTACAAGTGAACGGGTCGTCCATTACCATATGTAACAAAAAATTATACTATGTAATTAGAGTAACGTTATATTAAAAAAGAATTGATACCAAGACAAAATACTGTTCCATGTTATATAGGTAACGAGAAGGAAATATTTAGTTGAGTAGAATTCTTGATAAATTGAGAGGATGCTGGTAACGTGGTAAAGTTTAGTAGTATATCAGGTAGGGTACCTTGGTATTGTCATAAGGTGTAAAATCTTGATAACTAAGAAAAGTGTCTATATCGGAAAAGCGATGATTGATGCTAAAAGGAGACAGCAGGACAGGACTCGTAGTAATGAATTTAGATTGGACAAATTTAGATTTAGAAGGAAAGAGGCAAGAATTGATTTACCAGTAGAGTGGATGACGAATGGAATAGACTTGGTAACCATGTAGTGAATGCTGAAACTATTGGTAAGAAAGAGATTAGTTAACTATATGGATAGGGGTGAAAGGTGGTAAGGGACATGGAACTGCCTAGAGTAGACTTTATGGCCTCTTGCATTCTTCTCCATTCTTATGTTCTTATGACAGATATAGGCCTTAAGAACTAAATATAAACTGACCACTGTCAGACCTGACAAGGGAAGTATCTTTCAACACAAGAGACAGAAATAGAACGGGCAGTCGAGAATAGAACTTTCAGGGACAGACAAGAATAGACAGCAGATTCTTTAAGTAAAAAAAGGAAAAAAATTGTATGCAGAGGCGAAGAACTGTATGAGAAGGAAATCAAAGGTGGAGGTAGTCCAATATAGGGAAGATAAACAGAAATTCAGAAAGAAAAAGAAATTTTTTGTTTGTAAGTTATGAGCTATTTTTCATGCGAGTACAATCGTCAGTCGTAAGCCAGAAGGAAATGGATTTAGCCTTTCACACACACACACACACACACACACACACACACACACACACACACACACACACACACACACACACACACACACTCAAAAGCAAGAGATCTTTTGGGATTATTTTAATTTCGTTTACTTTAGGGTACTCCTCTTCTGAAGACAATGGAACAGTGTAACTTGGAAGAAAATGTAAGAAAAAAAATACATGGACAATTGAAACACAGGTCATGAGAGGCCAGCTACCCCTGGAATGCAGATGCTATAAAAGCGACCGAGAGTCCCTGACTACGAACTGTGTAAAGTTCGAAGTAATCATAAAACGAGAACGAGTAGAAGAGGGTGAGTATGAGTATGGGGAGGAAGAGGTGAAGGAAAAGGAAAAAAAAGAGAGAGTGGAGATAGTGTGAATGTGGTGGAGGAAAAGGAGAAAAGAGAGAGAGTGGAGATAGTGTGAATGTGAAAAGGTGGAAAAGAAGGAGGAAGAGGAGGAGGAGGTAAAAAGGAAGATGAGGAGGAGGAGAAGGCGAAATAAAATGTAAGAAAAAGAGAAAATAATGAAGAGAAATAGGACAACAAAATGGGTCAAAATATGAGGTTTGAAAGGGAAAGAGAGAAAAAGTGCAAAAGGAAGCGAGGGAAGGAGAACAGGAAGTAGAGAACGAGAAGGGGGGGAATAAATTGGAGAATAAGGGGAGGAGAAGGAAAAGTAGATTAGAAATATGAGAATGGGAGGAAGAGGAGGAGGAGAAAAAAAATAACAAAAAGAAGAAGAAAGGAGGACAAAATGGAGGAAGAAAAGAGGAGAGGAGAAGGAAGAGAAAAAGGAGAAAAGGGAGGAGGAATAACGAAAACACAGTAAAAAAACAAAAAACAAAAAAAACAACAGATAAATAGCGACCACATTGATCGCTAAATGATTTCGCTCGTAGCCAAATTATGAGTACATTGACCTCCAATACAGCGAAGGGAGACCGAATAGTTAAGAACAGAACGAAACGGAAAGAGAACGGGAGATTTTGGCACCGGCTTACTGGATGTAAGATTGTCAAAATATTACTTTCAAAGAAACGAAGGGAACGAGACACGGCAAGATTCCAGGATCTGGAAACTTGCCAGGACCTGGAAGGCAACAAGAAGAACAAATTACAAGGGGCAGATACCAGGATCTTAAGGTGGGGAGGGGGAGGAGGAGGAGAGGAGAAGAAGGAGGAGACAGGGTAAGCGGGAAATGGGACGAGACGGCCGAATGGAAGATCAATGGAAGGAGGAAGGGAAGATGGGAGGTAAAAGAGAGGGTTGAATAGTGAGGAAGAGAAGGGACAAACAGGAGTCTAAGTGAGGATGTCATTTTGGAAAGGAATAGCTAAGGAAGAGTAGGAAAGCGAATATGCAGTAGAAAGGAAAAGGAAGAGGGAGAGGTTGAAGAAGGTGAGGAGGAAGAGGGAGACGAGGAGGAAAAAGGAGAAGAAGAAAGGGGAGAGGAGAGGAAGAGTGAGAGGGTGGAGGAGGAGGAAGAGGGACAGGACGGGGAAGGGGGAGAGGAGGAGGAAGAGGGAGAGGAGAAGGAAGAGGGAGGAGGAGCAAGAGAGAGAGGAATAACAAAAGGGAGAGGAAAAGGAATATGGGGAGGAGGGAAAGAGAGATGGAAACGGAAGTATAACTAGGAATTGGACGGAAATAGAGGTAGTAGAAAATAGAATTGGAAAATATGGCAGATGAGAAAGTAAAGAGAGAAGAGGAATACTAGAGAAATAATGATGTTAATATTAATAACGACAGTGTATATATATATATATATATATATATATATATATATATATATATATATATGTATATATATATATATGTATATATATATATATATATTCAACTAAATTTCAATGGAAATTAGATTGAAAAAGGAAAATAAACTGGAATGAAAGAACAGAAGACTGAGAAAAGAAGTCAAGAGATGAAGGGAGTACGAGAAAGAGAGTCAAATGGAGGAAAAAGAGGAACAAGTGGAGGGGAATGGAGGGCTTAGAAGGACCAGATGAAGACGATAGCACTTCAGACGAGGAAATAGAGGAAGGAGGATGGAGTGGCCTTGAGATGGAGGTTTTGAGAGAACTGCAAGATATGATCAAGTTAGTTGGAGTTGGTTTATTGTAGGCTGTACTGCTGGAAGCCCCCCCCCCACACACACACCAGCTCTCCCACACCTCTGGGGGGGGGAGGCTTTAGGGAGGAGCTTTTGTTCTAGCGTGTGATCTCTTTTGCGACGCATAGCTGCTCCCCACCCCTCGCCAAGCAACCTCTGGGTTTAGTGCAAAGGTAGTGTATGCATGTGGTGGTGAGGTGTTGGCTATTGACCTAACTTATGGGTGAATGTCGCCTGAATAAGAAATGAGAAGTGACGGGTATTGTAAGAGTCTTGTTTGGAGTAACAGGAGTATGTCGTAGAAATCGGAGTCAAGGCCGAGGAAGTTGAAGTTTATGTGAATTAGTTATGGTTACTAAGGAAATATTTGAGAAAAATTCTAGATGGCTGAAGAACAGATAGATTGAAAAATGTGGAGGTGAGGGAGACAACGGAGAAGGAATGAGAAATGTGAATATGACTATGTGCGTGTGCGTGTGTGTGTGTGTGCGTGTTTGTGTGTGTATGCGTGTTTGTGCATGCGTGTTTGTGTGTGTGTGTGTGTGTTTGTGGATGCGTGTTTGTATGTGTGTGTGTGTATGTTTTCATGTGTATGCGTATGTGTATGTATATATGTATGTGTGTGCGTGTGTGTGTGTGTGTATACGTGTGCGTGTGTATGTATATGTGTATATATATATATATATATATATATATATATATATGTGTGTGTGTGTGTGTGTGTGTGTGTGTGTGTGTGTGTGTGTGTGTGTGTGTGTGTGTGTGTGTGTGTGTGTGTGTGTGTGTGTGTGTGTGTGACAGAGAGAGAGAGAGGGGGGTGAAGTTAATCAGTTTGCTGAGTAGACCCCCTCCCCCCCAGAAGAAAAAAGGAGGGTGGGGAGGGGCAGGGAAAGAGTGGGGAATGAGGGGAGGAAGTAGGAGGTGAACGAGAAGATGCCTACATATTTCAGCGACTCGAGACGTGTTTGTGTTTCTATTGATGGATATGTTTACGCGGATATTGACGGCTTTCCCATTAGTCTTGATTTACCGTATATAGAGTTGTTGATCAGATTAGAGTTGATTGTCTTTTTTAGTGCTGTAACTGATGCCTGTGTATCTTTACTGATCACTTAAATATTTTATTGAATTCAGTTACATTTAGTAGTATAGATTAGCTCTCTCAGAACATGGTTGTTTTCTACCAGTGAGTTAGAATAGATTTGTACAGAGCTAAATAAAGTTAGGAAATGCTTTGTTCTGGGAATTAACTAAGGTAGCATTCATGTTATCAACACTGGGTCTTATCTCAAGGTGAATAAAATCGTCTGATATTATAGACAATAACATATGTTAGTGGCATATATAGAGGAAGTGTTAGAGAGAGAATGATTTAACGAGTAACGGGATAAGAGTTACCATATCTGAGAAGAACATTTTAAACACCTGAGCCTTTTTAACACATTAGAGGTGACACACTCAAGGAAAATCGTGTGGTATCAGCCAGGATGAAATGATGAAAGTTAGCCAACGCGACATCACATGAACTGAATGAAACTATTCAGATAATTCTTATTCGTGTCGTGTGTTAAACAATCCTGTGATAATATTTTCTTTCTTCAGCGTTAAGGTACGTTTTGCTAAAGGCGGACGACGCGCATCCTCTTACCTCCTGGCATCATCATATTTGGGTCAACGCGTTGGTACATACATACATACATACATACATACATACATACATACATACATACATACATACATACATACATACATACACCAAAGGCTTTTTTCCCCTTTCACGGGAGGTAGCCAAAAAACAAAGGCATAGAAACCACTCCCACCCATTCCATCCCCTACATACTCCACTCCTCTCTACCCTCTTATCTTGGCACCTCCTGGATGACGGGTCATCCCTGCATCTTGTCCACTACCCTGGGTCAGATGTAGTGTCGCGTTGGTAGATTCGGTTAAAATGGTCAGCCTCGTACTTTGCAGCTCGAATTAAAAAGAAGCCCAATTAAAAAAAAAAGTCTTCTAGACAATCGTTTTACGATCATCATTGAGCCATGGACGATCATCGTTGATCGATAATGGCACCGAGCAAAACGTACCTTTATACAAAACAGTAAGCTTCACTGTATTGACTCTATTCAGTCACAGTTAACATTGTTGAATGTAACATAATCTTTTTCGATGTCGTCGTAGTTGCTGTGATTATAGATGTGATAGTAGTTATAGGTACAATATAGTTGCATATATTCGTCAGGACTGATAATCTGTGTGTGTGTGAGTGTGCGCGCTTGTGTTTGAACGACAGAAAAATGAGGGAGTAGAGGTAAGAAAGAGAGAAATTGGATGAAGAAGACAAAGACCCCGATGAGGGAGAGGATGGAAGGAAAAATTGAAAGAGAGGCTGAAGGAGAAGAAGAGGAAGAGAGTGCCTGGGAGAGAGGGATGGTGGACTAGAGAGAAAACAGATGGAATTGAGAGACGAGTTGATGTAAGTGGAGGAGGAATTAAGGGTGAGGGAGAAAGGAAGATGTTGAAGGTCAAGAGGGGTGGAGAGTCATCAATCGAGAATTGATTGATTTGGCATCTAATTATGGTGCCGCAACTTCTTGGCTGTTTGGCGTAGGAGGAAGAGGAAAAGGAGGAGGAGGAAAATGAGGAAGAGGAGGAAGGATAGTAATAGGAGGAAGAATAGGAACAGGAGGAGGAAGAGAAAAAGGAGGAGGAAGAGCAGGAGTAGGAAGAGGAGAAATAGAAACAAGAGGAGGAAGAGGAACAGGAGGAGGAAGAGGAACAGGCCGAGGAAGAAGAATAGGAAGAGGAACAGGAGGAGGAAGAGGAACAGGAGGAGGAAGAAGAAGATGAGGAGAAAGAACAACAGGAGTACATCGAGGAGGAAGAGGAAGAGATAGAAGAAGAAGAGAAAGAGGAGGAGGAGGAGGAGGAAGCCAGAGGACTCATTCGATGGACACCAGAGGTACAGAAGTTTTGGGTCATTTCTGCTACAGTCCGTAAATACAAACAAGAGTCCCCATGTTTCTGGTTGATGGAAAGTCCTCTCCACACGTTCTCTTATAAAGGTTATAAACTTTTAATTACTTTTCCTTTAACTTTTTTCTTTTTTCTTCTTTTGCTTTTTTTTTTTTTAACTCGTTCTTATCTTTCTCTTTCTCCCACTTTTCCTTCTCCTTATTCTGTTCCTTCTGTTCCTTTACCTCTCTCATTATCTGTTCCTTCTTTTCCTTCTTCTCCCTCTTTCTCCCTTTTCAACGTATTTTCTTCCTTCTTTGTCTCGTACTTCTTATTTTCATTCTAAAAATTCATTCTAAATCTTTCTCTTTTTCATCCTCTTCCTCCATTTCTTTTCTCTCTTTCCCCCAGTTTCCTCTTTCTTTTGTCATTCCTACTAATCCTCAACTATTTCCCTCCTCCCCCTCTTCCTCCTCCTCTCCCCTCTTCCTCTTCCTCCTAATCCTCCTCCTCCTCCTCCTCCTCTTCCTCTTGTTCCTCTTCCCCTCATCTTACGGACTTGAATAAGAGGCTCGTTGTATGTTTATGCGAATATTAACCTCGGCAATGTTAATTAGATTCGGCGTACTCGCACATGTTAAATGCTATAGATGACCGGTCGAGCATGTCCCGCGATGGAACACGAGGTGCGTTCGAGTGTGAACGGCCATTAGCCTTTCTGCTTTTGACGTGACTTAACCACATCCAAATCATTAACGTGGAGATGGGGGATGGGTGGGATGGGGTATGGGGATGGGGATGGGGATGGGTAGGATGGGGGTTGGGGATGGGGATGGTTGGGGATGGGGATGGATGGGATAGGGATGGGTGGGGTGGGTGTGATAGGGTTTGGTGATGGGGATGGGGGTAGGTGGAATGGGGGATGGAGATGGGGATGGGTGGGATAGGGTTTGGAGATGGGGATAGGTAGGATGAGAGTTGGGGATGGGGGATAGGGATAGGTGGAATGGGGGTTGGGGATGGGTGTAATGGGGGCTGGGGATGGGGATGGGTTGGATAGGGGTTGGGGATGGGGATGGGTTGGATGGGGATTGGGGATGGGTGGGATGAGAGTTGGGGATGGAATGGGGGAGTGTTATGGGGGAATAGGGATTCGGAGTGTGAAGGAAGAAGAGGCGATTTTTTGTTTATTTATTTATTTATTTAGCGTTTATTTACTTTTTGTAATTGTGTACACACGCAAGCGCGTATGTGTGTGTGCGTTGTACGCGCATATATGAAATACCTGAGTGTGTATGCGTGAATATGTACTTGAATGATTTTTTTTTCTATTTGTAATTAAACATTCCAGATACATTCCATGAGGAACAGAAATGATATCGACTTTTTTTCCTGTATCAGGTTTACGGTTCAAAATTGTCTGCATATATGAACATGGTTTGTAAAAAATTAATAGATAAAAAAAATTAAACTGGAGGGGACATAGATTGAGTCAAATCGCACGAATAGTTTGATTTTAGGGTTGAGGACCCAGAGATGATAAATAGACTTGAATGAAAATAAATAGATAAATAAGATAAATAAAATTAATAAAATTAATAAAATAGATGAAATAAATAAATGAAAAATAAGATAAAAAATTATCTGGTAACATCAATCGCCTCCACTACTATCACCTACCTCCTTTGTCATCCATCTACCTCACCACCCACGTCCACCACCCCACACCTCTACCATCAACCACCACCATCACACACCCACATCCACGTCAACCTCTACCACACACTTCCACCATCACCCACCTCTGCCACCACCACAGCCACCACACGCACCACGCCCACCATAGTCTCCACTAGGTTTCTTACAAGAAGAACCTTTGCAGGAGAACCAGCCACTTGCCATTGTACCGAAGTATTTCAACTGAAAAAAAAAAAATGAAACACAATGGTTCTCTCCTCCTTGGTGAGATATGAGACCTTCCTTTTTCCTCCTCCTCATCCACTTTCTATTCCTCTTCCTCTTCCTCCTCCTCTTTGTTCTTCGTCTCTTACTCATCCTCTCCTTCCTCCTCTTCCTCCTCCTGCTCCTCCTCCTTCTTCTCCTCCTCATCTCCCTCTTCCTGCGCTTCATCCTCTTCCTTGTTCTTCGCCTCCTCATCCCCCTACTCCGCCTCCCACTCCTCCCCTTCCTCCTCCGCCTCCTACTCCGCCTCCTACTTCTATTCCTACTCCTCCCCTCCTACTCCTTGTACTCTTCCTCCTCCTCCTCGTACTCCTTCCTCCTCCTCCTCGTACTCCTTCCTCCTCCTCCTCGTACTCCTCTTCCTCCTCCTCATCCTTTTCCTCCTCCTTTTCTTCCTCCTCCTACACCTTCTCTTTCTTCTCCTCCACTTTCTTCTCCTTCTTCTCCTCTTCTCCTCCTCCTCCTCTTCTTCCTTCTCTTCTTCCTCCTCCTCCTCTTCCTCCTCCTGCTCATCCTCTTTATCCTTCTCCTCTTCCCCCTCCTCCTCTTTTTCCTTCTCCTCCTCCTCTTTTTCCTCCGCTTCTCCTCTTCCTTCACGTCTTAGTTATTCTTCCCCTCCTTTTCCTCTTCTTCTCTTCTCCCTTTAGTTCTTTTTCCTCTCTTCTCTTCTTCCCTTTATGTTGATACTCCCTCTTCTCCTCCATTCACTACAACTACTACTGCTCCTGCTCTTACTCCTCCTCTTGCTTCTGCTCTTAATCCTCCTCCGGGCCCTCCTCCTCCCCCTCCTCCTCCCCTCTTCCTCTCCCTCCTCCCCCTCCTCCTCCTACACGTCCTTCTCCTCCACGTCCTCCTCCTCCTCCTCCACGTCCTCCTCCTACTTCTCCTTCCCCATATTTTCATCTTCTCTTCTTCTTTTCTCTTCCTCTTTCCCTCCTATTCCTTCTCCTCCTCTTTCTCCTCTTCCTCTTCCTTCTCCTACTTATGGTTCCCTACGTTTTCCTCTTTTCTTCTTCCTTTTTTCTTCCTCTCTTCTTCTTTCTCCTTCTCCTCTTGTTCTATCTCCTACTTCACGTCTCCCACATTTGTCACCTCTTCTTCCTCCTCCCCTCCTCTTCTTTCTCCTCCTCCTCCTCCTCTCCTTTCTGCTCCTCCTTCTCTTTCTTCTACTTCGCGTCTCCCTCGTTTGTGTCTTCTCTTCTTCCCCCACCTCCTCCTTTTTCTCTTCACCTTCCCACTATTCTTCTTCCTCTTTCTCCTCCTCCTCCTCCTCCTCCTCCTTTTCTCATGTCCTCATCCTTATCCTCCTCATCCGCATTCACATCCAAACTCTCATCCTTCTCATCGAACTTTTTCATCTTGGTGTTTGATGGACTTGAACTAATTTTCCGACTCGCTTCACTTGCCTCTTTTCCTTGTTCCTGCCATCCCTTCCTCTCCTTCTTCTTTTCCCTTCTGCTCATTATTCGATGCCTTCACTCTCTTTCAGTGATCTTCACTTACTTCATTTTTTTTGGGGGGGGGAGAGGGTGCATTCTCCCCTCCTTTTCTCCCCCCTCCTCCCTCCTCCCCCTTCTCCTCCCTCTCTCTTCTCTTTTCCCTCCCTCTCCCTTCTCCTCTCCTCCCTCTTCCTTCTCCTCTCCTCCCTCTCCCTCCTCCCTCCTCCCTCCTTCCCCTTCTCCTCCCTCTCTCTTTCTCTTCCCTCTAGACACCTCTTCTTCCTCCATTTGTCGTTGCACGTGGCTTTTCTTCCCTTCATTGAATAATTGTCCAACCAGAAACCGTGATTTTTGTGTTTTCTTTTTCTCGATGCCTTATGCTTGAAGACCACATTCACGGTTGTTCGTACCCATAATTCTGCTGTTGCTGCTCCTCTTCCTCTTCTTCGTCCTCTTTCTCCTCGTCTTCTTTCATTTTCGTCTCCTTCTCTATCCTCCTTCTTCCTATCCATTACCTCTTCCTCCTTCTCCTTTTCCTCATCCTACTCCTCCTCCTCCTCTTCTCCTCCTCTTCCTCCTCTTTCCCTCCTTCTCCGTCTCCTTCTCTATCCCCCTTCCTCCTCCTTCTCCTTCTCCTCCACCTCCTCCTTCTCCTCCTCCTTTTCCTCCTCCGTCTCCTCTATCCCCCTTCCTCCTCCTCCTCCTCCTTCTTCTCCTCCTCCTCCTTCTTCTCCTCCTACTCCACCTCCTCTTCCTCCTCGTTCTCTTCCTCCTCCTCCTCTTCCTCTTCCTTCCTCCTCCTCCACCGTTACACTCACCACCTTTCCCCAGATCAGCTTCCTTCTTGTTGCCCTCGAACCCACACATTACACCTCCACTTCTTGTCATAATTCTCCACTCCTCCCTCTACATCTTGTCCACCTTTCACCATGATTCTTCTCCCCCTTCTCTTTTCCTCGTTTTCCTTCCCCTTTCCCCTCTCCTCCCCTCTTCCCACTCTTCCCCCTCTCATATCACCCCTCATCTCCTTCTTCGCCTTCGCCTCTTCCTTCGCTTCTTCTCTTGCCTCCTCCTTCGTATCCTCTCTCGTCTCCCCTCTTCGTCTCTCCTTTCCTTTTCCCTCATCCTCTTACCTCTCCTCTTCCCTCTCCTCTTCCCTCTCCTCCTCCCTCTCCTCTTCTCTCCCCTCTTCCGTCTCCTCTTCCCTCTGTTCTTCCCCCTCTTCTTCCATCTCTTCTTCCCTTTCTTCTTCCCTCTCGTCTTCCCTCTCCTCTTCCCTCTCTTCTTCCCTCTCTTCTTCCCTCTCTTCTTTCCTCTCTTCTTCCCTCTCGTCTTCCCTCACCTCTTCCCTCCCCTCTTCCCTCTCCTCCCTCTCCTCCCTCTCGTCTTTCCTCTCATCTTCCCTCTCGTTTTCCCTCCCCTCTTCCATCTCGATTTCCTCTTTTTTTTTCCCATCTCTTTCCCTCCCTTTCCCCACACTCTTTCACTCCTCGCTTCATCTATATTCCCATTTTTCATTTCTTCTTTGCTCTTCCACCCATCATCTCTCCTTGTCATTCCTCCGAATTCTTTTTATCTTACCTTGCATTTTTTTTTTTTTTTTTTTTTTATCTCCCCCTCTCTTCTCTGCTTTCGTCCAGCGTCACAGCCATTAGTTCTTTGGTCCTTTCTGGTTCCAGGCGGCTCACTCTCGTAATAATCCGTCGTTTCCGCCACATATCCTTAGTTAGCCTGTCTGTCCTTCCTTCTCTGATCTTATCACGTCCCTCTCTTTTTCCTCCTCCTCCTCCACCTTCTCTTCTTCCCACTACTCTTCCTCCTCCTCCTCTTCCTCCTCTTCTCCCCACTAATCTTACTCCTTCTCCTTCTCTTGCTCTTCCTCATTCTTTTTTTCTTCTGTACCGTGCTTCTTCTCCTGCACTTGCTAATTCTTATAGTCCTAGTCTGACATTCCTCCTCTTCTTCCTCCTCTTCTTCCTCCTCTTCCTCCTCCTTCCTCCTCCTCTTCCTCCTCCTCTTTCTCCTCCTCTTTCTCCTCCTCTTCCTCCTCCTCTTCCTCCTCCTCCTCCTCTTCCATCTCCTCCGATCATTCCTTCAACTCCTATTCCTCCACTTTCTCGTTTTCCCCACCACCAGCACCACCAAAACCACCTCCATCGCCACCACCATAATCATCACCAACACCACCAAGACCAACACCACCAAGACCAACACCACCAACACCGAGACCAACACCACAACAAACACCACCACCACCACCACCACCGCCACCGCCACCACGCTACCACCACTTTTTTTCTTGGTCCTCCACTTCCTTTCTCCTCTTCCTTCTCCTGGTCTTCCCCCTAGTTCTACCTCTCACTTCTTTCTAGAATTACTACTCCCCAACCCCCTTTCCTCCTAGACCTCCTTGTCGTCTTCCTCCTCCTCCTCATCTTCACCCTATTTCTCTTCCTCGGCCTCCCCCTCCTAGTCTTCCTCCTTTCCGATTTCTTCATCCTTTGTCCTCGCCCTCTTCTCCTCCTACTCTTCGACCTCCTCCTACTCTTCGTCCTCCTCCTACTCTCTCTCCTCATTTTCATCCTCCTCTTCTTCATCCTCCTCCTAATCTTCGTCCTCCTCCTCTCTCTCCTCTTTGTCCTCTTCGGTGTACTATTCTCTTGTCTCGTCCTCCTTTTCGTCCTCCTTCTCCTCCTGTTTGTCATCTTCCTTGTCCTATTCCTCCTCTTTCTCTCCCTCCTCTTCCCTCTTCTTATTGCCTTTCCCCTTTTACTTTTAATCTCCATACCGCTGTTATTAATCGTCCACTTGCTTTGCCAATTCTTTTCTCTTTTTGTTTTGTTCTCGTCCCTTTCGTCTGTTGTTCCAGCCTCTCCCCTGTTGTCTTTGATATCATTTTCTTAAACGCACGTGTTCATACACTTGTATTCTTTCGTAATCAATTATGCTTTCTTACATAATCCCTCTTCATTCTCTCATCTTCCTCCCTCGATATCTTTGTTTATGTTTGGTCATCTGATTTCATCCTTGTTTTACGTACAAGACGACAACAGCAAAGATTTTCATTCTTAAACCCCCCTTTCTATGCTTCCTCTAGCATCATTGTTCCAATTCCCATCTCTTCCCCTCCCATCACCCTCCTTCCCCTCACCTCACGTCCCCTTCTGTCCCCTTCTACTTTCTCCTCCCCTTCCTTCCCCCTCCCCTTCCTTGCCTTCCCCCCTTCTCTTTCATCTTCTTCCCTCCTCCCACAACCCTCCCATTATTCTTACATTCACCCTCGCCCTTCCAAATGTTCCCTACCTTTCCTCCCTTCCCCCTTCTAGTGTTCCCTCTACCTTCTCCTCCTTTCTCATCCCCCTTCCTTGTCCTCTCCTTCTCCCTCCCCCTTTCCCCTTCTTCCCCTTTTCACCTATCACCTTCCCCTCCCCCTCTCGCTACCCTCCCCTTCCCCTCCCCACGTCCCCCTCCCCCTTCCCTCCTGCCCATTCCCTTTCCCCTCCCCTCTTTCTCTCCCTCCCCCTCCTCTCACTCCTCTTCCCCTCCTCCTCCCCCTCCTCCCCTCCTCCCCTCCTCCTCCCCCCTCCTCCCCCCTCCTCCCCCCTCCTCTCCTCCTCCCCCTCCTCCTCCCGTTCCTCCCCTCCTCCCCTCCTCCCTCCTCCCCTCCCCTCCTTCTCTTCCCCTCCTTCTCTTCCCCTCCTTCTCTTCCCCTCTTCCTCTCCCCCCCTCCCTCCTCTCCTTTCCTTCACCCTTCCTGTAATATTTCTGCTCACCCCTGCCCAGCCCAGCCTTAATGGCAATATAAGTTGGTGCCCGGCCGAATGCTGGGTGGTGTCGGCCCCCTGCCTGGTTATGTTATAGCGAAAGGGAGTGACACTCACCGGGTGGAGAGTGAGAGTGAGAGGAGAGTAGGAGTGGGAGAACAAGATTTAGTGGAAATGACTTTTCTTGCTCTCCCACCTTGGTCTTCCGAACACTCTATTTTATTTTATTTTATTTTATTTTATTTTATTTTATTTTATTTTATTTATTTTTATTTATTTATTTTTCTCAGTTACTGGTTCTTCTATGAGTTTTATATTTTCGTATATCTCTCGTTACTTTATCCTCTCTCGCTTCTCTCTCTCCTCTCTATCTCTTTCCTCTCTCCTCTCTATCTCTTTCCTCTCTTACCTCTCTAATATCTCTCCCATATCTCCCCTCTTATTTTCCTCTCCTTTTTTCCTCTCCATTTTACTTGTCTTCTCTCTTTCCTTTCTTTTTCTTTCTCCTTTCTCTCTCTATTTTTCTCTCTTTTCCTCTATTTCCTTTCCTTTCCTCTCCTTCCTTGTTCTCTCCCTTTTCATCCTTTCATCCCCTTTCTCTCTTCCTCTGCCTCCCTCTCTCGTTATCTCTCTCTTTTTCTCTCTTTTCATGTGTCTGTATCCTCTCTGTCTCTTATTATCTCTCTCTTTGCATGTCTGTCTGTCGGTCTCCTCTCTCTCTGTCTCTTATGCTCACTCTCTTTGCATGTCTGCCTGTCTGTCTGTCATCTCTCTCTCTCTCTCTCTTTCACCCTGTGCGTGTGTGTGTGTGTGTGTGTGTGTGTGTGTGTGTGTGTGTGTGTATCTCTGGCTGTTTCTCCATCTATCGATCTATGTCTTTCTCTCTGTCTCTATCTGTCTGTCTCTTTTTCTCTGTCTTTCTGTTGTCTCACTCCTCTCTCCTTCCTCTCTCCTCCTCTCTCCCTCCTCTCTCCCTCCTCTCTTCTCCTCTCTTCCTCCTCTCCCCTTCTATCTCCTCCCCCTCTTTCTATCTCTCTGTCTTTCTCTTCTCTCCCTCCTTTCTCCTTCCTCTCTCCTCCTCTCCTCTCCTCTCTTCCTCTTCTTCCCTTCTATCTCCCCCCTCTCCCCCTCCCCCCCCTCTCTCTCTCTCTCTCTCTCTCTCTCTCTCTCTCCTTTCTTTCTTCTCTCCTGTCTCTCCTTTCCTCTCTCTCCCCTTCCTAGTTTTTTCCCTTCTCTTCTGACCCATATCCCGTTTCCCCTCTCCCCTCTCCCCTTTTCTCTGTCCCCTTTACCCTCTCTCATTTCCTCTCTCTCCTCTTCCTAGTTTTTCTCCCCTTTCCTCTGATCCCTGTCATGTTTCTTTTTCCCTTCTCTTCTCTCCCCTCTCCCCCCTCCCCTCCCTCGTCTCCCCTCTATTCTTTCTCCCCTTCCTAGTTCCTTTCCCCTTTCCTCCTGACCTCTGTTACGTTTTCCTTTTCCCCTTTTTTCATCTCCCCTCTCCATTCTTCACCGTAGTCTCACCTCTCCCATCGCAATAATTCTCGTCTTGCCTACAGTATTCCTATCATCTCCCTCAATAACCTCCTTACCTGAATTTTCTCCCTCCTCCCTCCTTTCTTCCCCATTTTTCGCTTCTAAACCCCCACCCCCCCCAGCAACGACCTTCCACCCCACCTCCTTCGCATTGCTGTCCTCTGTAGAGGAAGCTTGGCTAGTATAAGTTGGAAATGAGAATATGATTTGCATTTTATTTTATGACATACCAAGTAGGCCACAGGATTGGACGGGTGCACGTACGGTGAAGGGTGGGAGGCTTGTGAAGGTGGAGGACAACGAAGGAAAAAAAGTGGAAGACAGAAATGAGAAAAGGAGGAGAAACAAAATAAAAGGGGAGGGAGGGGGGAAGGAGAGAGGAAGAGAAGGGGAAGAGGAGGAGGAAAAGGTGATAAAACGGGATGGGGAAAGAAAAAGATAGAAAATGGGCATTGTAAGTAATGATACGAAGTAGAAAGACTAAGAACAAGTAGGTGGAAGACGAGACGAATAGATAGGAGATGGAGGAAAGGGAGGAGTGGTGGTGAGGGAGAGGGATGTGGTGGAAGAGGTGGTGATGGAAGAGTTGGTGGTGGATGAAGTGGTGGTGGAAGAGGAGGTTTTAGAGGAGGTGATGGAGGAGGAAGGAATTACGAAGCAAGAGGTGATTATAGAAGAGTTTGTAGAGGAGAGAGTGGTAGATGAGGATTGAGGTTGTGGTGGGGGAGGTTGGAAGAGGACGAGGCGGAGGAGGTTGGAAGAGGACGAGGAGGAGAGGAGAAGAGGAGGAAGAGGATGCTGGAATAGGAAAAGAAGGATGAATAGGAGGATGAGTAGAAGGAGGGGAGGAGGAGGTGGCGGAGGAGTAGAAAGAGGAGGAGGAGGAGAATGAGGAGTAGGAGGAGAATGAGGAGTAGGAGTAGGAGTAGGAGGAGGAGATGACGCTGATAGAGGAAGGGCGAAGTCGAGGACAAAGGCGAGAAATGGAGGTGGAAGACGTGACTCTTAATGGTAATTGCCATGGTGTCATTAATTAGGAGGTTGGCAGGAACCATGATGGTAATGGTGTGAGCCAAAAGCCTTTTCCTTACCCTTCCCTCCCTCCCACCCCCCACCCCCCTCCGGCCGAAATTTTTCTCTTTCTTCCTTTCTTTGTCTGAAGAATATACTTCTTGGAGAGTTCATGGTCAGCAGGTCGTCAAAGATTGTTTTTTTTCTTCTTTAAGAATTCGTTCACATTTTTAGCTGTCACGTTCTTGATAAAGAATCATTTCTTGCGGTTCTTGAGTCTGATTCTGATTGTGAAATCTGAGCAGTATGCTGTTATTGCTGCTGTAAAGGTTATGAATTCATTTTAAGGTGGTGATTATGATGGTAAAACTTAGTGTCCTGTTATCATATTGTATGGAATTATCACATCAGCATTTTGAGGTTGTGATTATGGCTGTAAGTACAGAGCCTCTCTTTATTGTTGTTGTGGTTGACTTGCAGACCTTTACCATGATTGGTTGTTATTGTATAGGACGTAGTTGTAGAGGACGAAGCCTTGATTATAGAAAAGGAGACGTTGATTGTAGTGAAACTTGTTGTAATCATAATGAATGTGGTTGAAGGTGCAGCAAATGAGATGATAATAAGAGTAGATGGCGTGATTCTTCCACAGAAAGATGATGAAGACTTGCTTAAGATAATAGAAAAATTTAATTGTTGGACGTAATATTTATACTTGAATGTTCTGAAGAAGCTATAGTCGTAGAGATAGAAACTTTAAAAGCTGTCATTGGTACTGTGATAATTAAAAAGCATGATTGTGATTGTAAGATCTATAGAAGGTCAAATTGCGGTTGTATTTATACAAGTTTTGAAGGAACTCCAAGGTGTTTTAGATGCTAAGAGCTGTAATTACTTCATTTTTTCTACTCTTCATTTAATCTATTATTTCTGTTGCAACAGGGAGATCAAGATTAGGGTTGAGAAAATGAAAAGGCTTTGGTTAAGGCTGTGGTTGAGTGTGTTGTAGATACAACTGAATCTTCAGAAACCTAACCTATCAAAGTCATTCCTAGAAAAATTGTTAGGGCTATGGTTGTTAAAGATGCATAAACCTAGTTCAGGGGGGGGGGGGTGCTTTCAAGCTTTGTGTCTGTAGATGGAAAATCTGGGGTCATGGCTGATCTGGGGATGATGTTTATGTGGATAAATAATCCTGCGTTGCGGATGCGAAAGTTGATGATCTGAAGGACACTGGTGGCAGCGGTGGAACGTATTTGTTGCAAAACTGGTAGCGACGGTTTTGGTGGAAAGTCTGCGGACTATAAGGAAATCGCGCTTAAAAATACACGCGTCAAGGGGAAAGGGGAACGAGAAATATTTATGAAAGGGATTAAAATATCAAGATTTTAGAGAGACGAGGAGGGTGAACAAGTTGGGAAGTCAAAGAAACGCAAAAAATATATGGATAAAAGATTATCGGCATGAAATGGGTCTGTTGTTATGAAATCATGAACAGATGATGGATTCTTGTTGCTATGACCTTCGCGAACTGAATAAAATCACCTGAAGGGTCAATACCAAATCGAATAGTATCAATCCTGTGGACTCGAACCAGAAGGTGAGGAGCCTACGCCAGGAGGCGCGTAGCTACAGCCGAGGTCGCCAGCTTAGCCCTATACGCTTGAAATATTGGGTCAGGAAACTAACAGTCATTGTTAGGAATCAGAGAGAAGTGCAGGATTCAAACCCAGACAAGAGTGAGATACTGATGGATTTCTTCGAGGTGGTGGAGGGAGAGCTGGTAACTGTTTGCTTTGAAGGGGTAAGAGGAAGGGCCTCTGATTGTGTCCCCTGAAGAAAAAAGATCAAAAAAATCTCGAAGAATTTTTCACGAAACCCTGCATTTGAATGGTAGGGGTAGTGTGGAAGAAAAGAGGAGGGTAAGGGTTGGAGGAAAAGATAGGGGAGGGTGGATTGAAAAAGAGGGGAGAGAAGGGGAGGGAGTTTCATAAGGGAGTTAATTAGCGTGATAGGGAGACTACACATAATGAGGAGGTGGGAGGTTGAGGGTGAGAGGAGTACCAGAGTGGAGTGGGGGAGGTGGATATAGGGGATTTGGGGGAGAGATAAAATGATGAGGGGGAGAAAAGAGAGGCGAGAAAGGAGTCGGACAAAGGCGATGGGGGGTGGGAGTAACAGCCGAGGAAGAAAATATGGAGGTATATAAAAACGAAAGAAAAGAGGGAGAGGGACGGAGGGAAATGGGAGAAGGAGAGAGAGGAGACAAAACATTGAAAGGGGGATAAAGAGGGAAAGAAAGGAGGAGGAAAAGGGAAAGAGATTAGGTGAAAGAGAGAGAAGGAAAAAGAGGGGGAAGGGAAAAGAGGGAGAAGTGAAAAAAGAAAGAAAAGAGGGAGAAGGTAAGAGTGAGAGATGGGAAGAGTGTGAGATGGGAAAGAAATATAGAAATAGAAAGAAAGAGAGAGAGAAAGAGGGAAGGGGGAGGAAAAGGGGAAAGAAAGGCGGAGAATGGAGGAGGCGAGGAAAAGAGACAGAGAGAGAGGGGGAAGGGAGAGGGAGAGGAAAGGAGGATAGAGGAGGTGAGGAAAAGAATAAGAGAGAGAGAAAGTTATGGCGAGGGATTAGCTTTTTTTCTTCTTCTTCTTTCTCCCTGTGACTACAAAAGTGGCAGATAGAGATTCTGAGGATTTACATGGGAGTAGATATGGGGAAGAAAAAAAAAAGGATAAAAAATCTTTTACAAAAGTGAAAGAAATGAAGAACGGTTACGCGGAGGGCAAGACGAGGGATAGGGGGATACAGGAGGCGGGATTGACAGAAAACGGAACGGGGGAGCGGGGTATTGGGAAAGGCGTTGGGTAAACAAACGGATCGATAGGAGGGGAAGAAATTGGATAGGGCGATAAACCAAAAGGAAGATAAGGATAGGGGTGCTAGGAAAGTAAATAAAAACGAGAAAGATAAGCGTAGAGTAAGAGGATAAAGAAAGGAAAGGAAAAAGGTTGGAGGGTAGAGTAAAGGGATTGGATGCAGAGGAAAGAAAATTAAGAACTTAGAAAAAAACAATAGGGGAGGGAGAGAATGCTTGGGAGAGGAATGAATAAAAAAGAAAATGAAAGGGATTGGGGGAAGAGTAAAAGGCTTGGGTGCAGAGAAAGGGAGAAAGGAAATTAAGAACTTGAGAAAAAGGAAGAAAAAGAAGATAGGGGAGGGAAAGAATGCTTGGGAAAGGAGTGAATATTTCCTTAGTGTCTGTCTCTCTGTCAATCTGTGTATGTGTCTGCTTATCTATCTGTCTCTGCCAGTTTGTCGGTCTGCCTGTCTGTCTGTGTTTGTGTATGTTTATCTCTCTCTCTGCTCCCATCTCTCTGTTCCTCTTCCTCTTTTTCCTTCATTCCCAAAGTTTTGATTCCGATTCATTCACCTACGCCTGCTTGCCATTCTCTGTTTATTTATTTTCTCACACACATACACACACATATGTGCTCTCATTCGGGAGGGAAATAGCTGTCAGTCACGAGTCCAACACGTGATACAAGACCATGGTGAAACACACACAGACACACACACAGACACACACACAGACACACACACAGACACACACACACACACACACACACACACACACACACACACACACACACACACACATGTATGTGTATATGTATATATATACATATATATATATATATATAAAGTGAAACTATTCTTAAAGTGGTCGTGCTTGGCTTTCCTCGGCTTGACTGGAGCCATTTTGTTGATTCTTCAGCCTAACTAATCTTCTCAGTCATGAGTTTTATGCAGCCTTCGTGAGCTGCCTATGTGTGGGTGGTCTATGTGTTTGGGGCCCTCTTCTTGTGAGCAATTGTCTCGTACAAGTAAGTCTCATGATTGGAAAGAGGGCGAAACCATTACCGTGCACATTAATTGCAGGTTGCAAGTCTTTTATAATTACGGCCTCCTAGATGGTCAGGCGTTGGAGGTCCATCTTCTCTGCTACAATTTCCGTGTTAGTCATGGTTTCCCTGTCAAAATGGCGTTTGTGGTTGGTCCAAAAGTGGTGTTTAGGCCCCTCTTGTTGTAGGTGGAGGGTGATTCGTCTGGACAGGGTAATAGTTGTCCTTTCCACGTAGGTAGATAGGGGAGTACATTCCTCCCCTTGACTTTGTACACTACGTGGGATTGACCAATTTCATGAAGTTTTGGTGAGGTGTTGTTTCTCAGGATCAGAGATTTCCTATTCCTGTAATAAATTATGAGTGATAATTTGTTGACTTCTTTCGTGGGGTCATATTTCTTTCAATAATGTTTTTTGATATTTTTTAATCATCTTTATACTTGCTGGACACATGGAATTTGTAAAATATGTGGTGAGTTGTTCTTTCCTGTTCTGTTGCAGTGTAGCGAGATTCTTGGTACCAAGTTTCAATAACTCTTGTATGTATAGCTTGGACTTTGCTGTTGAAATATCTAGTATTGATATGAGGGGACGGAAAGGGGGGTCGCCGATTGGATGGAGCGGCCTTGCTGTGGATGTGCTGTGTTTTGCTGCATTGCTTCAGGCCCCGGGCAATGAGCGGGATGCGGGGGGAGGGGGGATGGCCCATCGTCTGGGAGGAGCGAGGATGGGAGGGAGGGAGGGGTGGTGGATGGGGGAGGGTTGTGTGGGGGTGAGGGGTGTGGGAGTGGCTTTGTGCCTTTGACTTTTGCTGCCTCCCATGTGAGGGGAAAGCCCTTGGTATGTGCATGTATGTATTTACATAGAGAGAGAGAATCAAGTAAATGCCTTGGAGGATTAAAATGTGTAATGAGAAATAAATTTTTGGTAATGGTTGCTAAAAGGAGATTCTATGAAGGGGTGATTGTGCCGACAGCACTGTATGGGGCAGGAACATTGAAAATAAAAGAGGAAGAGTTTAAATGTGTTTGAGATGAATGCATGGAATTAAGAATTGAAAAAAGCAAGAATGATAATAAATGCAAATAAAACTAAAGTAATGATAGTGGCGAGAGAGAAAGATGACATTGAGATAGAAATAGATGGAATACAATTGAAACAAGTGGAAGACTTTCAGTACTTGGGAGTTCAAATAAATGAGAGGTGTTATATGGAGAAAGAAATAACAAGCAGAATCGAAAAATATACAAATAATCTAAGATTAATGTATCCGCTACTAAAAGACAGACTCATAACATCAAAAGTTAAAGTCATCATATACAAGACGATACTAAGACCAGTATAAACATATGGCTCAGAGACCTTGACACTAACAATGAGATTAAAGAGCAAGATACAGGCAGCAGGGATGAGAATATTGCGATTGATAAAGGGAGTAACAAGAAGAGATCGCTTAAGAAATGAGGATATCAGAGATGAACTGGACATCGAATCAATATTAGAATTTGTAGAAAGAAGTAAACTGAGATGGTATGGACACATCATGAGGATGAGTCAAGAAAGGTACCCTACTAAATATTATCGATGGAATCCAAGAGGGAAGAGGCCGGTAGGAAGACCCAGAAAGAGATGGAGAGATGGAGTGAGGGAAGCAATTGAAGCGAGAGGATCAACAATAGAGAGTGTGGAAGAAGAGGAACTTTACGAGAATCGTACCTGGTGGAGAAGTTTCGTGAGGCAACACAACTCACAGGGCACTGGCCCTACCTGGTGTATGGTGAGAAAGTGAGAAGAAGGCGAGATGAAATGTCTAGTAGAGATTACTAGGCTGGTTAGAGTGAGAAACAAGGAAAATGAGTTGGGAGATAGGATTGATGGTTTGGACACATGGAAAGAATGAGTGAAGAAATATTAGTAAAAGAAGTGTGGAAGGTAGAGGTGGAGGGAGTGAACAGGAGGGAGCGACCGAGGATGACAAGGATGGATGGGGTGAAAGAGGCGTTGAGAAAGGGGGGAATGTCTGTTGAGGAAGAAAGGGAGAAGACTGAAGATAGGGGTGAGTGGAGACTGGTTGTGTATGGATGATGCTGTGATGATTGGAAGGGAGTGGGTTATGGAATGATTATGTGTGAATGGTATTTTGACGTAGCCCAAAAGGATTTCTCCCCGTCTTCTCTTTTTCTGCGTTAGGGGACGGAGAGAGGGGTCACCGATTAAGTGCAG
>NC_134818.1:15133401-15138401 GCF_046742065.1 Oratosquilla oratoria | reverse complement strand
AATTATAGAAAAATATGGTCAGCACTGAAATTATGAAATTTGGCCTTCGGAAAAGAAAATGATAAATGGTTTAGGAATCTCCCGAACATCATTCAAGATTTATTTTATTTTGTTCTATCGCGATTTATTTTATTATGTTTTTATTTAATTTCATTATTGTTATTATTTATTTATTTATTCATTTATTTCTTTTTATTTATTTATTTTATTTATCTATTTATTTGTTTTTTTGTTATTCATGGCAGTTTGGTCTTCGTCGCTAGTTAAAAGTACCATTAGGATCTATATATAGATCTAGATACTTTAGACACTTCAAACCTAAACAACCATTTCTTAGCGTTAGCGTGAACATATTCGTATATGAAACTTACAATCCCGGTGTCTAGAAACGATAGTGAAAAGATAGATCGAGAAGAAATAGGAATAAAAGGCAAAGGAAATGAAAACCAAGAAATAAAATGGAAAGCAAATGGAAGGAGCAGGAAAAAGTTAGATAAGATAAAATATTGATGGAAGATGATAGACAGTGAAGAAAGTAAAAGAATTTTGTGAAGAGGAAGAGTGAAGAAAGGATGAGGAGGAGGAGAGTTAAAGAAAAATGAGAAACCAAAGAGAAGGAATAAAGGTCGAAACGAAGAAATGGATGATGGAAGATGTTAGAACAAGGAGGGAGGGAGGGAGGACGAGAAGTAGATAAAGGAGGAGGAGGAGGAGGGAGAGAAGGAGGAGGTAGAGAAGAATAAGTAGGAAGAGAAGAGGACGAGGAGGAGAAAGGTGGGAAGGAGAAAGATGAGAGAAGGAAGACGAGGAGAAATTAAATAGAGCAGAAGGGGAGGATGGAAAAGAATGAGAAGGACGAGGAGAGTGTGGGGAGGAGGAAGGGGCGGAGGAGGAAAGAAGATTAGAAGAAGGAAGTCGAGGAAGATGAGGAGGAAGTGCAGGAGCAGGAAGATGAGGAGTGGAAGAGGAAGAGAATGAAGAGGAGGACGAGAACAAAGAGGATGAAAGTAAAACGTAAAGAGGAGGAACGAAAGGAAGAAAGGATAAAGGTCAGAATAAGAAGGAAAGGATAAGTAGGTAAAAGAAGAAACGTTCGAGAGAGGAAAGAAAAGGAAATAGGCAACAGTAGGAAGGAAGACGATGAAATGAAGTGATAAATGGTGGAGAAAAGGAAAGCGGAGATGAAGAAGAGAGTGGAGGAATAGAAAATGGAAGGAAAGACTGGCAAAGGAAAGCAAGAAGATTGGATGAGTTAGAAAAAGGGGGAAGGCAGTTAGAATGCGAAATGGAAGAGTTTGAGAGAGAAGGAAAGAGAACGTAGTAAATAGGAGATAAACGAAACTCTTGAAAAAGGAATAAGGAGAGAGAATAATTGTGAACGGAAAGATGAACGAAGGAAAATGAGTGGCTGTAATGTTTGTAAGAAAGAGAATTGAAAAGAAGATTAAAGAGGAAAAGTTGGGAAAGAGATAAGAGACAAAGGAAGAACATAAAGAGTTTGAGATATAGCGTTGAAAAAGAACTAGAACAGAAGAGGGAGGGGGATTGATGTGGAGAAATAATTATCTATGATTAGACAAACGGAAATAGAAACAGAAAGGACTATGAAGAGTGTAATGTAGTTCCCAAAAAAAGAAAAAGAAGATGAAAGCAAAGGAATAGAGGAGGGAAGGGAAAGAGAGCAAGTCACGGAAGAAATAGAGGAGAAAGAGAAGAAAGGGTGATTAAAGAAAGAGGGGAAGAGGAGAAAGAAGAGGCGAACTCGAACAAGAGAAGAAGTGTAAAAAGGGTATAAGACAAAGAGAAAGAGAGAGAGAGAGAGTGATTGTAAGTGAAGGAAGAAAATGAGTGAGTGAAAGTGGAGGGAGAGAGAAAATGGAAGGAGAGAGAATACAGGGAGAGAGAATGGAGGAAGAGAGTGAAGAAGGTTGGAAAGGACGAAAGGGAGGGCTAAAGGAAGAGAGGGAGAGAGAGAAAAAGAGAGGAAAAATGGGAGAGAGCGGGAGCAAGCGGGACGTGAGGGAGAGTGTGAAGATGGGATAGAGAGAGAGAGAGAGAGAGAGAGAGAGAGAGAGAGAGAGAGAGAGAGAGAGAGAGAGAGAGAGAGAGAGAGAGAAAGAGAGAGAGAGAGAGGAAATAAGTGAGGGATGGACACAGGGGGATAGGAAGAAAGGTGAAAGGGAGAGAGGGAGGGAGAGAAGGAAAGTTTAAAAAAAAAAGGAGAGAGAGCGGGAGCGAGCAGGACGTGAGGGAGGGTAGGATTGTGGGATTTGCGACGAGGGGCTTGTGGGATTAGGGCCCCAGTCGAACGGGAGCCGCTGATTGGTCCAGAGATATCCAGGGCACAGGTCTACAAGGTGCCAGCGAAGTACTTGTCAAGCTCGGAGGCAGAATGAGATTTCAGAGGCGCATTGATGAAATGAAGAAGTAATATATGATGAAAAGGGCAGCTGTAGTCTCTGAAATAGGTAAAGACGGAAAGGATATAAAAATGAATGTAAATGGTGAAAATAAAAGGGTGGAAAGAAAAATGTATGTGTATATGTGCAGTGAGAGAGGGAGAAAGGGGAAAGGGAAGGAGAGGGGAAGGGTATGAAGGGAGACAGAAGAGGGGAAGGTTGGAAACTCTTCAGGCGTTTGGTGTTTGTTTCTGTCTCTACTTTGTGTAAAAAAAAGTATTTGTGAACGTTGTGTATGAAACACTATGATATCTGAATGATGTCATTTGAAATAGGAGTTTCTGACATCAGAAACAAATTTGAATGTTTGCAAAAACAATCACATCCTACGTACAACGATATTTTCTTGTCTACTGTACATCTTTAAAGACGGGTTCACTTACTAGTTATCAAACCATATACAGTATATATATATATAATATATATATATATATATATATTATATATATATATATATATATATATATATATATATATTCTATATCGAGGACTTATTAGAGTACAAAATGCAAATATTTGGATTATAGAAGGTTGAAGCCAGCATTCTTGCAGATATGATAGAAGTAAAAAAAGAGAAGTCGAGGAGTTTACGCCAGGAGGCGCGTAGTTGCAGCCAAAGCCGTCACCTTTGTCATGTGTGCTTAGCCTGTTGTGGCAGGTAATACTCACGGCTGGGACTCGGAAAAGAACATAAAGAAGAGTGTGTTCGTGTGTGTGTGTGTGTGTGTGTGTGTGTGTGTGTGTGTGTGTGTGTGTGAAAATGAGAATATTTGTCTGTGGTTATATCATATCTGTAAAGAAAAAATCAAAGACATTAAAAGTAGAAGAAAAACTAGCCAAAGTTTTGTCAAAGATAAAAAAAAAAAAAAAAAATGGAGGAAGAGAAGAGGAGAAACGTGACAGAAAACCGAGGGAAAGATGACTAAAACCTAAAGACGAAAAAGAAAACAATGACAGATGTACGAAGGACCAGAAGACACCATAATCCATAAGAGGGAGGGGAGAAAGAGAAAGAAAAATAATAAAGAAAATAAAAGGTGTTATGAAATTCAAGACGTAGACTCGAGTGTGTAAGGTCGAGTGAAACAAAGAAGAATTTAAGATGTACGAAGGATATGACATGGGACTATGGTTCAAGAAACCGTGCAAGACTGGGAGAAGAAAATTCAAGATCTCACCAGAATTTATGTATGTCTGGGGGATACTGCAGAAGTCATAGGCAAAATTAGTCTTTCGAGAAGTGTCTCGCAAAGTGTCTGCAAATGTGGGAGGTGTCCAGATTCTACTGTAAAAAAAAAAAATAAATAAAAAAAAGGGGGGGGTGGAGGGGGAGTTATCTGCTGAAGTACCTCAAAAGGTTCACTTTACAGTCGAACTCATTCCAGAGGCTTCTGCAGAAAGGTCTCCAGAAGATGATGCTGCTTCAGCAAAAACTGTTGACGAAGAGGTTGAAGAAGATAGACGATGAGTTGAAGAACGAGTTAGAGGATATGAAACAGCCTTGCTTCTTTCAAGACGCCATACGATTTCATTCGGCCGGGGAATGTATCTCTGACTGAAATATTACTTGGAGAAATGGAGGCTTTCAGGGTTAGAGTGTGTTGTGAGGATACTCCGGGAAGGAGATGTAGAAGAGAGAAGGGTAGAATTACAGAGTGATGAAGAGTGGAAATGATAGAATGAGAGAGAGAGAGAGAGAGAGAGAAAGACGAGACAGAGAGAGAGAGAGAGAGAGAGAGACGAGACAGAGGGAGAGAAAAGAGAGAGAGAGAAATTGATCAACATATTTGTCACAGTGACATTCACCTTCAAAGATGAGCGGCGACAAGGGTAAAGAGGTCATTCCTGACAAAGTAAAAAGAGAAAAAAACATATAAAGATAAAGATGGTGGTGGTCGCAGACGGCGTAATAGTGGTCAATTTGATTCGAAAAAATGCTTAGAAGTGAGACGTGTCAATTTACTTTCCAAGCAAGATTTCTAATGAAGACTGGGAATGGAAGTATTAGGAGGAAAAAGAGATGAAGACGAGGAGAAGCAGGAGGAGGAGGAGGAGGAGGAGATGATGAGGAGAGAGGGAGAAGGGAATAAGAGAGGAAGGAAAAAATAAAGCAAAGTAGGTAGGAAGGTATGTATATAGGTAGGTAGGTAGGTATATAGGTAGATGGGTAGGTAGGGAGGGAGGAAGGAAGAAAAGGAAACAGAGAGAGAGGGAGGGAGGTAGAGATGGATGGATGGAAGGAGAGAGGCAGAGAGAGGAAGGGAGGCAGAAAGGGAGCGAGGGAAGAGGGCAGAGACGGAGGAAGGAATTAAGAGAGAAAAGGAGAGAGGGAGGGAGGGGGAGAAAGAGAGGAAGGGAGGGGGAAAGGGAAGCAGAGGAGTACGAAGGCAGTGGGGATGGGCAAAAGAAGAATTAGAAAGAGAGAGAAAGAGAGGGAGGGAGGGAGGGAGGGAAGGAGAGTTGTAAAAAATCTAAGTAGTATTGAAAGGACGAGTGAGCTGAAAGAGTGGAAGACAAGCAAGGGTGTGCCATCGAGAGCAG
>NC_134818.1:15113401-15123401 GCF_046742065.1 Oratosquilla oratoria | reverse complement strand
TCCTCTATCAGTTGGTGATTAACTCCTTTCTTCAACTCCATCTTCGTCATCCACGTGGAGTTGATGATTGATATGAGGGGATTCCAAGATGTTGTCAAGAGATGTAGGATTGAAAAAAGGTGAGACTACACCATGAGGCGCTGTATAGCTTCGGCCGAAGCCGTTAACATTGCCCTATTATGCGCTTGGACTGTTAGGGCAGGTGAACAAGTCATTGCGGGATTCGAACATAAGAAGAAAGGAAGCGAGACCAACCCGCAGGTGTGGAACTCGTTCATAATCACGGGAAAATGTGTTCCGGTTCCCTGTAGATATAGATCATGGTAGACGTTCTTTTATTGATAAGTCTTTATTTATTTTTTCTTAATTATTCGTTTTGTTCTATTTGTCTCTCATTTTGCACCGAGTCATTGCCTCAGATGAACGAAATCGTTCGATAAGTACAGAATAACATATCTAAAGTTAATTTTTTTTTTTTAAGGATTAAATAACAAGTTACAGAGATTGATGTCTTATTGAGTGTTATGCGCCTAGCCACACATGCGCGACTGAGTTCCTTTGAGTAGAAACGACTTGGGTTACAATCTTTAATTTTTCGAATCTCCAAAAGTCATATCACCTCTGAGTCATATATTGAGAAACTGAATGACGAACTAAGAGACGTTAAACCTATACGAATATTAGACATATTGTTGAATTGTTCTTTAGGGAAGTCTAGAATAAAGTAAGCGAATTCGTCTTCCAACTTTTCAAATTGACATTATATGACGCCAACCTTGAATGTATGACGGGGGCTTTAGGAATGAAGGGTAATAAGCTGGCGCAAGCCAGAATAAAATATGTAGAGTATATCAACATTGCAAAGGGAGATCCCTCTTCCTGCCGCTCCCCCTTTCCCTCACCAACTCCCCCCTGCCCCTCCCCTCATTTTCTACTCCCCCTCCACCTACCCCTCAGTTCCCCTCCCCTTCAATTTACCCCCTCCTGCTCCACCTGCCTCTTCCCTCCCCTCCCCTCCTACTCCCTTCCTACTCACCCTCTACCTACCCCTCCCCCTCTACCTATCCCTCCACTTCCCTCCCTTTCTATTTATCCCCTCCTGCTCCACCAACCCCTTCCCTCCCCTCCCTTCTTACTCCCCCTCTACCTAACCCCTCCCCCTCCACCTACCCCTCCGTTCCCCTCCCTTCTATTTACCCTCTCCTGCTCCACCTGCCCCTTCCCTCCCTTCCCCCTCCTTTCCTCTCGCCCTCCCTTCCTCTCCCCTCTCCCCCTTCCTCCCTCCCCCTCTCCCCCTTCTCTCCCCCTTCCTCTCCCATCAGTTGTATGAATCAATCCCCCGTTAACCAGGATAAAACTTGTGAAAGCTCTTTACTGTACCAGGGAGCTAACGAGATATGGGGAAATATAAGACACACTTTGGCGCCTCGCAGTTCGTTCGGCCTCTCAGCGGGGGGTTCCTCTCTCGGGTCCACAGTTCAAATTAACTCAAGGCTGGAGTCGGACGACTCAAAGAATGATTTTGCTTTGCTGCTACGGTAGCACTCCAAGTGAACTTGATAGGCTCATTCCATTCCACCGTAGAACATGTCAACATAAGAACATAGAATATAAGAATGAAGGAAACTGCAAGAGACCATAAGGCCTATAGTAGGCAGTTACATATCCTTTACCACCTATTATCCTCATTCATGAAGTTATCTTCTCTCAAAAACGACCAGTAGTTTGAACGATCACTACAGAGATACTAAGTCTATTCCATTCGTTAAAGAGTATTGGATTGGTAAGAATGTTTGTGGTTTAGTTGATAAAAACATTTATCAGCACTTTCTGGTATCATGCTTTAATCTATTGTGTTGTCTATGGATATCATCACTTAAGTGGTTGAAATTATCTAGCATTAGCAAAAACAAGATCTTACAGGTGCCATAAGCAGGCCCTATATGATCAATATTATTGCGCAATTTTCCGTATCATACGACAATATTGAAAGTGTAGGGTTGGTATTGATGAATGACACAATATATTGAAGACATCATATGTACAAGCCAAACACGAGTATCTCTTCAATATCATCTCTACACCGTCAATAATATTGTACAATACGTAACATTGCGTAATAATATCGATCGGATAGGGCCCGTTTTATATCACGAGAGGTTCCTCCTCTTAGTTAAATAAAATCGCCTGACGTCAGCCATAGAAGTTGAAGGGTTTGTCATCGTAGTCAAGGGCTTTGAGAAAGGAGGCAAATTGGCTTTTTGGAAGAGGGCAATGGTGTAGATTAGGCACCATAGACTCCGCGCCACCTGCAACGTCAGCACCATCTGCTCCTGAGCCAGCTGCGTCACGCCTGATCACCCGCAGCCTCCTCCTCCTCCCCCTCCTCCTCTTCCTCCTCCTGCCCCTCCTCCTCTTACTCTTCAGCATCATTCTCTTCAGTGTCCCCTTTTCCGTTGTCGTCGTTGTCGTTGTCACCTCGTCGTCGAACCACCACCTCCAAACCAAGAGAGAGAGATTGGGAATGATGGATATTTGGGAGAGAGATTGGAAGAGAGAGAGAGAGAGGGGGATTGGAAGAGAAGAAAATTAGGAGAAAGATTGAGAGAGAGTTTAACAAAGATTGAGAGAGTAATTTTGAGAAAGATTGAGAGGAAAATTTAGAGAGAGAGAATATTGAGAGAGATTGAGAGAGACAGAGTGAGATTGAGTGATAAATTTACAGAGACTGAGAGAGTTTAAGAAAGATTGAGATTGAAAGAGATTGAGAGAGAGAGAGAGAGAGAGAGAGAGAGAGAGAGAGAGAGAGAGAGAGAGAGAGAGAGAGAGAGAGAGAGAGGCGTCGAGACCAAGACGTCAAATCTGAGACTTCGAGATCGACGGACACGAGAGAAGAAGACAAGCGGAGTCAGTCTAAGGTAAGTTCAGAGTTTGAAGAGCAGGAGAGCCGAGGGCTGTAAGACGGAACTCGGACTGAAGACGTTGTTCCCAATCCGGTTGACTGAGGAACGACCTGAAGGCGTCGAGAACGAAGTCTTGACCCTATGAGTATGTATGACTTTATCGTTATCAAGATTCAGTGGCTGAAATGATTTCAGTATCAGGAATGTAAGTGCTGGTTCTAGGGTGGGAACGTGAGGGTTCCTCGTACGAAACGATGAGACGTAACATATCCTCACTATGATAACATCATCTGAACCGAAACTAGTGGTATGATAACGTTCCTTAAGGTAAACAAAATCACCTGACGTCGCCCACGGAGAGATTGCAGTTGGACTCATAACTACAAGTCGATTAGAGGAAGTTTTCTTTTGCTGATTAAGGCGCTTTGACCGTGAACGACGGAGAAAGGGACAGGGGGTGCGGTATGTCTGAGGTGAAGCACGTGAGGGAAGTAAACGGAACTGATTTATACGCAGAACATGTCTGTTTTTTTATAGAATCAGTAAAAGCTGGAGAGAAAGAAAGAGAGAGAGAGGGAGAGAGAGAGAGAGAGATGGGGAGAGAGGGAAGAAAGAGGAAAGAGAGAAGAAAGGGGAGAGAGGGAAGGTGGGAAAGGAAGAGGGGAAGGGAGCGAATGAAAGGAAGAGTGGGTGGTAGGAAAGAAAGAAGAGAGGGAAGTACTGAGAGGGAGAGAGGGAAGAAAGGAACAGAGGGAGGCAGCAAAGGAGAGGGAGAGTGGGAGGAAGCGAAGGAGAGGGAGAAAATGGAGTATGGAAGGGTGAAAGGAAGAGAGGAGAAGACAACGTGAGTGGAAGGAAAGGTAGGAGAAAAGACGTTAGAGAATCGAGACTGGGAGAAAAAGAGAGGAAGGAAGGGCTGGTGGGAGTAAAGGGGAAAGAAGAAGAGAGAGCGAGGGAGGGAGGGTGGAAAGGAAGTGGAGAGAATGGGGGGGAAGAAAGGAGGGAGGGTAGAAAGGGAGGAAAGAGAAGAATAACGAGGTAGAAAGGGTGGTAGGGAAGTGTAGAGAAGGAGGAGGAAAGAGTTTTTTTTAATAACGATGACATGGAAACCTAATTCCACACCCTTTCATTTCTTTTCAGAAACTCATTACATGCACAATCAGAGAAAATAGTTAACTTCCATATATTTAATTAATTCTAGTATTTGTAGGAGACAGTATTATTAAATCATAACTTCAATGCGACTGGTTTCCTTACAAAAGAAAAAGAGGAAAGAAAAAAGAAAAAGGAAAGAATTGGTAAGGCAGAACAAAAATTAGAGTAAAGAGGCCACCACCTGGTGACAAGGAAGATAGAAAGTAAAGAAAAAAATTAAGCAACAAGATGCATATATCTCGTAGAGGATAGTCTTGGATAGTCTATGCACCCTAATGAAATCTCCTTGTTCCTCTTCTTCGTCTTCCAGGAGTCTTCGATGAACCATGTGCCCTTAGGAAGTCTCCTTGTTGTTCTTCGTTTTCCAGAAAGAAGTCTTGGATAGTCCATGAGACTTCAGGAAGTCTCCTTGTTCTTCTTCATCTTTCAAAAAGGAGTCTTCGATGGTTCACGTGACCTCGCGAGTCTCCTTGTTCTTTTTCTTTGTCCTCCAGAAAGGAGTCTTCAATGGTTCATGCAACTTCAAGAGGATACCTTGTTCTTCTTCGTCTTCCAGAAATGAAGCTTGGATTGCCCATGCGACCTCATGAGTCTCCTTGTGCTTCTTCATCTTCCAGAAAGAAGTCCTCGGTTGCCCATGCAACCTTAGGAGATCACCTTGTTCTTAGTCTTCAATAAACGAGTCTTTAATAGTCCATGTAACCTCAGGAGTCTCCTTGTTTCTCTTCTTTGCCTTCCAGAAAAGAGACTTTGATGGTCCACGCGGTCTCATGAGTCTCCTTGTTCTTCTTCATTATCAAGAAACTTGTCTTGGATGATCCATGTGACCCCAGGTATCTACTTGTTCTTCTTCGTCTTCCATAAAGGAGTCTTGGATGGCCCACGCGACCTTAGGAAACTTCTTGTTTTCTTTCAACATCCACAAAAGACGTCTTGGATGGTCTATGCGACCTCGGGTATCTACTTGTTCTTCTTCGTCTTCCAGAAACGAATCATGGATGATCCACGTGACCTCCGGAGTGTCCTTGTTCTTCTTCATCTTCCAGAAACGAGCGTATTGATCGCAAAGACAGAATCTACAAGGCGGTCGCGTTCTGTTGATTGTAAAGTTAGGCGTTGATATCAAGGGGGATTACAGTTTGGGGAAGTCATTACTGACTGAGACTGCCAACGTTTGAGGTCTGAGTGTTCTCTTGGACCCGGTTACCTCCTGTATTGTTTCTTTTGTACTTGTTCCCCACTTTTTTTTTACTTTCTTTTTTATCTTTTGCTATTGATTTTGTTTTTTATTTTGTCTTCGTCTAATTCTTGTTTTGTCTATATTTCACCCTTATTTATTTTACCCTTGTTTTGCTCATATTTATCCATTGCTGTATTTCTCTCATTTTACCTATATACAGATGCTGTATTTCTCTCATTTTAGTTATATACAGATAGACACCGTCGTTGACAATTCAAATGAAGTCTCGTAGCCTCTACCTCCAACAGCAAATCATAAATGTTGTAATTAAGCTTAGTAATTCAGTCCATCATCACAGGTGTTATCCATAGCGTCTTCCCATCATTAACATTTTCCGAATATTTATTCACTAATTTGTTTTGTATTCCACATTTGCCTCCATATCAACACCATCATAAACTATTCTATCACCAGCTATACTATACTACCACTATTTCTCCTCATCTCCTTACCTCCTCCTTCTCACCTCTGCCTTCTCCTTACCTCTTCCTCCTTACCTCCTCCTCCTTCTCCTCCTCCCTACCTCCTCCTTCTCCTCCCCACATCCTCTTCCTTTTCCTCACCTCTTCCTCCTCTTCCTCCCAATGTCGTCTCTTTCCGGTGTCATAACTTTCCAGTATTGATCTCTTCCAGTCTTTTCTTTCCGGTATCGCTCCGTTCTGGTATCGCTCACTTCTGTTGTCCTTCTTTTCCGTTCTCGCTCTTCTCCATTGCCGTTCTTCTCCGTTCTCGTTTTCGTTGTTATTTGACGCTCTCTTTGCTCTCGGTTCCCCTTTTTACTTCGTCCATCAAAAGCTTGTTGCAGTTCTCGACTTTTACGTCTCTTCCGCTTTGTCTAATGTGTTCTAAGTATATTTCTCATTTCACCGTCATTTTCATCTTCCTTCCTCTTTTTTTTCCGAAATTCTTTGACCTTTCCCGTTCCTACTTCTTTCGGTATTTATCCTCTCTCTCTGCCTCTCTCTCTCTCTCTCTCTCTCTCTCTCTCTCTCTCTCTCTCTCTCTCTCTCTCTCTCTCTCTCTCTCTCTCTCTCTCTCTCTCTCTCTCTCTCTCTCTCTCTCTCTCTCTCTCTCTCTCTCTCTCTCTCTCTCTCTCTCTCTCTCTCTCTCTCTCTCTCTCTCTCTCTCTCTCTCTCTCTCTCTCTCTCTCTCTCTCTCTCTCTCTCTCTCTCTCTCTCTCTCTGCCTCTCTCACGCTGTCTGCCCCCCTCTCTCTCTATCTATCTCTTTCTCTCTTTTTTCTTTATTTCTTTCTTTCTCATTTCTTATTTTCCTTTTTGTCCCCTTGCCACTTGGAATTAATTTTTCATCTTCCACATTCTACTTACAGTGGCTCCGTCTTTTCCCTGCTCCTTTGGCCGTTATTCATCATGCGCGTTCCCTCAAATTTCGTTTCCGGTCCTCTCCTCATTCCTGAGTTCCTTCATCTTGTCATGTCCCACTTCAGTTATATATCCCTTCCTCCCACCCCTCCCACTCCCATAACCTCCAATTTCATTCCCTCCATCTTAGTGGAATGCATTGGGAGGCTTTGGTTAAAAAAAAAAAAAAAAAAAAATCCACGAAATGTCTCGGTGGTCATTCAGAGGTGATGGTGAACTTCCATGTAATTCATTTCCCTTCTTACCTTCCTGATACTCGTCTTCCCTTCCCAATTTCCTTCTTTTCCTTCGATAGAGAACTCTTTAAGAAGAATGAAAGCCTCTCGGGGAGAAGTGAAGGAAGTTCATCCATCATAGTTCAAGTTTTAGCCAAAAGAGTTTAACTTGTAGATGTCTAAAGTTAGCCAGAGAAAAATCTCTGAGGTACGCCTTAGGATAAAGGTTTTAAAACTGAGAGTGGGTTACCAACTTGCTCCATCTTTTCCCTCCTTCCCTCTATCGTTCTCTTTCTCCTCTTTATTTGCTTCTGTGTCTTCAGAACTGAGTTCCCCAACACCGTCGCCATCTCTCTCAGCTGTGAGCTCGACAAGCGACTAAGGGTTCATTGTCATTGGGGTCCCGGTCGTTAAAGACACTGTTCAGACAGGGGTCCTTCCCTATGCTGCCTAAATCACTTGGGTCCAGAGTCCCCCTTCCCTTCACCTCACCGAATTGAATAAAATCGTCTGACGCCAGGCAGAGGAAATATCGCGCGCACAAATGGGTCAGTAACATTAGATTACATTTTCCGTGAGCAGAGTTCCTCTATCGTATCGAAGAGGTGGAGCAGGAGCGAGATCGAAGGAGCATTCCGACTTCGTGGAGCCATCCGTCACCGTCGACCAGACCTCTTACTCTTGCATTAGCGCCAGCTGTAACTATTCACTAGACCCGCATCATCCATCTAGTGGATGAATAGTTTCTTGTCAGAACCATACGTCTTCAACCAGATGCTCTCCCCTGCCCAGGGCGTCAACCTCTTTTCTACGATAGATGACGCAGTTCCCAGATCTTGTTCTGGTTAACAGCTAACAGTGTTAGTGAGTAGCCTACGCCAGGAGGCACGTAGCCCTGGCCGAACCTCCCACCTTTATTCACTCCTGGAAATCAGAGATTAGTGCGGGATTCGAACCCAAAACTAAGCAAATGTGGGATCAGTATACTATACTTCCGATTATGCAAGTCAATAACATGTGGATCAATTGAGGTCTTGGTTGATCTGCTGGTGTTAGACATAGAATATATGATAACGGTTGGCAACACGACAAAAAGGTTCTGGAAGCCTTCCAGCCTCTGTCTTCGTAAAACCTACGTTAAGAATTTGACTTCTCCACGCTGGGTCAATAAACACCTGATCTCTGTAATGCAGTTTGCTTACTTCGTTCTTGTAAAAGATGCGAAATTTTATTTAGCAAGATGAGGCGATGGTCTGGGGGACAGCCTTGCATCTTAAAGATGTTCTTGCACGCACTCTTCCACCAATTGCACGCCCACATCTGCTTCATTGGGTCATCGACCTCAGGAACTTTTTTGTTTCTGTCTCACACATGGATGGAGGCGTGGTTCTTCCATCCCAAAGTCTCTTCCAACCGAATTATGTCCGAGCTTATCCAAACTCCAAACTTTTTTTTTTTTTTTTTTTTTTACTATCTCCCGTTTTCTGTTCTCTCTCTTGGTTCCACACATACATTCTTCGTCAACTCCTCCTTCAGCGTCTTCTTGAACTCTTCCATCGTGAAGCTTCGGTCCTCACTGATTCCTTTGACGTATTGACCAAAGGGAGTGGGAATGTGCGGGGTACGGGGGGAGGGGTGGTGAAGGTTAACCAAAGGAAGATCTGGACATCTTCAGTTCTTGCACGTTAGTCTTCGGGTTTCGAGTAGGTCTCCTCTCTCTCTCTCTCTCTCTCTCTCTCTCTCTCTCTCTCTCTCTCTCTCTCTCTCTCTCTCTCTCTCTCTCTCTCTCTCTCTTTCTCTCTAGTACATATATATATGTGTGTGTGTGTGTGTTTGTCTCTGCCTCTGCCTCTGCATCTGTCTTTTCTTCTGTCTTTCTCTCTCTGAATCTCTCTCTTCTTGTTCTCTTCACTTGCACTAAGAATCACCCTAATACATTTACTATAAAATTCTATCCTCGGAAAGAGAGCACTCGCAAGGCCCTTTGCAAAATCGTCGTTTTTTGCGCCAAAGTCTTGAAGCGAAATCCTCCTTTGCCCAGCGAACTGGAAAAAAATAATTAGCAAAAGATTGGAAAATAAAATTTGGGAAAATTCTGAAGATCGGAGCTCTTAACCCGTTCAACGCTGGTGTCAGACATCGAGAGTGGAGGGAGGAGGGGTGGGGGCAAGAAGAGTTGTGTGATGGATCGAGACCCACTTCAGTTCTGCACCTATTACCCACCCCAAGAACATATGGTGGTATTCTTGAAATAAAATTCTTTCCTTATATAAATCTTTGGAAGGGAAAAATTTATATATATATATATATATATATATATATATATATATATATATAATTTTTTTTTTTTTTTTTTTTTTTTTTTTTTTAAGAATGCCACCATGAGAATCTTACGATGGTATTCTTAAAAAAATCTTTCCTTGTGTAAATCTTTCCCTTCCAAGGATTTATATAAGATTCATATAAAGAAAGAATTTTATTTTAAGAATACCATTGATAGTTTCATTTAGTCGCCTTTACTTACCGAAATTGATTTATAAAATTACTAATCTTGTTTAAGAAGCTGAAGAACAATTTCAGCCTTCTTTTGGCACTATTTTCACGTACTGGCTGTAAATTAGTAATTGAAAAAAACAAACACGAAAATATACAAAACATGACAAAGTGTGACGAAAAGCCCAATTCTCTCAGTCACAGGGTAAGGAACGTTGAATTAAATCACAAGGCGGCAGGCGAAATAAATATACAATTAATTTTTTTAACCTAAAGAGTTACACTAGGCTGTGAGTTACTGTAGAAAATGGCTACCTTTGCCATGTGTGCTTGGACGGTCAGGAAAGGTGGTGATTGTAGGAATCGAACACAGGTTCATGTAGATATCCAATGTTATGTTTAAATTACTGGCCCTTAACCAGCGCTTCCGTTTTTGATTAGTCATATTCTTTCTTGCTCATATTTTCCTATCTTTAGTACCCATGAATCAAATGTTTTTATTTTATTAATTTCCTGATCATACATAATAAATGTATATATTTATACACACACACACAAATATATATATATACATATATATATATATATACATGTATATATATATATATATATA
>NC_134818.1:15098401-15105901 GCF_046742065.1 Oratosquilla oratoria | reverse complement strand
TCGACGGAGAACTATATGTGTGACCGCTCTCTGCCCTCTTATTCGGTTCGCCCACACTTTACAAAACGGACAACAGAAACACATCCATATTTATGGCCCTATATACATCTGCTTGTACAAATTTGCTTGTCCTTTACCTCACCCGCCGCTCTTCGCTCAAATGGCTTCATATAACCTCTTTCCCTCTGCTCCTACTCTTCCTACTCAACACCTTATTCACCCGAACTCACTCTGCGCGCGCGCGTGCAGGCACACCCACGCAACCAGCCAACCACACACACACACACACACACACACACACACACACACACACACACACACACACACACACACACACACACACACACACATATATATATATATATATGTGTGTGTGTGTGTGTGCGTGTGTGTGTGTGTGTGTGTGTGTGTGTGTGTGTGTGTGTGTGTGTGTGTGTGTGTGTGTGTGTGTGTGTGTGTGTGTGGAAGGGTGGTCAAACGCCAAAAACCGTTGGAGTTTTATCATAACGTTTCGTCATGAAAGGACTTTTTCAGAGCGTACACAAACAAATAAACTGTCAGCTTATATACTCCCAGCTTATCCCGTTCTTCCACCCATCATCGTCGCTCCTCCCACAACTCCGCTCGGCCTCGCGAACAACCAAGTAGCTTGCTATCCTCGCTAACTTAACAAATCCATCACGGTGGTTGGTATATGGATATAAATTGATGTAGGCTGCTTCATTTATCCTTCTTTCTTTCTTGGGTAGTCCTCTATGGAGTATCCTCAATGTATGCCACTTTGGAGGTGGCATACATTGCCACCGAAAGCACTCCAAATTCTCGTGTGGGGTTTATGTCCTGGGCACAAACGTCTGCACAGCTGTCGGTTGGCAAGTGTGGGAAAACAAGACCGGGGTGAGGTCACGCAGGGTCGTCAGATCACAATGAAAGCGGTTGGCGGATTTTGATTCTTCTCCTATTTTCAGTCCACAAAGGAAGGCCCGAGAGGTCAAAACGTCTAGTTCTGAATAAAAATTCATATTCTAGCCTTAACGTTTTATTTTGCCACCGCACCTCCATTTACACACCCCATATATATATACATATATATATTATATATACATATATATATATACACACATATATATACATATATATATACATATATATATATATATACATATACATATACGTATATATATATATATATATTATATATATACATATATACTTATATATATATATATACATATATATATACATATATATATATATACATATATATATATATATATATACATATACGTATATATATATATTATATATATATATATGTATATATATGTATATACATATGTATATATGTATATACATATGTATATATATATATACATATATGTATATATGTGTATATATATACGTATATGTGTATATATATATATATGTATATATATATATATGTATATATATATATGTATATATATAATATATATATGTATATATATATATGTATATATATAATATATATGTGTATATATATATATATGTGTATATATATATATATATATATATATATATATATATATATATATATATATATATACATATATATACAAAGTAGACCACTTGGATATTGATATTTTTTTCCAAGTGGTCTACTTTGCATAAGTGAACACACGTACCCGTGTTCTTATTAGCATACATATATAATATATATATATATATATATATATATATATATATATATATATATATATATATATATATATATATATATATATATATATTAGTCAAAACGCGATGCAGGATGCCAAAGGCAAAGGTCGAAATCCTGGAAAAGAGTATTCATAGAACTTGTTCTGAAAATAGAATAGAATTTTTTATTTTGATGTATTGCCCCTACCTATTCACTCACAACTGAGATATAAAAAAAAAGTATTTTGTAATCAAGAGATTGCCAACAAGGGAGAACAGAGGGATTACGTATTGTTTTCTTTTTGGTATTATACTCTTACATATTGCATCTGAATACTCGCAGGAATTATTTTGGATTCTTAAAGGGAAAAAATAACCTTATATTTTTGGTCATTTATGAAAAATATAATCCCATATAACTGTTGTTATGGTGATCACTGTGTACATGACTTTACGTAACTTGACATGCACTCGTTTGTATGCGAGGAACTGTAGCTTCAACCTGAAGATCCTCTCTTCTTCTCCTTAGGTCCTTTATTCTATCCCTCAGATCCTCTCCCCTTCCCCTCATATCCTCTCTCACCTTCCCCTCGTATCCTCTCTCTTCTTTTCCTCAGATCCTCTCTTCATTTTTCCTCAGATCCTCTTCCCGCTTTTCCGCATGTTTTCTTTCCCCTTTTCCTTAGATCCTCTCTCCTTTCCCTCATGTCCTCTCTCCCCTTTTCCTCAGATCCTCTTTCCTTCTCCTTATATCCTCTCTCATTTTCCTCAGATCCTCTCTTCTATTTCCCTTAGATCCTCTCTCCCCTTTTCCTCAGATTCTCTTTATCCTCCTCAGATCCCCTCTCCTTTCCCTCGTATCCTCTCCCACTTTCCTTCGGACCCTCTTTCCCCTTTTCCTCAGATCCTTTCCCCTTCCCTCCACACCCTCTGTCCTTCTCCTCGTATCTTCTTCCCTTCCTCTCAGACCAACCCCAATCCCCTCACATTCTCATCCTTTTACCCTCGTATTCTCTTCGCATCCCCTCAGATCTTCTTTTTCATTCGTATCTTCTTTTCTTCCCCTCGTGTGCTCTTCTCTTCCCCTCAACCCTCCTCTCCTTTATCGAAAAGAACACAATGTTAAGGACGGAGCCTTTATTACGATGTTTCGCTTGCTACAGCTCTATCAAGTATATACTTGATAAAGCTGCAACAAGACAAACGTCATAATAAAGGCTTAGTCTTCACATGGTGTTTTAATCGACTTGACGGCAACTGTCAATTTCATACTACTCAACTTTCTTTGAGCTCCTCCATCCTTCCCCTCGGTCCCTTCTATCCATCCCCCTCAATATTCTTCCCCTTCCCCTCAGATCCTGTGCCCTTCTACACTCCTATTCCATTCTTCGCATTCCTCTTACCCCATCCCCTCAACTTGTCTCTTCTTCCCCTCAACTTGTCTTCTCCTTCCCCTCATCTTGTCTTCTCTTCCCCTCATCTTATCAGTCCTCAGTCTTTCCCTTCAATGACTACCTTGCCTCTAAGCTCCTCTCCTCTTTCTCTTTAATTATCACCTCTTCATCCCAGATCCTCTCCTCTTCCTTTTGGCTTCTCACTTTGCCACTTCTACCTTCACAACTCCACTCACTGTTCCACTCCCTTACTTTCCACTCCCCCTCTTCCCCTTCACTTCCTTTTCCCTTCCCATTTACTTTACCCTTTTCCTCATTCCCTTCCCCCTTGTCAACTAATTCTGGCTTCCCCTCTTCTCCTCACCACTTCGTCTCAGTTCCTCTCCACATCCTCATAGCTCCCCTCACACCTTCTCCACACCCACAGTCATCTTCTCCTTGACCACATCCACGAAGGGCAGCGTCGTCCCTCTCGGCCCCTGGGGATCGCCGTTCAACGTACGTCTCCCGGCGCGGCGCCAAGAGCCAACTGGAATTGATGGGTGACCCCTCCCGCCGGCAGCGGGCCTCAGGAATGGGAGAAGTCCAACTGACGCGTAAAGGTCTTTCCAACCTATCGGGGGGCATCTCCGATAATCCTCCTTCTCAGACTCCTCCTCCCCGTCCCCTCCCATCCTCTTCCCATTTCTCTTCCTTCTTCCCCTCCTTCTCCTTCTCCCCCGCCTTGTCCCCCTCCTCCCTCTCCTCCCTCCTCCTTCTCCTCCCTCCTCCTTCTACCGCTCCCCCTCCTTTTCCACCTCTTCTCCCTCTCTTCCTTCTCCGCTCTCTCCTCCTGTTCCTCCTCTTCCACTTCCTCCTTCCCTTCCCCCTCCTCTTTCTCATTGTCTTCATCTTCCTCATTATACTCGTTCTCCTCGTCTTCCTCGTCCTCCATCTCGTCGCCCTGCTCTTTGCCCCTACCTCCTCCTCCTCCTCCTCCTCCTCCCCCTCCTCCTCCCCTCCTGTTCCTCATTCTTTCCCTGTTTCGCTTCCTCCTCCTATTCTTCCTCATATTCTTATTCTCCTTGTGCTCTTCTCCTTCTCACTCCTCTTCCTCCTCCTATTTTCTCTCCTACTTCTCCTTTTCTTATTTCTCCTCCTAGTCCTCCTTTTACTTTCTCTCCTGCTCCTCCTTTTCCTCTTTCTCCTCCTCGTCCTCCTTCTCTTTTTCGTCATCGTCCTTTTCGTCATCTTCCTCGTCCTACATATCCTCCTCCTTATTCCCTGACCTCTCTTCCTCCACCTGATTTACTCTTTCTATACCACTTCCTCCTCCTCCTTCGCCTCCTCGTTAGGGCCGACCTCCTTTGTCATTGTCTCCAGACCTCTCTTCCCGCTTTCTCAGCATCTCTTTTACGTTGTTGGTTTTACCCCGATCTTGAAGCGGTTTTTCGAAACTTCCCCCGTGGTTCGAAACGCCAATGTTTTTCAGAGCTTTCCAAGGTTTATAATTGTGTTTTGAACATTTGTCATAGTTGAAACTGTGTTGTGAGAGTTTCTCAAGGTTCGAAATTGCGTTATGGAAATTCCCCCGTGGTTCAAAATGGCTGTGTTTTTCCAGTTTTCCAAGGTTTGTAACTGTGTCTGGAACCTTTGTCACAGTCTGAATCTGTGGTTTGAGAGTTTCTCAAAATTCAAAGTTGTTTTAGATGTTTTCATAGTGTGAAGCTACGTTTTGAGATATTTTCAATTTTCAAAAATATGTTTTGAACATTTGTCTTAGTTTAAAGCTTAAGTTTTGAAAATTTACTATATTTTGAGGTTGTTTTCTGATATTTGTTATAGTTCTTGACTATGCTTTCAATATTTCTTTGAGTTTGAAACAGAATTTTGAGCCATTTCATGGTTTAAAGGAGTGGTTTTAGAGGTTTTTAAGTTTTTGTTTTGAAGAATCTGAAATATTTTGAAACTAATTTGAAAGTTTTTTGTTGTTCAAAGGTGTGTTTTGATACAAACGCGGACGAAAGCTGTTTCTCAACTGTTTCAAGTTTGGATGCTTTTTGAGTTTTATTTTATGTTGTATTTCAATATGAGCTTCGGCCTTCGATTATTTCCATCTCAGACTGTGGTATGATTTTTTCTTACATATTTCCAAATATTTTCATTCTTTTAGTTGGATTTTTCATGACCTATCCCAACGCTTCCTAAAAGTAATTTTGGGTTTTCCTGCTCTTTCAAAATTGCGTTCTGAGTATTTCCCAGTCCCTCAAATTGACAGATTGTCCTTTTTCTTTACTCTAGATTTGGCCTTTTGTGCGTTGCATACGCTCTTGAGGTAACGCGTAGACAGTTTCCCAACTCCCTCACAATTGAGTTCTGACGATAAAACTAAAGGTGCAACCCCTTGGGGTTTGACACTCGGTCTGCGGACTGGACCTAAGATCTTTGTCAACTTGAGCCAAACTTTTTATCAAATATCTTATCAAATAGAGGGAGCTAACAACCGGCTACACCCTTTTCCTGCTACTTTGAATCGGTGGCGTAAAAGAGTTCCGCAAATACAACACAGACAAGAGGCTAATATTTCCTCGTCAGATTTCTTTAGAGCTAATGATCGGTGTCCTGTACTGTAGGATTGAAGCTTTCCAGTTATTGATACTCAAAGCGACAATTGTTATTGTAACATACTATAGAACTAATGACAAAAGTTTAGGCGTGATATATGTTAAATATATATATATATGTATACATATATATATATCAGATAATTTTTATGACCATCGCGCAAGGATTCGAACCTGCGCTGTACATGACGACAAGAGGCCCGCCATGACTACCGCCTTACACCGTGTGTAGGGCGGTAGTCATGGCGGGCCTCGTGTCGTCATGTACAGCGCAGGCTCGAATCCTTGCGCGATGGTCATAAAAATTATCTGATTAATGTCACTGTCCACTAGCGAATTCCTCGTATATATATATATATATATATATATATATAATATATATATATATATATATATATATATATATATATGGATATATATATATACCGGTATATATATATATATATATATATATATATATATATGCATATATATATATACACCGATATACATATATATATATATATACATATATATATGCATATATGTATATATAAATACCGGTGTATATATATATATATACATATATACATATATATGCATATGCATATATATATGCATATACATATATATATAATATATATATATATATATATATGCATATATATATATCTATATATATATGCATATATATCTATATATATGCATATATATATCTATCTATATGCATATATATATCTATATGCATATATATTATATATATATGTATATATATATGCATATATATATGCATATATATATATATCTATATGCATATATGTATCTATCTATCTATATGCATATATATATATCTATCTATATGCATATATATATCTATATGCATATATATTATATATATATGTATATATATATGCATATATATATGCATATATATGTACATATATAATATGCATATATATATATATATAATATGCATATATATATATATATTATGCATATATATATGTATATATATATAATATGCATATATATATATTCATATATCAGATCATTTTTATGACCATCGCGCAAGGATTCGAACCTGCGTTGTACATGACGACAAGAGGCCCGCCATGACTACCGCCTTACACCGCTCGACCACTGATACTTAAAATCGAACGAACTCAGAACACTTACTGGTTCTCGAGATTGAGAAGGTCACTACCTGCAACCCTACTCTCATTTTTACCATACGACCAAGCACACTCGTGTAACATACGAGGAATTCGCTAGTGGACAGCGACGTTAATCAGATAGGTTACAATGACGAAGCGTGAAAAGGATTCGATCCGGTCCTTACCCCTCCCACGAGTGTGCTTGGTTGTATGGTAAAAATGAGAATAGGGTTGCAGGTAGTGACATTCTCAATCTCGAGAACCAGTAAGTGTTCTGAGTTCGTACGATTTTAAGTATCAGTTGGTCGAGCGGTAGTCATGGCGGGCCTCTTGTCATGTACAACGCAGGTTCGAATCCTTGCGCGATGGTCATAAAAATTATCTGATTAATGTCGCTGTCCACTAGCAAATTCCTCGTATATTCATATATATATATATATATATATATATATATATATATATATATATATATATATATATATGTTGAGACATTCTGACAGGTTGATGTAAGCGGAATAGGTAACACAGAAGTCTTAGTCTTGAGTTTATTCCTGACTAATTTCGCAAAACTAGTCAGGAATAAACACACGACTAAGACTCCTGTGTTTCCTATTCCGCTTACATCATATATATATATAATATATATATATATATTCATATATAAATACACATATATGCATATATATATATGCA
>NC_134818.1:15068401-15085901 GCF_046742065.1 Oratosquilla oratoria | reverse complement strand
AGAGGCCCTGTTTCACCACCGTCTCTCCGTAATTACTGGTTTAATTCTGTTTACTGTTCCCTTCTATGGTTTTGTATTTTTTCTTTCATTTTTTAATTTCTTTTTTATCACCTTTCTTAAGTATGTCTTTCACTATATCTTTCTGTAGAAAGTAATGTTTATCAATGAGGTGAATAAAATGGAGGTATAATATTTTCTTTTCTTCCCAAATAATATTAAACTTGGCTTGTCAATTTACAATAAGGGACTCCTGACTGGGATCCTCAATCCACTCAGTCACCTATGCACCGACGTCACGACTTTATTCATCTAGTGATCTTTAGTGTTACAAATAAGTGCCTCCCCCAAGGGCGTGACTTTTCTCCCGTGTACCAATAAATTTTTCCCCTCCTCCGCCCTTTTTCCAATCAGACTGTTACAACGTCATAAGCAATACTGCTTACACAAGCAATGTCGATATCGATTCATGAATGGCTTAGTTTACATATTGTCACTTCAGCATTAAATTCTGTTCCTAGCGGTTGTTTATAAACTTTAGACGGGGAGCGAGATTATGCAACTCCTTCGGGGCTTATTGTTTTCCAAACATCCTACACATAAGAATGAAATTCTCGCCACCTTCCCCTCTATCTACCTTACTTGTCTACCTATATCTACCAGCCTCTTACACGCTGAGTACTTTTGGCCGAAGCCGTCATCTTTGCCATGTGTGCATTAAGGACTGTTGGGGCTGGTAATAGTGTTGGTGGGAGTCTATTAGACGAAAGGAAAATGTATAGTTCTAAGCAATTCCGCCGTTTCATAAAACTCTTTTCTATAATATTTTTTTAGTTTTTATGGGCGGGGGGAGGGGGGATGTGTCGTGCTTGAGAAGACCATTCATGCCATACGAGTGTTTTTTTTTTCTCTCTCACTTTCTCATCCTCATCTTCTCGTCCTCACCTCATCCTCATCCTCTCATCCCCACAAACTTATTCTCCTTCTCACTTACTTTCTCTCTCACTTTCCTCGTCACCTTTACCTTCCTCCTCACCATCCTCCTTACCTTCCTCCTTACCTTCCTCCTTACCTTCTCAACCATCTTCCCTCACACGTTTCCCCTCACTTCCCCCTAACCTCCCCTCATCTTACCTTACACCTTCCCCCTTACTTGCACCCTCACCTTCCCCTTCACTTGCACCCTCACCTTCCCTCAAACCTTCCCTAGACCTTCCCTACACCTTGCCTTTACCTTCCCCTTACCCCCTTACCTTTCCCCTCACCTTTCCTTTACTTTTCCTTTCCCTTCCCCCTCCTCCTTCCCCATCGCCTTCTCTCTCAATTTTCCTCTCACCTTCCCCTTCCCCTTCTTCCTTAAGTTACCTTTACATTCCCTTCAACTTCCCCTTATCGTCCCCTTACATTACCTTTACGTTCTCCTCAACTTCTCCTTAGCTTCTTACCTTCCCCTCACCTTACCTTAACTTTACCCCCAGCTTCCCCTTAACTTCCCTTTACTTTTCCCTTACTCTACCTTTACCTTCCCCCTCAACTTCCTCTTAACTTCTTACTACCCCTCACCTCACCTTTACCTGTCCCTTCGACTTCCCCTCAACTTCTCCTTACTTTCCCTTTACCTTAACTTTACCATCACCTTCCCCTTTACCATCTCCCTCACTTTCCCCCATTAAACTCCTCCCCTAACCTCTTTCATCTTTTCCAACTCTCCTTCCCGCTCGCCTTCCCCAACAATGTCACACTATCTGCTTCCATTCTCCCTCCCCCTCCACTTAAATATTATTCGGTCCCCGTCTCCCTCCTCTTCCTTTTTCCACCTGTGTGTATCTTCCTTTTCGTTTTTTCTTTTCTTTTCTTTTTTCATTTCTCTTTCCCTCTCCCTTTCCTTCTTCATTGACCTCCTCCTGTCACTTTCGTTCTCACTTTTACTTCAATTCTTATCTCAGACACTCACTCTCACCCACCCTCTCACTCTCACTATCATTCTCACTCTCACATTTATTCTATCACTCTCATTCTCACATCCACTCGCTCTTTCATCCAACAGGAGAGGCACAAAGATACAGGCAGACAGAGACAGAGGCAGAGATAGACAGAGAAGAGACAGATAAGGGACAGAAAAAGAGAAAGGAGAAGAGACAGCGACACCAAACCCAGACATAAAGACACGTGCATGCCAGTCTTGTTAGTCGAAAAGTCCTCCCGTCATTCAGTTCAACTGCGCCTCCAGACATACTCCCTCGTGTAGCCCCCCTCTCCCTCCTTTTTTGGTCTTTTGTCTTTCCGTATACATCGATCCGGTCCCTTTCCTCTCTCTCTCTCTCTCTCTCTCTCTCTCTCTCTCTCTCTATCTATCTATCTATCTATCTATCTATCTCTCTCTCAATCTCTGCCTCTCTCTCTTTGCCACTCTCTCTTTATGACTCTTTTTTCCCACTAGTTCTTTCTCTCTCCGCCTCTCTTTTCTCTCTCTCTCTCTCTCTCTCTCTCTCTCTCTCTCTCTCTCTCTCTCTCTCTCTCTCTCTCTCTCTCAATCTCTGCCTCTCTCTTTGCCACTCTCTCTTTATGTCTCTTTTTTCCCACTAGTTCTTTCTCTCTCCGCCTCTCTTTTCTCTCTCTCTCTCTCTCTCTCTCTCTCTCTCTCTCTCTCTCTCTCTCAATCTCTGCCTCTCTCTCTTTGCCACTCTCTCTTTATGTCTCTTTTTTCCACTAGTTCTTTCTCTGCCTCTCTCTCTCTTTCTCTCTCTCTCTCTCTCTCTGTATGCGTAAGCTTGTGTACATATGCGTGCTCGTGTGCGCGCGCGTGAACGTGTGTGTTTTGAAATACTCCTTTTTCTTGTCTGCTACACAACTTTCCAATTTACTTTTTCTATTTCATTTTTTTTTCCAGTTCCTCTCCCAACTCCCCGTCTCGACTGCTTCACCCTCCTGTCCCCTTTCCAAACTTCCCCGTCTCATCCTTTTCCCCTTATCCATTTTTTCACCTTTCCGCCCTTTTCTATCAGTAAAATTACACTGGACAACTTTTCCCTTTCTATGCCTTCCCCTTTCCATCCTTTCCCCTATTTATCCTTTCCCCCTTTCCATCCTTTCCCCTTTTCTATCCTTTCTCCCCATCAGGTTTTTTATATTATTTTTACATATCCCTATTCCCAACTTCGACCTTGCGATCTTCGCGATCTTCCCCTCTGTGACTTCTATTGTCCTTTCCGGTCTTTCCCTTTGGCAAATTATCAGATTTTCCGCCTTTGTTTCTTTCATTCTTTCTCTTTTTTTTTTTCTTCTTCTTCTTCCTTTCTTTCTTTTCTACGCCTTGGTCCTTTTCAGCGTGTCCTTTCGGCGTTTGTCATTTCCAGCATCTCTCCTTTCCGGTCTTTCATTTTGTAGCCTTTCATCTTTCCAGCTTTTTTTCCTATACCAGACTTTCATCCTTTAAGCATCATTCCTTTCCAGCCTTTCTCCTTTCCAGCCCGTCTCCTTTTCAGCCTTTTTCCTCTCGGTGTTTATTTCCAGCCATTCTCTTTTCCAGTTTTTCATTTTTACATCCTTTGATCTTTACAACCTTTCATCTTAAGAGCCTTTCGTCATTCCAAACTTTCATCTTTCCAGCCTTTCATCTTTCCAGCCTTTCATCTTTCCAGCCTTTCGTCATTCCAGCCTTTCGTCTTTCCAGTGTTCGTCATTCCAGCCTTTTGTCTTTCCAGCCTTTCACCTTTCCAGCCTTTTTCCTTCTTAGCTTTTTTCTTCCCAGCCTCTCTCTTTCCAGTCTTTCTCCTTTACTCTCTTTCATTGTCCCTGTCCTTCATTTTTCCAACCTTTAGAATTTCAAGTATATCCCCTTTCCATTCATTCTCCTTTATTACGGCCTTTTCGTTCCACACATTTTTTCTCCAGTCTTTCTTTTCTAATTATTCCTTATCCCATAATATCTTTCTTTTTTCCCGTTACGAGTAAGCCAATTATCACGGTGATGGCCACTGTAAATTTTATTCTGATTAATTACGTGAGGAAGCAGGATGAAGATGGTGTCAGTTGACTGAGTTCCTAGTTTGTCCTGGGTCATACAACTATGAAAGAAATGACACAAAGTGAAAGAAATTTTGAAAAATGGGGAGAAAGGTGATATTTCATAGTCTCAAAGTCCTTTTCAAATTTCAGAAGGCCAACAATAGACATCAGCTTGTGGCTTAGGTTTGTTTACCAAGATCTCTGTTCGGGGACTGTGTGCCAGCCTACGGGATTACGTTAGTAGTGGGTGTGAGGAAAGGCGTAGACTTTGTCTCTGGAAAGTGGGAAGGAGTCTTGTCTTGGATGGCAGTGGCACCACGCACAGGTGCAAGCATTTGGCAGTGATATGTAGAGCATAACGCTGGCGATGATAGCGGCAATTAGAGAAATATGTAAAAGGAGGAGTTATCAAATGGCTGTAAAAAAGTAATTCAAGTGAGTAAGACACCTGAGAGATCCAGAAATTCTGTTTGCAAGGAAAGTGGCTAAAAGAGCTTATTCTTCACATACTCTGGGGTGGATGTGCCGGACTGTGAAGGAATGGAACAGGAAACTGAGTAAAAGAAACCACTGAGCCGCTAAATAAAATTTCAAATGGTGAACGTGCTTGTTGAAACAGAAATAATCTACTTTTGACCATGTACTAGAAACAGCATGGCAGTATTAAAGCTATTTGGTTCTTTGAAAAGGAATTGAAAGATAACATGAGGTTAGAGAAGTGAACAAGAGAGGTAACTTGATACAGGTATTTAAGATTCTAAAGGGGATTGACAACATCAAAAGTGACAAAATTCTTACACTGAATGAGAATCCGACAAGAAATAATGGTCTCAAACTGTCAGGAAATAGATTTAATTTGGAAGTGGGTAGAAACAACTTCGCCAACCGTGTAGTTAATGAATGGAATAAACTTCCTGCAGAGGCTTGTAATATAATCCAGTCCGAAGCTTTAAGATTTGTTTAGATAAACATTTAAGGAAGATGCTGTAATGACTGCCATTTATCTGATATTATTTGATTATTTGTTTGTTATTGTCTGTTTATTTATTATTTGCTTGATTTCCATTTATTATTTATTTGTCAGTTTATTATTATTTACTATTTACCTATTTCATTTAACTATGCCTATGTATTATTTATTTTATTATTATCTATATTATTATAATTCTTATTTTATTTTATCTATTTTTTTATCATTTATATATTTTTGTTTCGCATCCGACCTAGTTATGGACCAAAAGGTCTCCTGTCGGCATGTTCCGCCTTTGTAATCCTTTGTATGTGCTGAGATGGTATGTGCACGTGAAAAGGAAGGTAAAAGGCTAGTCAAAGGTGTACAAGGTAAAGTTGACAGGAAGGAGCGTATGTAGTGGGACGTGGGGGGAGGGGCAGTGGATAAAGAAAAGGTCTTGGTGAATGACAACACTAAAAGAGAAAATACCTGTAGGGAAGATTGGGAAAGGGAAAGGGGAGAAAACTGAAGGAAAAAAATAAATCAGGAGAATACGCGGTAGACGAAGGAAACTGTCATTCATGTTTACTATTAGAGTATATGGAGGAGAAAATTAACCGAACCCTGTTGTGTGGTGGTTGAACTGGTGACTTCTTTCAGAGAGAAAAGTAGTTTACATGAATACAAAACTCTTCAGTGAGGAAGTTGACGTTGAGTTCAGAAGACAACAAGAACGGGAAACTTCATTGGCTCGAGGCTTTGTTTCTGACGACAGAACGAGAAAAGGGAGTTCTGAATTCACATAAGAAATAAAATTTTCTTAAGGACCAGTACACGTAAAAGAGAATTTATTTGAACATATTTATCAGCATGGCACGGGGAACCAGCAAATTGTCTGTGGTGGCTTGCATTCTTCGGATTGGTCAACAGGAGAGGTCAGCGACAGTGTCTCATAAACATGGCTAGCACCCTTCACCGCCGAGTTATGCTTGAAAAAGTCTGTCTTCTTCTCCCTCTTATTCCCCTTTTCCCCCTCCTCCTCCTCCTCCTCCTCTTCCTCCTTCCCCTCCTCCCCCTCCTCCCCTTTTCTCCTCTTCCTCCAACTCCTTTCCCACCTTACCTCTCCTATTTCTACCCCTCCTGCCTCAAGCTAATCTGCCTCCCCCCTCCTTCTATGTCTCCCTTTTTCATGACCTTATACAGCGGTTCTACGGAGACAAGTCGAGGAATGGAAGAAGAAAAAGAAGAAGAAAAGGGGTTATTCGGGTTTCTGGGGAATCTGCCAGACAGCAGTACAGCTTGAGGGCGTCGACGGCTCGGCTGGGTTTTGCTATTCATGCCGCGTCCCCCCTACGTGAGCCGGACAGGGACACGGCCACAGATCGTAGTTGCCTGTGGGCGCGTGGTCGCGCGTACCCCTCCTCCGCGTGTTCCCGGGGGGATGTGTGTTTACGCTTGATGTCGGTGGATAGTTTCTGGAATATCTGGATTTCTGTAATGCGTTTTTGTGTGCGTACTCTGTGTACACGAGGCTGCAATGTATATATATACATATATATATATATATATAAAATATATATATATATATATATATATATATGTATATATATATATAAATCAAACTATGTCTTAACATTATATCGGTATGGTTGTGATTGCGTGTGTGTTTATATTTGTATTTATGTGTGTGATAGAAATTTAACATAAGATTTATTGGCTAATTAGTTTTTCCTAGATGCATCTAGTTTTTACCAAAACATAATTTGTACAGCATGTGTGTTGGGATTAAACTATGTCAATAAAATTTTCCTCGCAATCTTGGTCCCATTACTATTGGTTATTTAATATAAGTTAGCGAATATAATAGAACCAAACCTACGTCAGCCACTGGAATAACTCCTGGGGAGTTGCACATGTTGCCGTAGAAATGTATATTTTTATTAAAAAGAATTTGAGAAGGGAAATATTCAGTAATATCAGTCCAAAACATTTCTACTAAGTTAAGAACAAAATACATTTTCATATGTATACCTCTAAGCAAATGCCTGTGGATTCGATGTTAGGAGAACCCCCTTCTTACAAAAAAAAAAAAAAAAAAAAAAAAAAAAAAAAAAAGGATAGAGTAAAATTTAAACCCCAAATAGGCAGTTTTAAATAAAGCTGAGATGGAAAGCGGTAGAATGTACATAACATCTGCCTCGCTCCTCATTTCAATTTCTCTGTTGGATAGCCTGGGTATGTGGGACCCAATGAAGACTACACGAGTAGAGTACTCTTCAGAACCTGGTCCTTGACTTGGAAAAGGAGAGTTTTTCTTGAAGGAAGGGTCAAGGAAGCGGTTGATTCTTTGGGGTGGGGGAGGGGGGAGAGGAGGGCCGTCTCCGAAGAATCCCTCCAGATGGAAAAGGCGCTTAGCCAAAGGCGATTACGTTGGTGGGGGACCAGGAAGGCAGCATATCTTTGCGCCGAATACGGTTCTCAAGAAACAAAAAACCTTCGGACCTTTTCAATTCCTTCAATATGGTAACGCGCCTTTTTGGGTTTTGGCCCTGACCTCTTCAAAGTATGTCGCCGTATAGAAGAGGATGAAGGCCATCGCATCTCCTCAGCATCTGGTCTTGGATCAGCGACTTTAAGGTCTCTTGATACAAGAGGAGGATTCTTGAGATGGGTTCCTGTCTATCTTGGCAGTCAGCACCCTGATTGTATAAGTTGTTTGAATGAAGTAATTTTGGGACTTTTGTGTAACCCCTATGGATCAGAGGTACGCGGCATTCTTCTTGTTCTCAGAGACTAAATACTCAGTTGATTTCTTGCTTTAGCTTCTTCTTCTTTTTCTTCTTTTCTTCTTCTACTGCTCCTCCTCCTCCTCCTCCTCTTCCTACTCCTTGTCATCCTCCTCCTCCTTCTTCTTTATCTTACCCATTATTCTTACATTCAGCAGTTTTTATCAAAACTGGAATTCTATACTATTTTGTTTCTGCATAGTACTAACAATAGAATATCAAGCCAGGTAACCGGGTTTTTATGCGAAAGTGAATTTTCGTTGACACCTCCGGAATTTTCTCCTACAAAGAGTTTTTATCCTGTGGGTCACTCTTCTTCTTCGATATCTCCATATTTCTTCTTATTTCATGTTGATGCTTCAGTGTTTTTTTTTTCGATAGCATACTGGTAGAATGAACTCTCCTCTTTCATGTTTGCCCCGCGATGGTCAATTAATGGTACTCTTAGGGTCCCTGGTTGACTCTCATTTTTTTCTTCAGATAACGCAGACTCTTCCAGAAGCTCCTTGTGGCTCTCCGACACTTCAACATCTCAGGTTCTTGCCCACAACTCGTCAAAGACTTTTGGCTCATACCGAGACTTTCCTTGCTCAAGGCGTTAGTCGACCCCAACACCGTTCTCCCTTGAATAGTTAATACAGACCCTCAGGAACCTTTTAGTGGCTCTTCAAGACTTGGACCTCTCAGGTTCTTGTCCACAACTCACCGAAGTCTTCCTGTTCTTCCCAAGACTTCCCTTGCTCAAGGCGTTAGTCGACCCCATCGCTGTTTGTCTTCGGATAATTAATGCAGACCCTCAGGAGGCTTTTCTTGCTGAGGCTTTCCAAGACTTTACGGTCTCAGATTCTTCTTCACGCTTCGCCGAGTCATTCGTGTTTTTTTTTTTTTTTTTTTTTTTTTTTTTTTTTTTCTCTCCAAGAACTCTCAAAGGTTTATCAATGATTCTCTTTTCGGCTCATTTTGCCCATCCTAAACACTCGTTAAGTCTTACTGTGTGTGTGTGTGTGTGTGGGTGGGTGTGGGTGGGTGTGTTTGTGTGTGTGTGTGTGTGTGTGTGTGTGTGTTTGTGTGTGTGTGCGTGTGTATGTGTTTCAAAAGCTATTGGGTCGACATTGTACTTTGATTTTTCTCTTTTGTAAAAAAAAAAAAAAATGTATTTTTTACTTCTTGGTAATTAAAGAGCTCCTTTGGGAGTTGTTTTCATAATCCTTGTCAGGTTGTTACTCTCTTCATGAAGAGAATAAGTTTCATTACATTACAAAACCTCTCGGTACGCCTTCCTCCTTTTTTCTCAACCTCTTCTCCTTTTTCTCCTCTTCCTTATCCTTACCCTTGTCCTTGCTTCCTTTTATTAATTCTCTCCTTATCTTCTTTCTCCTTTTTTTTTATTTCCATCTTTTCCTTAGCTTTCTTCCTCTCTTCATTAGCCTCCTCCTTCACCTCCTCAGTCACTCCTTATCCCCTTCTTCATCCCCTTCCTCATCCACATCCTCATCACTCCCTTTTCATCCTCTTCATCATCCCCGTCATCATTCTCATCCTCCTCATCCTCCTCATCCTTTTCCTCACCCCCCCTCATCCTAATCCTTTTCCTCCTCATCCCACTCCTCATCCACTTCTTTTTCACCCTTCGATTCCTCATCCTCTTACTCTTCTTGTTCCTTCTGGTGCACCTCTTCCATTTTTTCTCCTCCAGCCACTATTTTTTTCCTTGTGATAACTCCCCTCTTTGTCCCGTAGCTACACAACACTCTCATAACCTCGCTGTGGCCCCAATTGCTCGGGCCCTTCTTCAGCCTTTATGTACACACCCTGAGGGTCGCTCCATTTTCCCGTTAACTTTGTGTCCCCAACTACACGCCAGTCTGGCCCCGAGACATCTTTTGTAACCTGTAGTCTCTGTATTGCTACATGTAAGCGTTTCCTCCGGCGCTTCTAGGTGCGCGCACACACACACACACACACACACACACACACACACACACACACACACACACACACACACACACACACACACACTCACTCACTCACTCACTCACTCACTCGCGTCACTTTTTCTTTTGCAAATAATGAAAAGGTGTCAGTATTCTGAGATTTTTTTTCACAAGTAACTAACTCTCCATCATTGTGTCCTGTCTACTGCCTTTCCCATTCAAAAGGTTCCCTATGCATGGGGTTCTTCCATAACAGTTTTCTCTCATATGCTCCCTCCTCTACTGAACCCCTTTCCAGGGAATTTTGTCTAGTGGGTCAGCTTTTTATGGATCTCTTCTTTAGTGGACCTCTCTTCTAGAGCCCCCGTTCATGTTGGTTGTTTTTCTAATGAGAGACAACTTAGAGGTGCATACTGGCTACATCTCTCACAAGAAAGCCCTCAGGGGTACAACCCATGATTGGTTTTTTACCAGATGGCCCCTCAGCAGGTTTCCAACCACAGGTACTTCTCCTGTTAGGACCCTTTCGTTTGTAGGACCCTCACTGATAAGACACCCTTGCTAGTAACACCTACCCTGCCAGGAACCTCGCTGGTATGCTCCCTCGCTGTTACGATCACTTGATGGTACATGTAGCATCCCTCGATGACAGGATCCTCGTTGGTAGGATTGTCGTGTTTACGAAACACTCGCTTGTGGGATCCTTAGATGATCCCTTGATGGTAAGACCCCACGCTGATAGGACGCTTGCTTGTAGAACTCATCGCTTGCAGGATCCAAAGTTGGTAGTGGTCTCTCAAAGGTAGAATCTTTCGCTGATGGGACACCAAGCTGATAAGAATATTGCTTGTAAAGCGGCCCATACACGATCAATTATATTGCGCAATTTCATTGTCAATACTTTGAATTGACAATTAAATTGACCGTGTATGGGCGATATATCGCCCGAACACGGTCAATTTAATTGTGTATGGGCGATATATCGCTCAAACACGGTCTATTTAATTGTCATTTCAGAGTATTGACAATGAAATTGCCCAATATAATTGATCGTGTATGGGCCGCTTAAGGGTTATTGCTGGTTGGCCCCATCACGGCAAGGCCCATGTCTGGCGTGGTTCCTTCACTCATAGAACCCACGCCGGTAGGGCTACTTACTGATATGTTCCTCACTGACCTCTGCTAACGGGCTAATTTGTAATGAGAGGAAGGATGTACTTATAAGAAGAAGGCGTTTGGGTCTTTTGTGTAATATACTCTTACCTCTTTACAACAATTCGTTAATATTTAAAAATGACAAATCGGCAAAAATTTGAACAAGACCTTGTTAGGATTTAACGCCTTCGTATAAAATGGATATGTTTTGAGTAAATTATTTGTAAACTCTCATGGGTAGAAAATATTTTATGAAAGCACCGCATGACTACCCTATTATTTAGGGAATATATAAATGTATGGTTGCACGAAACAGCTCGGTGAAATTTTTCAGTTCAGAAATACGAAATACATACTTACTCTGAAGTAGAAATCATGGATTTAGGTATATATGAATTTAAAAGAGTAGCAAAATGAAATAAGATGATATGGTATCTATATATTCAAACAAATATATGCACATTTGTTTATATGTATATACATAATGCGTAGGTACACTACGTACATACAGATACATTATATTAATTGTTATTATCAATATTATTATTCATTTTACTTGTTCATATTTGTTTATGTGTTAATCTTTATTTATAATTTATTTTTTGAAAATTGGAAAAAGATAGAGTAACATGTATCCTACCATAGAGAAGAGCATAGACTGAAGCAGAACATAAACTAATATGATAAATCGAACCAAACAAAGAAAGATAAGACATAGCAGTACTATGATGCTGCCCTTCATTGCTGCCACCACAGCAAAACAAACCATCGAGGTAATATAAGAGTACAATGTTCTACATTTAGAATTTTCGACAGCTGTGGTATGTTTGCTTAGAGCTAGTCACTATATTACATCAAAGTAAAAATAACAATACATAAGTGTCTGATACAGCACATCATTATTTCCGGATTAAATCTACACTTATTGAACGAATACAGAATGAGAATATGATTATGAGGTTTATGGTATTCTATAAGTTCCTCATTGTTGATGATTAAAATGAATTACTTCGTACACATAAGTGTGACTCATGATGCATCAGAAACTATGCACTTGTATCAATGTTTAGTATTGGTATTTCTCTAAATTGCTGGGGATGCACCATTGTAATTGCACTGTCGGGGTTGCACTGCTATAGTTGCACTGTTGGGGTTGCACTGTTGTAGTTGCTCTGTTTGTGGTTTCAATATTGTAGTGGCATTGTTGTGTTTGCAGTGTTGCAGTTCTGCTGTTATGTTTGCACTATTGTAGTTGCACTATTGTATTTGCATTGGTGTGATTGCAATGTTGGGGTTGCACTGTTGAAATTGCTCAGTTGTGGTTGCAGTGTTCTAGTTGCAATGTTGTGTTTGCACTGTTGTTGCAGTGTTGTAGTTGCACTGTTATGATTGCACTATTGTGGCTGCGCTTAGTGTGGTTGCATTGGCGTGGTTGCACTATTGTTGCACTATTGTTGCACTGTTGTAGTTGCACTGTTGTAGTTGCACTGGTGTGGTTGCATTATTATGATTGCACTGATGTGGTTGCACTATCTTCATTACACTGTTCTAGTTTCACTGTTGTGGTTGCACTGTTCTGGTTGCACTGTTGCGGTAGCACTGTTCTCATGACACTGATGCATACAGTATAGACAGGAATATATAGCCTTCAGTGTACCTGGTTTTCTATATGCGCATGTTATTTTGCCATATGATATAAATAGACATTGAGCTTGAATACCCATACACACAGACTGAAAGAAGCTAAAGGTGTTGGGGGATTCCTATTGTGTACATCTGACATCACGTAGTCCAGCTATTGTGCGTCTTTTTGTTGTGACGTGAACCTAATTTTACTTCAGAGTCTCTTGTCTTTAGCTCGCTTCCGCGTGGCGAGCGCTCTCATCCGTGGTCGACCTCTTTACTGGTGTCCGTTGCTCTGTCAGAGGTCGACAGCAAGACGATATTCTGTAATCCAAGAATTTTTTTATAGTTTATTTCTATTTGTTTATGTATTCATGTATTTATTTGATAGTTTCTTTTTTGATTTACTTGTCCATTTGTTTATTTCATTTCATCCTATTTTAATCTATTTCATCTTGTTTCATTTTATTCTATTTTGTTTCATTTTATTTTATGTTATTGTATATGATTTTTTGTTTTCTTTTTTAGTTTGTTTTTAAGCAGTGAAAGGCACATGTAGAGATTGATAAAGATATAGTATGTAAAGCTATTTGGTAGTATTACCAAGGTAATTGCAAAACTCGATCTAGAATTATGAATGCAAATAAGAAGTGAAAAACTGAAAAAAGGAAATGAGAAAAAACATATATGATCTGGTAAAACTTTACTGTGATTAGCTATGTTGTCGGCTTTTCTGTTAAATCTCTTTGGAGTGCTTTAATATTCAGAATTATTTGACAATGAAACAATGGGCGTCCTCCAAAACGTGTATGCGTATATATATATATGTATATATATATATATATATATATATATATATATATATATATATATATATATATAATACAGCTGGTATAAACATTGACCAAATATAATGTTAGTGTTTTTATACACTTCACTGTTTCGCCTATATTTCACTTCTAATAGAATATGTGGAATTGTATAAATACTTACAGTATATCTATTTTGTCGTTGTCTTCTTTTGTGACTTAATTTTTCAGTTCCTTCCTCAATTATTCTCTTTAGTTTCTTCACAGTTCTTTTGAAATTTTCGAATGACGGCGAAAAACTTTTCTAAAAGAAATGGAGTATACAGTCCGTTAATGAACTGAAAGAGTTTGTTACAGATTAAAACTTGACAAGGAGACAAAGATAAGAAAAAAAGAATAGACGGAAACTTAATTCAGATTCAAATTGCACGGTTTGCAATCGCCGGAGTTCGTCAAAGCCGCGAAGGACATACAGTTAATAGAAAGGACACATGAACGTGTGAAAGCTGACTCACACACGCATAGACACGTGTGCGTGTGAATTATACGCACATGTGAACACGCGAGCACATGCATATACGAACGAGAATAGACTCTAGAGTACGCATACCCACATGCACGAATCCACATTCCCATACACATATCCATACACATACACATACACATATCCATACATATACACATATATATATGAGCTTGTGTGTGTGTTTTTTTGTGTCTATCTCCCCGTGTGTGTCATTGTCTGTGTCTGTGCATGTGTGTGTGCGTGAATCGTGTGTGTGTGTGTGTGCGCGCGCGCGCGTGTGTGCGTCCGTGTGTGTGGGTGTGGGTGTGTGTTTGTGTGTTGTGGTTGATGTGCGCATGATTGTATGTATGTATGCGTGTGTGCGTGCGTGCATGTGTATGTGTCAAATGCAATTTGTATGCATGGACTGGATGATTGTGTTGAGAATGTTGCCACGGTGGAACGCTGTGGATAAACACATGTGGAGGAGATGAACTCAAGGGACTGGCCGTGTTGGAGTGCTGGAGACGAGTAAAAGGAGTGTGGAAGAGTGGAGTTGACTCAAGGAGCGGAAGGAAGATGAGGGAGTAGGGAAGGATTAGAAGAAGGAAAGTTGAGGGATTGATTTTTGTTCCGTGTCAATCGCCTTCTTCTGTCATTAATTTTTGGCTTTCGTCTCTCTGGTCTTATTTTTTTTTATGATTTACTATTCTCTTGTTCCCATAGTCTCTATTACTCTATTTACTCAATATCTAAGTTCCCCCATTTCCTTTCTTCCTCTTTTTCTCTTCTTGTCTCTTTTTATTTCTGTTTTCCCTCTGTTCTTCCCTCTTGAGTCTTCTCTCCCTATTCCTTTTTCTTATTTTATCTTCCTTATTTCTCTATCTTCTTCATCCTTTTCTCTTATTCATCTGTCATTTCATTAATATGTTAATGTTGTTATATTCAGTAACTAGAATACGATTTTATGATTCTTCACCCCACTGAGACATGTGAAGCTTACATGTCATAAATCGCACATGCACACACACGCACAAACACACACACACACACACACACACACACACACACACACACACACACACACACACACACACACACACACACACACACACACACACACACACACACACACCTCGGTGGCACAGTTGGTAGAGTCTCGGATTGTCAGTACGGCGGTACCGGCGATACCCAGGTCGAATTCTGCCCAGGGCTGAGATTATTTCAGTATCGCTGCGCTTCGAGTCGTTACTCCAACTCTTTGTGGGCGGGGAGTTCGGGGTGTGTGTGCGTGTAAGGTCATAGCATTACTCATAGATCGGTCATACGAGCTCTGAGCTCTCTTCCGGGAGGGAAATAGCTGTTGATCCAAAGACCAAGGTGAATCACACACACACACACACACACACACACACACACACACACACACACACACACACACACACACACACACACACACACACACACACACACACACACACACACACACACACACACACACACACACACACACACACACACACACACACACACACACACATTCACAATGTAGACTTCTAGGCGCCCATAATCTTCAAGGAAATGAATATTTCAAAACTTAAAGAACAATGTAATGAAAATGTCAAAACAGAAAGGAAACTTCAGAAGCAGTGGAAAATAGCTAACTTTTTCTTTTTAACTTGCGACTGGTTTTGGGAGGGGGAGGTGGGGAAGGAAGCATGGCATAATTTATATTTCTTTGTTCAAAAGAAATTTCCCTTCGGTAGCCCGAGGAACACGGAAGTGGACCAAATTACCCAGGGTATTAAAGATGCATCTCCTAACAGGATTGTGTTTATGTGTAGGGACTGGAACTATCTGTAAACTACCTGGTAACGTTTTTTGACAGAAGTTAGTGATGAGAGAGTTAACAATACAGTCGCCCTGAAGTCTGAAAATCGATGGAACATGTTATTGCAGAAAGAAATGGAGGTTGAATTGAGAAAGGTGATATTACTCCTGCTAAATGCAGGAGGAGGAAGAGGAGGACAAAGAGGAGGAGGAGGAAGAGGAGGTTGAGGAGGAGGAGAAACAGGAGGAGGAGAAAGAGGAGGAGGAGGAGATATAGAACAAGGCGAAGGAGGAGGAAGGTGGAAAAAGAGATGATTCCCTTCAGCAAAAGAACTTATCCTGGCGGCATTTAAAAAAATATATATGCTCTCTCATATGGGTATTTCTCTCTCTCTATCTCACTCTCACTCTCATATTTACTCTCACTGACTCTTTCACTCTCACCCTCGCTCTCACCTTCACTCTCACTCTCACCCTCGCTCTCACCTTCACTCTCACTCTCACAGTGGTGCTGTCTATGCGACATTGCCCAAATCGCACAGGAAGACAATGTTCACATGACTATCGAGCTGCTGAAACATGCTTATGCTCGTCTCCTCTGCTTACCGGTTATTCGCTCGTAGGCCCTCCCAGACTGTTCCCTTTTCCCCTTTCCTTTCCATACCACCTTTCCTCTTCCCCTCTACGCCTCCCTCACGCCTTCCCCATCTCCCTCCCTCCTCCTCCTCCTTCCTTTCCCCTTCCTCACCACATCTTTCTTCTCTCCCTCCTTTCCCTTTCAGATGTCTCTTTCCTCCCTTCCTCCCTCGCCTTTCTCTTCCCTCTCTCTTCTCCTCTCCCCTTCCCCTGCACCCTTCAAGCCTCCTTTCAAGCCTCCCTTCCCTCCACTATTTCATTCCATCTCCTTTCTTGTTTCAACATCTCTATTTCTCCCTCCTCCCTCCCTCCCTCCCTCCCTCACTCCCCTCTATCGCTTGGCTCCCACAATCCCCCTGCTCCTCCAAACCTCCCTTCTCCTCATTCAGTCTCTCCCTCCTTCCCTCCAGTGCTTTTCTCCCCCTATCAACGTCTATCTCTTTATCCCTTATACATCATTCTCCTTCACTACGATAGCTCACCTGTCTCAACTTCACCTTGCCTCCTTCCCTTCTTCCTTCTTCCTTCTTCCCTCCACCTCTGTTCATTTCGTTGACTTTTTCTTCACCGATGTTTTAACATTATTTGTCTCTCGTCTTTCATTTACCATCTGTTTTAGACCCTATCATCCTTCGCCTTGTCGTCATCACCATCAACACCACAAATACCACCACCATCATCTCTCCTACATACTCTTCCCCTTCCTCATCCTTATCCTCCTCCTTCTCATCTTCCTCCTCATATCTACTCCATTTTTACTCATTCCTCACTATTCCTCTTCCTCCTATTCTTCCTTATACTCATCTCTCTTCACTACTCCTCACTCTTCCTCATTCCTCCTCTTTCCTCACCCTTCCTCACTCTCCTTCACTCTTCCTCTTCACTACTCCATTTCCGCAGTCCCTCTTCATCTTTCACTTACATCCTTTGTCTCATCTCCCTTCTCAAGGGAGGAGGAGGAGTAGGAGTAGGTGTGTAACACAGATCCAAAAATTCTTCTCGAAATTTTGATGTCGCCATGCAGTCCCGGTGTGCCTTTAACCCTTTCGTTGCGGTGACAAGTTTTATTTTTTTATCTCTATTCATTTGTGGCTAAGAACACTGATTTTTCATGTAGCTGACGATGGGAAGTTTGGCTTGAATGGGTTCTTGATAGTTAGAGAAGCTCCCACGGACCAAGTTCCTCCTTGCAGCTGCATAAAGTAGCCCGGCGAGAACCGGAACAGAAAGCATCAAATGTGTCGCCGTGTTGATGAAGCCAACGT
>NC_134818.1:15058401-15060901 GCF_046742065.1 Oratosquilla oratoria | reverse complement strand
TCACTCTCACTCTCTATCTCTCTCTTTCAGTCTCACTCTATCACTCACTTGCTTATTTGCACTCTCACTTTCTCACTACCTCACTCTTTCACTTTCACTCTCGCTCTCATGCTCTCATTCTCTTACTCTCACTCTCTCACTCTTTCACTTTCACTCTCTCGCTCTCATTCTCTCATTCTCTTACTCTCACTCTCTCACTCTCACTCTCACTCTCTCACTCTGTCACTCACTCTTCCACGTGAGAGAGGCCACCTGATGCCTGACCGTTGAGCCTGGTGGATGATGCCAATATACCAAATTAGTCTCCTTCTGCAGCCTGGAATTAAACCGCGCTTGTAATAAACTTTTAAATTCGCTCTATTTCCAGACACTCGGGAAATGTTTGTACATGTTGACTTTATGAATTTTGCATAGTAGATGTTATCTTTATGACACGTTGATTTTTTTCTAATATTAAATTTTTACTTTAATTCATTTCATTCTATTTTGTATTTATTTACTTGTTCAAATATTTGTTTCTATATTCCCATTCATTTATTCATTCATTTTATTTGTTTGTTTATTCATTTAATCATCTTCTTTATTTATTTATTTATTAGATTTGAGTTGATTTGTTAGTTTAGCAAAAATCGAGGTTTGGTTGAAGATCTTTACCTTGGCTTAACTTGACTTACCTTACCTTACCTTATCTTACCTTATCTCACTTTACGTTAGTCTGAAGGCAGGCGATTTCGTGCAGTTCTGAAACCCAACTCCACAGCCAGGAACTATATAACCGTGACCTAATATAAAGCTTCTGGTTTCTAATTAAGAACAAGTCCAAGGCTATCATATGGCTTCTCTGTTGTGGCAGAGAAGTAAATAGATACTAGATATATAAGCATTCAGCTCTAATGAAACCAGAGTATCCGATTAAACTAAGTTTATCAACGTATTCATAAGCCGTACGAAAAAGGGGAAGACAAGAGCTCTGAGGTAGAAAAATAACCCGAATAGAAAATGGAATCCCATAGAAAATGGATCCCGCGGTCCATTTTCTACAGCAGAAAATGAACCCTCCACTCAGAGTATTATTTTTTTCTATTTATGAAGAGACCTAACCTAACCTTACTTATCCTAACCCAAGCTAACCTAACCTAACCTAACCTAACCTGACTTATCCTAACCTAACCTTACCTAGCCTAGCATATTCTACTGGGCGGGGGTGTTCATTTTCTATGAGGAGGATCAGTTTCCGCTGTGAAAAATGTACCTCGGGGTCAATTTTTTGCTATAGAAAGTGGACTCGTGATCCAATTTCAGGGGGAGGGGGCATATTCCATTTCACACTTGAACTAGTGTATCAAAGGAGTACTGCGAGTTATTCTAACTCCATATGGCTCTTATGATGTAGCGCGAATATCATTTTGTATTCATGAGTTGTGAATGAAAATAGTAACACCATGTTATTTATGTTCTGTACTTGAATAACTTTACTCATAGCGTGATTATTATTTCTTATAAATGTATAATTAAAATAGTAATGGAATTAGGTTGTTTAACATCATTTATGTAATGTAATGTTCTCTTGTATTTCTGTTTTTATCTCATGTAATCATCTGTCAGTCGTAACACAATGCCTGTATTCTCAATACATATATTATTGCTGTAATCATAATATATGCTTACCTGCTTCTTGTTAATTCAATTTTGTTTTCAATTACAACATTGTGCCGCAATTCTTGGGTTTTCTTCTGGTGAGATGAAAGGCGAACTTACGAGGCTGAAATGATGACATGTGAGGTTGAGCAAATTTTGATCGATTGAGACAGATTTAAGGGCGAATTTTGTCCTTTGTGGTACGTAAAATTGCCTCTACTGTTACCGGAATAGAAGCCAAGTCATACGTAACCGTGTTGAGGAAGTTAATGTGGACAAAAGTAGGTCACATATGTATATTCATGAAGGCGAAATCCAGTGCACACAGGGCGCTCGTGCACGTATGCGCGGACACACACACACGCATACACACACACACACACACACACACACACATACATATGCACACACGCGCGCACGAACACGCGTGCGCGTACACACACACACACACACACACACACACACACACACACACACACACACACACACACACACACACGTATTCGGCATATTATTTATATGATAAATATTGAATAAAAGTAACTGTTGCAACCGAAATATTTGTTCGCTGGGAACTTCATATGTACTTACACTTCCTGTGGGTGAGATCAAAAGTCTTAGCTTTGTCTTCTCACAAACTATCCACATTTTTTTTACTCTTAGATCATTGTTGTGAGTGTCATATAAGTAGCAACAAAAAATGCAATTTGTTTGCGGATATTTTTGTTGGAAGGTAACGCAACTTTTGGTGCGGGTTGTATGTAGACTATAGCGAATTACAGCTTGTCGGCTGAGGCAGACTGACCAAACAGAGATCAAGGTGATAGAATAAGAACTAAAGATTAAGAAATGTGTTAATGTA
>NC_134818.1:15028401-15055901 GCF_046742065.1 Oratosquilla oratoria | reverse complement strand
ATTTTTTTTTCTTCAAGTAACGTTCTCGTCTATTATCACTCTTACACTCACAGCTCCTCTTCAGTGCGCCACTCACCCCCCCGCACCCCGTTTTCCTCAGGAAAGTCTACGACTGCCACCTTCTCGCTCCGGAAGGCTTACATGATCGTGGGTATAGCCTCATCTATATTCTATCTCTATCATTTACCTAAATTGTTATAGAGTGCGCTTCAGCCTCCTTTGTTGCTCTTTGCATAAGTTCAATAACAAACGCGCTCCGTTTTCTTGGAAGACTCTTATATCTTTCATCATCTCTATTGCCTTCGGCGCTGCTATCATCACCTCTTGTGCCACTACTTCTGAAAATAATAGTGCCAACGTTATAACAGCCACTATTACCACTACCACTGCCACCATCACCACCAACAACAACAATAATAACAACAGCAAAAACAGCAACAACAACAACATCAGAAACAACAGCAATAGCAACAATATCAACAACAAGAACATCAACAGCAGCGACGACAACAACAACGACGACGACAACAACAACGACAACAATAACAACAACCAGCCACCACCAATAACCAGCCAACGCCAACAACCGACCAGCACCAACAACCAGCCACCACAAGCAACAACCAGGCACCACTAACAACAACCAGGCACCACCACCAACAACCAGATACTACCACCACCAACAACGCCAATACCACCATCATCAGCAACAATAGCAACAACCAGCCACCACCACCACTTTTACTGCCTCCTTATACCACCATAGCTCCACCATTCCCACCTCCACCTCCAGCTCCACCAACATCTCCACCCCTCTCCATCACCATAGCATCCACCTGCAACACTATCACCACAACCACCACCATCGAGACCACCACCACCAACACAACCACCACACCACTATCCATATCGACACCAAGAACATGAAAACCATCGCCACCACTTTTTATCTATATTTGTATCCTGCATTCACCCTCCACCCCCACCCTCACCGCCGTGCCATTTTCTGGTTGCATACCCCATATTACACGGGCCATTTCTGTTGCAAACACTCGCGAGACGTGTTAAGGCTGCAAAGTTAAGTTGCAATATTATGGGTATCTATGGTGTTTCCTAACATTAAACTCGTGATTATAGAATATTTCAAATATAATTTCCGAGTTTAGTATTTGATTTAGCTGGATGAATGACATATACTCACAGATGTGTACACTCTATAATGTATCAAAATTATACAAGAATGTATTTCATTGCTGTTCAATTTATACAATTGTGTTCGCGAGAAACAATAGTACTGGGAGTGACACTATAGAGGAATATATTAAAAACTGGGTTGGTAAGTGTGTATGCGTGTGTGTGTGTGTGTGTGTGTGTGTGTGTGTGTGTGTGTGTGTGTTATGTGTGTTATATGTACGTATTCTGCGTGTGTGTGTGTGTGTGTGTGTGTGTGTGTGTGTGTGTGTGTGTGTGTGTGTGTTATATGTACGTATTGTGCGTGTGTGTGTGTGTTTGTGTGTGTGTGTTTGTGTGTGTGTACGTGTTTGTGTTTGTGATTGTTGGTGTAAGTGTTGAATATCCGTAAAGATATGCACTAACTAGCTGTAGGCACCAGGATACGTAGAAATTTTAGTGTCTAAATATGTTATCATTAAATAAAACTATTTAATGTTTTTTAAACCTTGTTTTCAATCTCTTGCCAAGAAAGGAAATTCAGTATTACCTCGTAAAAGTAATTTTCGAAAATTAAATAGAAATTTTTTGTTCAAGCTCTTGTACTAGTTTACTAGAGACATGTGGGTTTTGGCATTCCTAGATATATCAGGGCATAACCTATTCAAAATGAATAATTGTATCTATCGACTTATCTCTAGTCTTACTGTCCTCTATAAGAAGTCTTTCAACATCTAGAAAGACGATGACTATCATCTACAATTCTGGAAACTTTATACAAAATTCCATAGCAAATCCAGGAACCGAATACCAGCCAACAAGGCTACATCCACACCAATAAACGTATAAAAAGTAATGTTAAGATGTCTTCGTAGACAACATGAGGATCTTGATGTCTTTCGCAGAGTCTCTTTCAGTCAACGGCAGATGTCTAAGGATTCCACTTCGAAGGTTCTTGTTGGGTAATCAAGGGCGCTAACGACCAGTTGGGAACCGTTCTCGGGCCTCTTCAATATCCGCCCCCTGGTGGGGAAGGGTAATAAATGAACGATATTATAATGTGGGATTTGTAATTTGGAAAATTTGTCGATAATTAATGGCGGACCGTTTTGACGTTCGATGAGACGAATAGCAGATTTAGATGAGGGGCGGGGGAGATGAGGAGGCGGGGAGAGGTGGAGATTGGGACAAAGAGCAGGAGAAAGAAGAGGGGAAAGATAAAGGAACGATTTTTTTTTTCTTTCTTTCCTGGTATTGTTCATTTTTTTTTTTTTTTTTTCTCTGATCTTAGATTATCTCTTGTGGACGTAAAACCTTTCAAATTAATTTCTTTCAATTCATCACCAATGTAATTTCTTTGTTCCTTTTTTCTATTGATTTCCTTTTCTTGCTATTCTAGAATTCGTATAATCTCTTAATAAATGTAATAGGAAAAGACGAAGACGAAGATGAAAAAGATTTGCTGGAGCCAGATTCGACTTCTGTACATAAGTTCATTGATTTTTTTAAGCATCTTACACGGTCAATAATATGGTATTGGTCCCGATATTGGCAATAAAGTATTGATATTTTATGTAAGGAAAACGAAAATATTAGTTTAGTATATTGTCACAAGTATTGATTGCCTCTGGGCAGCTTTCTTTGTTCAGTTGCCTCCACTTCTAGGTGCTGTGGGGGTTATATAAGGCGTCCAGAAACAGAGGGGCATCGTAGCTAATTTTTCTGATTTCGAGTTAAGCACAGATATATATATATATATATATATATATATATATATATATATATATATATATATATATATATATATATATATATATGAGGCTTAAGCCTTTCACGATCTGTTCATAACCCGAAACCAGTAAAAGTGGTGGGGATGCCCCTCTGTTTCTGGGCCCCTCATATGTCTAGGTCATAAGTTTACGACTTGTATGATACTTATCATACATTTCCTGTTCTCTCCTTTTTACCATTTTATACCAATCCTTTTCATTTTATCATCTTTCTTTTCTTCCTTTCTACTTTCGAGGTATCTATCACTAGCTTACCATCTAACTTATATTTGTCTCTCATACAATCTCCTATGCTTTGGTCTTATACAGAGTGGCCCAAAAGTCGCTGAGGGGCTTTGATTTCCGGTAATTGTCTTATTGTTACAAATACATGTGTAGGATTTTAATACAACATAGAAACATTGTTAAAGCAACTCTGTGGTCTTTCTTGCTGGAATCACATTTCGGGCTTAATGAGAAAATGATAATGACAACACCTCAGTGACTTTTGGGGCACTCTGTATTAGTAGCCAACCCACTCGTGGCAAAATACTATGCATACCGTTCTAGTCAAACGTTTTTGTTGATTATTATTTTTAGTCGAAAGTTTTTGATAAAGGAATTGCTGAGATTTTAATCATCTCATAGGTTCAGTGTCCTGAATACATAGAACTGTGTGAAATTACTTTCAGTACAATGTCGTGAAAAAATGCAGTCTGAGTTGAATGTATAGAATCGCAGCCCCACTCTTTCTTCTCCTATACAAAGATACTCCAATATAAGGAGACCACATTCTCTTCCAAGACATCACCCCCTCCACCTCTGTCTCCCTTCCTCCTCCCTTTCTCTTCCCTTCCTCTCCCCTTCTTCCTTCCTCCTCCCTTCCTCCAAACTTTCTCCTACCTTTCTTCTTCCTCCTTTCTTTCTTCTTAACCCTCGTAACCCTAGAGAAAGCTTTATATTCCCACCTGTTCCATAGCTTTTATCAAATCAAGATTCCGCTGGTGAAAGGTGGCGTGGCTTGAATATATACGAATACCTCTCCTCCCTTTGTCTGTCTGTCTGTCTGTCTGCTTCTGTATATTTGTCTGTGTCTGTCCCTGTCTGTATCGGTCTATCTGTGTCTGTATCGGTCTACCTGTATGTCTGTGTCTGTATCGGTCTATCTGTTTGTGTCCGTCTGTCTGTCTCTGTATGTGTGTCTGTCTCTGTCTCTCTGTCTGTCCGTCTGCCTGTCTGTCTATCTCCCTTCTGTCTGTCTGTCTCTGTTTCTGTTTGTCTGTCTATGTCTGTCTGTTTGTCTCTGTGTCTGTCTCTATCCGTCTCTGTTCCTGTCTGTGTCTGTCTCTATCTGCCTCTGTTTCTCTGTCTCTTCCTGCTTGTCTTTCTGTCAGTCTGTCTGTCTGTCGATCTGTTTTTCTCTCTCCTGATCTCTCTCGTTCTATCTATCTTTCTATCTTTCCTTCCTTCCTTCTGTTTTTTTTTATCCTAAAATCACTCCTTTCTAACCGGAAACGCTCCCCATGGTCTCTGTACAGTATCTTCTCTCCCTCTTTCCCCAATTTCCTCCCTCCCTGTCTCCTCCCATCTTGCAGTACTCCCCTCGTTCCCTCTTTGTACTTTTCGCTTTCCTTCCTTTCCTCTCTCCTCTCTCCCTTTCCTTCCCCAAAGCCACCACATATTTTTTTGTACTCTTGCTCTCCTTTATTTTTTTTCACCTGTCCTACTTCCATGTTTATTCTCCATACAACCAGCCCTTCCTCCTAACATACTCCTTCTACGACTACTCCTCTTCTTCCTACTTCTCTTCTTCCTCCTCCCCTCAATGTTTTTCCTCCTTATTGATTGTACTTCCTCCAGCACTCCCAGCTTTAATCCACCTGTCCTCTTTTATCATTATTCAAGATCACTTTCCATATAACCTCCTCAATCCGCTTTTTATATATTCTCTCTCATCCATTATATATTTACCTCTATGTGGAGTCTGTTCTGTTACCATAGCCATAGCCCAATAGTATCATATATACATTATTCTTCCCAACATAATAGGGGCACCTTCACGTCGAAGCACCACACTCGATTCACTGAGGGTGAACCCCCATAGGCCGGTACTTAGCCTCCGGACCAGAACGAGATCTTGACTTGGAGAGTGTGGCTGGTATCTGTCTTGGGCAGAGTCATTGAGGGTTCTTTTAAAGGGGATCTCGGGACAAATTACTAAATTGCATCTTCCTTCCGTGCACTACGTAACCATCCACCACATCCCCGTCTCCTCCTGCGCTTGCAACCAATCTTCCATGAGCTCTTTTTAGTCCTCACGCCCCCTCTCTCCGTGATTTTTTTTTTTCATCCCGTCCTCTTCCCCCTTCCCCTCGGCCCCCTCCTCCTCGAGCCGCTTGCCTGAATCTCACTCCTTATGTTACCCCATCCCACGCGATTACCTCCCACTCAGTCCTTCTTTACACACTACCACTCACCTTCCTCCTCCTCCTCCTCCTCTTCCTCATCACACACAAGTTTGACTGAGGGACCTCCTACGCATCATCCTTTATCTCTCCAACAAACATGACCTCTCAGTTTTTTGGATGGGGGAAAGGGCAGATTAAACTACTTTAATTAGCTATGTGGTGAGTCCGAGCTGAAGGTCATCTTAATCGATCAAGACCCCGTTTGTCCTCTGCTTGTTTGTTCGCCATCTTGCATAACTGCATGGGAGTCTAACTGAACACCCCACCTCACCCCCATTCAATTACTCATGGGATTGGTCCCCGGCTTGGTTCGTTTGGTTCAGAGAGATAACCAGGTCTGTATTGTTTCCTCGTAGCTCGTAAGTATAATGATATATATATATATATATATATATATATATATGCAAGCAATCACATCACCGTGATACGATAATGCAAGATAACCACAGAAGAGAAACTTGTAGACAGTAAGTACTTTTCGTATATTAATATATTTCATTTAGTCTGAAAATGTAATATACGAAAGTACTTACTGTCTACAAGTTTCTCTTCTGTGGTTACTTTGCACACACAAACACACACAAACACACACACACACACACACACACACACACACACACACACTAATAAGGAGCTCTGAGCTCACTGCCGTAGGGTGGTGTCTGGCTGTCTCGACAGAGACTGCAGCAGATCCGAGGTGGATCCGAGGTGAATACACACGCACACGCACACGCACACACACACACACACATATATATATATATATATATATATATATATATATATATATACATTTAAGATCAGAATCTGTAGAAAACGTCACGTAGCCTTGATTACGTCATAGAGTCTTCTACTTGGTGAAGGTTTGTCTTAGACTAAAGAGAATACGAGTTGTTGGAGTAAAAATTATGCTGAAAAGTGCATATCAGCGTCAAAACGAAAAATACTGAAAGGAAGAAAATATGTAATTCGTTCAAATCTTGATATTATACAAACATCTCATAGCCAACATTGGTGGTGGAAAACCTCGTCTTGTTTAAATAATTGGAGTAAACTTGCGTCCGCCCGACCGGATGCAAAAGAATTGTTCTCTTTATTCTTACGGCTTTTGCTAAAGAGGTTTCACTCAGCTGAATCAAATTGCTTGGACTCGACCAATATTGATACTTGAGTTGTAAAACGTGCGTACATACAAGCGCGCGCACACGGACAGACATGTACACATACACGTGTAGTGGTACCGCTCTCAACCACTAGTACAGTGATCCGAGTTCGAGTCCCGCCCAGCGCTGAAAACCTCAGTATTGCTGCACCGTGAGCCGCCACTCCAACTCTTGTCGGCAAGTTGTGCGTGCGTGCGTACGGGTGTGTGTGTATGTATATATGTATGTGTGTGTGTGTGTAAGGTCAAAGCATTACCCATAGATCTGGCCCTATATGAGCTCTGAACTCTCATCTGGGAGGGTTATATCTGTCGATTACAAGTCCAAGACATAATCCAAGGGCATGGTATATATATGGGCAGGATATTTTCTATTATACATACCTCACTGAAAGTTATGGTTTGTTGTGCGCTTGTTATTTCCTTAAGAGTATATTCCATATATCTTACTGTACTATGGTCTTTCTTCTTAGAAAGTTTTATGACTTCACTGTATGTAGTCATTATAGTCAGATCGCGATTTCGGGTACAAGACCCTTCTTCAGTAGCTTGGGCTATTCTTACTTTGTTGTTAGGGAAGAATGATCCGAAGAATGGAGTGAGGATATTATATTTTATATGAATGTGTTCAAACTTGTTCTTCACTAGGGGAGGTTACCGGATGAATGGGAGAGGGATGCCAAATGCATGGAAGAGCCTCTGGCTACTGGCTGTGACGAAATGTCGCGTGCTTGGTTTTGTGGCATTTTGTCCCATATTTGGTGTTTAAGGAGTTTTGTTCAATACTTGAGTTTATGGCGGTTTGTTCCGTGCTTGGGTTTGTGGTGTTTTTTCGCATGCATGGGAGTGCCTTAAGGTCTTCTGCTTGTATGTTTAAATTTGGGCTCAATTCTTTGATATATAATGCCTCTAAGATTGGGAGGCGTTTCTTGTATGTACATGTATTCAAATTTACACACACACACACACACACACACACACACACACACACACACACACACACACACACACACATATATATATATATATATATATATATATACATACATACATACATACATACATACATACATACACGGTGGAACCTAGGTGCATGACCAAATCGATTTACGAACAGCTTTGGCGACCATATTTTGACTGCTTAAATAACTCGGTTCACGCCCAAAGCTGCCGACCAGTTCAGTTTGCAGCCCCCACATAAAGCATTTGTTGTTAGTTAAGCATGCCCTAAGGTGTATTCGTCGATATAGTTTGTGTAGCTTAGTACCTTAGAAAACTTATCTTTTTTATTAAATTTGTTAACTTGTCAAATTCTAGCCTTCATTAAGGCTTCCAAGAATGAAAGCTTGCATAGTGATAGCAGTTATAAGAAGCCTAAGCATACTATTTTTAAATTAAAGAAAGAAATTGTAGCGAAACATGAGAATGGTGTTCATGTACCCGATCTAGTTAAACATTACTTTGGCTAAATCTACGATTTCCACGATAATAAAAAACAAATAGGCTATAAAGACTGTTGATGTAGCAAAGGAGTTGACTGTAATAATGAAACAAAGATCTAAATTGCTAGAAGAAATAGAAAATTGTTACTGGTTTAATGAAAAGCAGCTGGTGATAGTGTTAGTGCAGCTGCAATTTGTGATAAGGTTAGACTGATACATAGCGTATTGTTGAAGCAATCACAGAGTGTAACTAAACCGAGGATTTTATATATAGTAGAGGGTGGTTCGAACGATTCCGAGGACGAACTGCCATCAATAGCGTAACAAGGCATGGGGAGGTGGCAAGTTCAAACATTAATGCTGCAAAAGAATTCGTTAATGAATTTGCTAATTTAATAGAAAGTGAAGTTTACGTCCCACACCAGGTCTTCAATTGTTATGAAACTGGTTTATTTTGAAAGAAAATTACTAAAACGAAGGCACATTATGCAGGAGAAGGCACTTACCAGACAGCCTATGAAGGATAGGCCTTTATTTTTATTATGCGCTAACGCGAGTAGTGACTACAGGTTAAAACTACTTCTTGTCTACCACTCAGAAAATCCACTGCCGGTCAAGTGGAGGGTGAATAGAAAGGCATGCATAACACGAATTTTATTTATGGAGTGACTTGACTTTAGGATGAAGGCTTGCCCTTGATATGTCTCCTTGTAATTGATAATCTTCCTGCACATATGCTAAGTCTGGAGGAAAGTCAGGAGATCGAGTATTACTTTATCAAGGTGAGATTTCTTCCACCCAAGGCCCTACACTACATAAATCTCATCGACAATGCCTGGAAGGAGGTTTCTTATGGGACCTTACAGTTAGCCTGGATAAAAATTTGGCCTGGTTGTGCCCCAGAAAAAGGCTTTGAGGAGTTTGAACAAGCAGTCAAGATGCTTGATGAAATAGTTTCCATTAGCAAGAGTATGGGCTTGGAGGTCGACAATGCTGATGCACAGGAGTTGGTGGATGATCACCATGAAGAACTCATCACAGAAGAGCTCGTTGAATTGCTGAGTGAACAGGTGAAGGCCATATAGGACTATTCACTATGGAGGAAGAGGAGGTTACGGGTAGAGGTTATTGCTCCTAGTGCTGTGATAAAGGACATGTATAGTAAGTGGAATGAATTGCAAACATTTGGTGAGAAGCAGCCCTTAAACAAGTTGTAGCCAATAGGCCAATTAATTTTTTTAATGAAAATACTATGTCGCACTTTAGGAAAATTCTGCAACAACGAAAAATATTAATTTCTTTAGATTGATTTCTTGTGCGCAAAGCAGATGAAAAATCGGGAGATGAATCACTTTAAAAAGTACAGAAAACCACCGCATCAGAAATTTCTCCCGTTTTTATGAAAGGGAATTCTTCTTGACAGCAGTAGCCGCCACCTCCTGAACCGACACCCCAACAACGAAGGTAATTTACGTGTAGTATTTAATTTCAAACAATATTCACGTAAAGTATTTAATTTCAATGTATTTTTCTATAATTTTACATGTCATTAACGTGATTACTAAACAAAAATATACATTAAAAAGATACCAAGTTTCAGATTCTGGAACGGTGTGATTGTAATTACATTACTTTCAATGGGAAAAAAAAATTCAGTTCACGACCAATTCGGTTTGCGACCAGAGTCCAAGAGCATGTTAGGTTCGTAAACCGAGGGTCCACTATGTATGTGTGTGTGTGTGTGTGTGTGTGTGTGTGTGTGTGTGTGTGTGTGTGTGTGTGTGTGTGTGTGTGTGTGTGTGTGTGTGTGTGTGTGTGTGTGTGTGTGTGTGTGTGTGTGTGTGTGTGTGTGTGTGTGTGTGCGTGTGTGTGCTCGCGCGCGTGTGTGTGTTTATATGTGTATGTGTGAATGTGTATATGGGCGTGTTTTACACACACACGCACACACACACACACACACACACACACACACACACACACACACACACACACACACACACACACACACACACACACACAGTGGAACCTCGGTTTACAAACTTAACATGCTCTTGGACTCTGGTCGCAAACCGAATTGGTCGTGAACTGAAACAATTTTTCCCATTGAAAGTAATGTAATTACAATCACTCCGTTCCAGAATCTGAAACTTGGTATATTATTAATGTGTATTTTTGTTTAGTAATCACGTTAATGACATGTGAAATTATAGAAAAAATACATTGCAATTAAATATTTTACGTGAATATTGTTTGAAATTCAATATTATACGTAAATTACCTTCGTTGTAAGGGTGTTGGTTGAGGAGGAAGAGGAGGCTACTATTGTGAAGAACAATTCGCTTTCATAAAAACGGCAGACAATTTTGATTTATGTGTGTGTGTGTGTGTAAAACACGCACATATACACACATTCACACACATAAACACACACACACACACACACACACACACACACACACACACACACACACACACACACACACACACACACACACACACACACACACACACACACACACACACACACACACACACACACACACACACACACACACACACACACACACACACACACACACACACACACACACACACACACACACACACACACACACACACACATTCCCTTGGGGACTCACGAAAGTCTCCTCATCTCGAAGGCTCACCATCTCTTGTTAGCTGAACCAATAGAATGTTGTCCCGCGTCGCGAGTAGACAAAGGATGTCAATATATGCTTGTGTGTTCGTGTTTAAATCGATTTCTCTAAAAGATTTCCTTGGGCGAGGCAGTTTTAATGATGTTTCTTCATGTTATCAGCCTGCTTTATTTATATCATTTACATATTTATTCGTTTTTTATTTATTTATTAACCTATTTATCTGTGTAGCTATTTATCCATCAATTTAGCTATTTGTTTGATTATGTGTTTATTCATCTATCTATTGACCCATTTATTTATTTGTTTCTCTAATTATCTGTCTAATTATTAATTATATATATATTTTTTTTAGGATAGGTTCGAATATGTTAAATAGTTTACGTATGTTTTGCGTCTTCTACTTGATACGAGTTTTGAGTAATGGACCGCCAGCATGGATATACACCCTTCTTTATTCTGAAAGATGCACGTCATCGTTGTTACGTCGAAGTAATACGATAGGCGAGAACTAGAATAGCGTGGTGTGTGTATCTTGTCTCCTACGTCAACACAGAAGGCCTCTCTGTCGTGATGGAGCCTCGCCCCTTTCCCTCTTCTTCCCCTCACTCTTGCCCCTTTTCCCTCGAGCTCCTTCTCCCCTCTCCCTCATCTCCCTTTACTTTCTTTTCCCCTTCTTTCCCTCTCTTCCTCGACCCCTTTAGCCTGGAGCCTCTGCGTAGACCCATTTTCTCTCTTAAGGTATTTCTTCTTTACCCCCTGTTCCCTATTGTCCATCCCCCCACTTGTTCCTCCTGTCCCATCGTTCCCTGCGTTCCTTCGTGCCTTTTTTTTCTCCATAAAGCTATGTTCTTTTATCCTTAGACCACTTATCCCCTCACACCGTCTTCCCCTCATGCCCTCAGTCCCTCACGGTCTTGTCCCTCACGGTCTCGCCTCCTCACGGAATTTGCTTTCCACTGCGTTTTCATCCCATGCCCTCCTCTTCCTTTTTTTAACCTCAGTTGTGTTCTCTTTTCAACTCGCCCTTCTCCCTTCGGCCTCTTTTCTTACCGTCACTACTCTCTTCGTTATGCTCGTTTCAAAGTAACATTTGTTTCCCTTCATGCCCGTTCAACCTCATGATTGTATCTGTGTATGACCAATTCTTATCTTCATTACTCCTCGGCTCCGTTTCTTTCTTTGTCCATTTTCCCCGGGTGCGTTTATTACAGGCCCGTTTCACCCTCCAAACTTGTCTCCTTCTCCAACGGCACAAGTCCCCTTCCCCACCACCAGGCCGTTTCTTCTCTTACATAGGTCCGTTTCAACCTGCTCCAGTGGAGATTTCCTCTCCTTAGACGCTTTTCTTACCGCGACAGTATCACCACGCGCCAGTTTCTTTCATTGGTCCCCCCCCCCCCCATTACGTCAGTCACCAACCCACACTCACCCACCCATCCACTCGCCCCCTCGGACGCTGCATCCATACGATCACATCTCCCCCCTCACTTTTGGCCACTTTTCTCTCCCTCTACTCTTATCTCTTTATATCCTCTTCTCTTTGTTTTTCCTTTCTACACGTTTTGTCATCCCAGTGCCTCGTCCCCGCTCCTTCACAGATATTTTCTTTCAAGATCTGGACGATTTTATTCAGATATTAGAAAGACCCGTTGTGAAAAAGTTAGGTTATTTCAGTTGAAACCTTTGGTACTTAGTAGATTTTCATATCGACAAACACCATACGATCTCATTGAACAATAGAGTCTCACTACGCATCAATAGCATTGCATAAGAGGGACCGAGTTATCTCTCTTCTGAAACAGAGTTGATGTCGATGATAAACACGCAATTGAAAGGTCAGATCAGCTTTAAGGATTTCTGGGACTGGTTCGACGATGAGCTCTACCTGAAAGGTAATGAAATTGGATAACAAAATGTCCATGGATAAACTCGTGAATGATCATTTCCGCATTTTCTGAAGTGAAAAGGGATTTGGTCCTTTTGATAGGCCAGCATAGGACTCGCAAGTAATCGACTACTTTGAACAAGTTAACAAACCTCAGCTTTTATGCTTGGCAGGATGAATATATATATATATATATATATATATATATATATATATATATATATATATACACACATATATATATATATATATATATATATGTGTGTGTGTGTGTGTGTGTGTGTGTGTGTGTGTGTGTGTGTGTGTGTGTGTGTGTGTGTGTGTGAGTGTCTGAATAATGTGTGGGTGGGTATGTGTATAAGTATAATGTGTATGCTTTTAAATATATTCTAATGATACTGGTAAATGCATTTTTTCGCAGAGAAGGGTTTGCGGTTACAATAGGATATAGTGTTAAAGCATGCCGACAAGTGGCCCTTTGGTCCATAATGAGGTCACACGAAAAAAGAAAATGTATATATATATATATGGAGGTGAGGTGGCAAAATGAAACGTTAAGGCTAGAGTATGGAGCTTTATTCAGAACCAGACGTTTCGACCTCTTGGGCCTTCCTCAGTGGACTGAATACAGAATAAGAATCAAAGTCCTTCAACAGCTTACATAGTGATCTGACGACCCTGCGTGACCTCATCCCGGTCACATTGTCCCCCCACACTCGCCGACCGCCAGTTGTGCGGACGTTTGAGCCCCGGACATAAACCCCTTACGAGAATTTGTGGTTTTCTCGGCTAATGTGTGCCGCCTCCAAAGCTTTCCTTTTCTTTTTTACCATTTTCCTATGTAGAACGTGGGCTTCCTTCCAGTTTGGCAAATGATTTTCTTCATCGATATGAACTACTAGGGCATTTGATGTTCTGTGATGTTTCACATCCCTCTTGTGTTCTAATCTTCTGTCCATGCCGGGTCCTGTCTCACCGATGTAAACTTTCTCACAACCTGTACAAGGAATTCTGTAAACAACACTTTTGTTTTTTTTGCAAAATTTCTGTATTTCTGGTAAACTCGCCAATTCTCTTTCCCGCTGATGTTACTAAATTTATTCTGGTGTTCTTTAAAAAAAATTACTAATTAATGGTGCGTATTTAGAGTTAGGAACTGAAATAAATATTTTGTCCTTGCTGGTGCTGTTGTCTGTAGATGTTGTGCTCCTTTTCATAATTTTGATGGCTGTGTTTTAATTCTATAAGAAAGCCCAAAGGATATGCTAATTCCTGGAAGGTTTTAAAGATATGGTTAAGCTCATCCTGTAAAAACTCTTTGCTGCATATCCTTAGGGTTCTTAACATGAATCCGATTATTATCCCTGATATGACTCTAGTACTGTGAGCTGAATAAAAATGAATGTAGTCTTTTCGGTTTGTTGGCTTTCTGTATACTTTGAATTTTATTCCGTTTTTGTTTTCTTTATTATAGTATCCAAAAAAGGAATTTCATCGTTTATTTCTTCTTCTAATGTAAATTGTATTTTCTATTCTATGTTATTTAATTGGGTTAATTTCTGTCTTAAATTGACGAACTCGGGTACTACTACTAGAATGTCGTCGACGTATCGCCACCAATGTGTATCTTTTCCCATAAGTTTGATGTAAATGGTACTTTCTAATTCTTCCAAATATAAACATGCCATCACTGAGCTAAGGGGAGACCCCATGGCTAACCCACTATGCTGGAAATATTCTACGCCATTGAACATGACGGGGCCGAAGTTGATACATAGAGAAACCAAATCGATGAAGTCTCTCTTGGCTACTGGCAGATCATTCTCACTCAGATTTTTAATAAATGTTTAACCTGGTTTTAAAGCTCAGTGATGGCATGTTTATATTTGGAAGAATTAGAAAGTACCAGTTACGTCAAACTCATGGGAAAAGATACATATTGGTGGCGATACGTCGATGACATTCTAGTAGTGGTACCCGAGTTCGTCAATTTAAGACAGAAATTAACCCAATTAAATAACATAGAATAGAAAATACAATTTACATTAGAAGAAGAAATAAACGATGAAATTCCTTTTTTGGATACTATAATAAAGAAAACAAAAACGGAATAAAATTCAAAGTATACAGAAAGCCAACAAACCGAGAAGATTACATTCATTTTTATTCAGCTCACAGTACTAGAGTCAAACCAGGGATAATAATCGGATTCATGTTAAGAGCCCTGAGGGTATGCAGCAAAGAGTTTTACAGGATGAGCTTAACCGTATCTTTAAAACCTTCCAGGAATTAGCATATCCTTTGGGCTTTCGTATAGAATTAAAACACAAAGCCATCAAAATTATTAAAAGGAGCACAACATCTACAGACAACAGCACCAGCAAGGACAAAATATTTATTTCAGTTCCTAACTCTAAATACGCACCATTAATTAGTAATTTTTTTTAAAGAACACCAGAATAAATTTAGTAACATCAGCGGGAAAGAGAATTGGCGAGTTTACCAGAAATACAGAAATTTTGCAAAAAAAAAAATAAAAGTGTTGTTTACAGAATTCCTTGTACAGGTTGTGAGAAAGTTTACATCGGTGAGACAGGACGCGGCATGGACAGAAGATTAGAAGAACACAAGAGGGATGTGAAACATCACAGAACATCAAATGCCCTAGTAGTTCATATCGATGAAGAAAATCATTTGCCAAACTGGAAGGAAGCCCACGTTCTATATAGGAAAATGGGAATAAAGAATAGGAAAGCTTTGGAGGTTGCACACGTTAGTCGAGAAAACCACAAATTCTTGTAAGGGTTTATGTCCTGGGCTCAAACGTCCGCGCAACTTGCGGTCGGCGAGTGTGGGGGGACAACGTGACCGGGATGAGGTCACGCAGGGTCGTCAGATCACTATGTAAGCTGTTGACGGACTTTGATTCTTATTCTGTATTCAGTCCACTGAGGAAGGCCCAAGAGGTCGAAACGTCTGGTTCTGAATAAAGCTCCATACTCTAGCCTTAACGTTTCATTTTGCCACCTCACCTCCATATTTGTCTGTCTTTACATACATATATATATATATATATATATATATATATATATATATATATATATATATATATATATATATATGCAGAAGAAATCACTTGAACGCGTGATACTAGTATGCAGACAAACCACTGGGAAAATGAAAGAGATGAGACCGAGCGCTTTCGTCTATTCAGACATTTTCAAGGTATAGATACATAAAAGAGAAAAGTATATATAGTCAGAAGGTTTAAGGTGGATCTCTCCCAGTGCCATATTGGCTCAAGTGTCCGGACATTTGGTTTACAATTTTTGTTATGATAAATTCATCCAATTTGTATAATCCTTGACTTAAATTTAAATTATTAACAAATGTATTCTTGATCAGACTGGATTCTATGATGTTTCTATTCAAATAAGAATTACTTTTGACAATTACTTTAGCTTCATTCCAATTGATACGATGGTTAAAATCCCTAAGATGGACAAATAACGCGTTGGACGTTTGACCACTTCTAACGCTATATTTGTGTTGCTTTATTCTAACATTTAATTCCTTTCCAGTCTGACCAACATAGCATTTGTTGCAATCTTTACATGGAATTTTATATACACAGCCTTCCTTATTTTCAGGGGAATTTTTAATCAAAAGACTTTTGACTGTGTTGGAGTTCCTAAAAATGGTTTGGATGTTGAAATTCTTAAGAATATGCGGCAATTTAATGAAGTTGTCATGATACGGAAGAACGAGAAGATTTTTAGAATTAAAATTTTCTTTAGTTTTGTCATCAAAATAAGACTTTCTAGCCATTTTTTGAGAAATTTCAATTAGATGATTTGGATACTTTAATTTTAAAGCTATGTCATTTATTCTTGAGAATTCATCATCCAAAAACTCCGGACTACAAATTCGATAAGCACGAAGGTACATTGAAGATAACACAGATGCTTTGGTCCTGTAATGATGAGAAGAATACATTTGTTAATAATTTAAATTTAAGTCAAGGATTATACAAATTGGATGAATTTATCATAACAAAAATTGTAAACCAAATGTCCGGACATTTGAGCCAATATGGCACTGGGAGAGATCCACCTTAAACCTTCTGATTATATATACTTTTCTCTTTTATGTATCTATACCTTGAAAATGTCTGAATAGACGAAAGTGCTCGGTCTCATCTCTTTCATTTTCCCAGTGGTTTGTCTGCATATATTATATATATATATACATATATATACATATATATACATACATATACACAAAATTAGAATTAGATAACGGAGGTGTTTATTCAAGTAAATATTGTATCTTCAAACACTATTACATTCAACTGATTCTGCTTGAAGCTCATCTAATTTATTGACGATGCTCTTGGCGGAATTGTTTCTACCTGCTTTTACAATAAATCTTCTTTCTGACAGTTTGAGTCCATTATTTCTCGTCTTGCGTGAAATCCACCAATCCTAGTCTCCGTTCTTTTAAAGAATAAGTTAAAAAAAATCTGAAGTTTTCGTAGTTTGTTTCTTAGATTTAGTACGAATTTTCTGTGTGTGTGTGTGTGAGAGAGAGAGAGACATATATTTGGGGACCATAAGGAAACAACATACTCTAAATATAGATACATGTGATACATGTATCAATAGATACATGTGATATGTATGTGATTCACCATCCACCATGGTATTGGATCACATGTTGGACTCGTGATTTACAGCTATTACCCTCCCGAAAGAGAGTTCAGAGCTCATATATGACCGATCTATGGGTGATGCTGCGACCTTACACGCACACAGGCACCCTACTCCCCGTCCACGAGAGTTGAAGTAATGACGGGATTCAAACTCGGAGCGCTGTAGCAGCGGCTGCGAACGCTACCACTGCGCCGTCGAGTCGTGAGTGTATGTGTGTGTGTATGTGTGTGTGTGTGTGTTTCAATGATTTATGTGATTATTTGGTGGTAGCAGGGCGTCCCTTCTGGTAAATGAAATTGCCTGACGATAATAAAGGTAGAATATATAAACAACGTTGCTTCAACTAGAATATCGAAAGATCTACGTTGACTTCCTACGACCGCATAATTGACCTGACACGGATGCGTAAATTGGTTTGACTTTGATTGACCCGAAAAGGTCGAGCCTTGTGGGAAGAAGAAGCGTTGAGATCACTCTGTATAAAGTAGATGAAATAACTGTCTACAGATAGATATTATTTACCTTTATGCTTATTCTGTTTTAGTCTATGACCCTGGCTCTTCTTGTTTACTGTATTCTGTCATTACAGAATTGTTCAAAAATATTTTCCTCAAACCAATTTAGATTTAAGAAGAAGATAGACAAGAACTGATTTACCAACAAATAACCAAGTAGTGAACGCTCAAACTATTTGTTGTTTTAAGAAAGGATTAGATAAGTTTATGTGTAGAGACGATATATGGTATAGAACATGAAATTGCCTAGTTTATGCATTATGGACTAATGCAGTTTCTTTCATTCTTATATTCTTATGTTAAAAAAAATAGAAAGACATCTTGAATTATGTATGTTCTTTCACGAAACTTCCTTCCTAGCCTTATTCTTTAAAAATCTAATTCTAGATGTAAAATAGATATAAATATTTGTATGAAATTACGAATGATAATAAAGTTAGTCTCCAAGAGAAAGATCAGGATTAAGATAAATCGATCAAAAGTTTTAGAATGAAATAAATGATTAACACGACAATAAATTAGAATTAAACAATGCAGACAAAGAAAAACGACCAAGGGCAGAAAACTTTGCACATATAATACCCGACAACTAATGCTATGTAAAAGAAAAGAGAAAGGAATATACTAATTGAAATTCAGATTTGGGAAATGAGAATATGGGTAGACGTTGCGTCCCTAGATGAGATGGAGAAATGGTCGTTCGTGATGTTATATATAATATTGTTAAGGTGAAAATGTGGATTGAGTAATACACACATTCGTATGTGGACGCACACAATCCTATACACATTCAGTCATAGAGACGCGCGTGCAGACGCATGCAGACGCACGTAGATGCACGCAAATGTACGCACACGTATGTAAGCACACGCATACGCATATGTACGCACACACGCGCGCGCGCGCGGCTCGACGGCGTTTGCAACTGCTGCTCCAACGGGCCAGGGCTGAAATAAATTCAGTATCACTACGCTGCGAGCCGTTACTGCAACTCTCGTGGTCGGGGAGTTATGTGTGAGTGTGTAAGGTCACATCATTACCCATAGATTGATCATATATAAGATATATGCTCTCATCCGGGAGGGTAATGGATGTCGATCATGAATTCAACACGTGCTCCAAGACCATGGTGAATCACACACGCACATATATATATAATACACGCAAAAGCATACACACACACACACACACACACACACACACACACACACACACACACACACACACACACACACACACATACATACATACATACATACATCCCTACACAAACCACAACACAAAGAGAGATGGTGATTAAGGAGGTAATTAACTAAATGCTTGCGACCACTTGAAGGTTTTAAGAGATTGCTCCAATTAAATGTTCATTATACGAAAGATACTGCCTCTCGTAAGGAAAGGTTTGAAGATAAAAAGAACCCAAACACATCTATCTATTATTCACTGATGATTTTTATTTCGTGAAATCTGTCAATGAATTTTCATTTTGGTGAATTGAAAAAGACGCTCAATCTGAAGCCCTTCTAAGCGCAAAGGTTTAGGTAAACAATTTTAATGTTTGTATGTACACACACACACACACACACACACACACACACACACACACACACATGTATATATATATATATATATATATATATGTGTGTGTGTGTGTGTGTGTGTGTGTGTGTGTGTGTGTGTGTGTGTGTGTGTGTGTGTGTGTGTGTGTGTGTGTGTGTGTGTGTGTGCGTGTATAATTTTGTGTGTACGTGCATTCAAAAGAGAGGGAGGAAGAGAGTAAGAATGTAGAGCTCGTACTGAAACCTGTCTTGTAAAACCTCACTTGTTTTCCATTCTGCTGCCCTCCTCAACTTTATCATTTGCCTATTCCATGACTCCATCATTCCTGGACGCGATATTGTCTTTAAGAATAGAATCGTTAGTTATTGCTAACTTAATAGAATCTCCATACACTTTGTACCTATACATGTCTTCTTTTCCTTTTTTATTTATTAATTAACTTGCCTCTTCCTCTTTTCTCGTTCCCTTTACGTCTCCTCTCTCTTCCTTGTCCTCCCATATCTCTCCTGTCGCCTTCCCTCTCTTTGTTCTCCCTCCTTGTCCTTTCTCCTTCATTTCCTCTTCCTTCTATTTCTCTTATTTCCACATCCTTCTCTGCCCGGCCCTCTTCAGCCACCAACGTATGTTCCCTTACCCTTGTTTGACCTACATTGTCCTTCTGCCCTTCACTATCCTTCCTTGACTTGGCCTGACCTGACCTGACCCTGCCTATCCATTAGTGAACTATACTGTGTTCCAGGGGTTGTGCTACATTGCCATACTCTGTGTTGACCTGTACTAACATGCCTTACTTTAACTTAGTCTTTATCCCCCTGCCGTCCTTCCCTTCTCTTTCTCGTTTTTCTTTGTCCTACCTCGCACTGTTCTATCCTTCCACGGTCTTCAGTGTCCTTTCCTAGTGTAACAATAGCTGTTACTGTAGTGGTAACCGAAGGCACTGGTAATACTCTAGATGACACAACAACAAAAGAAGAGAGACTGTCACTGTTTCCTCAGCATGGGGGAAATTTGATGCCTGGGATATTTACATTGTAGATCTTCACAGATATGTGGAGGGACACGTTTGCATAAATTTAGTTACTGCCCTTCTGATTTATGTATTCTATTTGCTCGTACACTATTCTTCCCCCCTCCTCCTTATAACAGCCCTTCTCCCCTCCTTTTCTTACTTTCTTCCGTCCTCCCCTCTATACTTCCCTCTCTTCGTTCGTTCGTTTCCTTCCTTCCTTCTTTCCTTCCTACTTTCCTTTCTATTTTCCTTTCTATTTTCCTCCCTACTTTCCTTCCGTCTTCCCTTCCTTCCTTTGTTCCTTCGTTCCTTCCTTCATTCTTTCCGTCCTTCCTTTCTTCCTTTCTTCCTTTCTTCCTTCTTTTCTTCCTTCCTTCTCCCTTTCCTTCCTTCCCTCCTGTCCTTACTTCCATCTTTCTTTCCTTATTCCATTTCCCTTCACCCCCGTCTCCCTATCTTTACCCTTCGAGTCTCCCCCTCCCTCTCTCCCTCCCTTCTCCCTCCCCTTTCCTCTTTTACCCCTTCCCTTCCTCACTTTTCTTTATCTTTCTTTCATCCAGCTCCTTTGCTCCTATGCTTTATTTTCCAAACCTCTCTACCATTCCTTCCCCATTTTCTCTTGGTACATATTTCCCTATTCCCCCGTCTCCGTCCCCAACCTCCCTTCATTCCCAGCTCCTATCCTTCCCTCCCCTTCCAGACACTCCCTCAACATCTCCCTTATCCTTCACTCCCCTTTTCCTCTTATCATTTGTTTCCCCTACTCCCAATTCTTCTTGTCTAGCCTCTCCTCTCCTACGTCACGTTGCCCATTCATCCTCCCCTTCCCCTTCCCTCCACCTCTCCTTCAACTTCCCCTTCACCTTCACCTTCACCTCCCCCTTCACCTTCCCTTCACCTTCCCCTACACATCTTTTTTATACTCCCTTCACCTCCCCTTTCAACTTTCCCTTCACTCTCCCCTTCACCTTCCCTTCCTCAGCCCTTCACCTTCCTCTTCACCCTTCCCTTCACCCTCCCTTTCATACTCCCCTTTACCTTCCATTCCTCATCTTTCCCTCCACTTTTCCCTTCACCTTGCCTTTCATATTCCCCTTCCCCTTTCCCTTCACCCTCCCTTTCATCCTCCCCTTCTCCTTGCCTTTCGCCTTCCCCTTCCCCTTTCCCTTCACCTTCCCTTTCATCCTTCCTTTCTCCTTGCCTCTCACCTTCCCCATGAACTTCCTCCCTTTCTCCTTGCCTTTCACCTTCCCCATCAACTTCCTCTTCACCTTGCCTTTTACCTTCCATTTCCCCTTTCCCTTCACCCTCCCCTTCACCTTTCCTTCCTCATCCTTTCCTCATCGTATCCATTTCCCATCCTTGTTTGTACTTTTGTTTGCGTTTTCTCTTATGTCTCTTGTTACTGTCTCCTTTCTATTCTCGTTTTGATATTTTCTCCCCGACGACCCCATCGTTTCTGTATCTTTCACTTCTTTCTTTCTCTTATTTATTCGTTTTACTTTCATATCTTCAGTATCCTCTCTTTGATCAATTCTCTCTCTCGCCATCTTTCATCTTTCTCTTCCCCTTTGACTCCTCTTTTCTCTCTCTTTCTTGCTCTCTAGTTTTCTTCTCTGTATTCCACCCTCTCCTCTTTCTTCTCTATTCTTCATCACAACCTCTCTCCTCTCTCTCTCTCTCTCTCTCTCTCTCTCTCTCTCTCTCTTTCTCTCTTCCTCTTCCTCTTCCTCCCCTTCCTTTTCCAGTCCTCCTCCTTCCCTGCATCACCAGATTCCTTTATGTGTGTGTGTATACCTTACCCTAATGATTCCCATCAACCAGAAACATATCATTCCTAATCCCTCACCAACTCGTTCTTCTTCTTCTCCAACTTCCTTCCGTCTTCAACCTAGTCGATCACTTCCTTTCCAATTTCCAAACCTTCTAATGCCACTTTACATTTCCCTTTCCCTCCCTCCCCATCCTACTCCCCACCCTTTCCTCTCCCTCATCTTTCCCATTACTCTTTTTCTTAAATTCTTCCAATCTTTCTTTTAGTTCCCCTTGCCTTTCCCTTTCCCCTTCATTTCTTTACCTTTCCTTTACATATTTCCCTTTCCATCCCACTCTTTGATTTTATCTAGTCTTTATTTTATTGATCCTCCTCTCTGCCTTTCCTCCAATACCCTCACCACTTTTGCATATGCACCCTTTCTCCTTACTTTCCTTCCTTCCTTCCTGCTCTCCCTTCTATTTCTCTTCCTTTCTTACTTTTCCTCCCTGCCTTACTTCCTTACCATATAAACTCCTTCCTCTCACCCTTCCTTCTTAACATTCTCCTTCCTGACTTCCCTCGTAATCCATGTCTGAGCTGAAAATCTGTGATTACAAATAAAACTAGAAGGCAAATATTTCCATTATAAAAATATAGATTACATGATGTTTGTAAAACACGTAAGTCGTCGAAAAGAAGTTCTGATGTTTACTTATATGTATATATATATATATATATATATATATGTATATGTATATATATATATACATATATATACATATGTATATATATATATGTATATATATATATGTATGTATGTATGTATGGATATATTAATCAACCACAATTCACTTTAATACATACAGAAATTGAAACGTGGTACAGCCAAGGACTCGAACTTCCGCTAGCACGTGACAAGTGATAGTGACTTGACCGATTGCGCTGTCCACGTTTCAATTTCTGTATGTATACCTCCTCGAGCTTCTTGATGTTGATGGCTTAGAATTAAAGTGAATTGTGTTGGATGAATGTATATCTGTTTACTGGGACCCATTCAGTGTTGTACACACTCACACACACACACACACACACACACACACACACACACACACACACACACACACACACACACACACATATATATATATATATATATATATATATATATATATATATATATATATTTCTGGGGCACAGGTTTTCTCTAAGGCAATTCTGGTTGAAATCAACTGCACTAGTTGCTTTAACAATCTTCAAGACTGTATTCTTTAATCTGGAGAATACTTTCCTATTAGCAACTGAGAGGGACAGGAAGTAGTCATTCATGACTCTCAAAAGAATATACACAGTGTATGCCAACTGATATATTTTTGCATAGTAATAGTATTGAACAACTATTGACTCCACCGAAACTATAGTTTTTCGCCTCGTCGTGAGGCGTCTTCAGGGTGAGGACTGCTTTGTATGATGCTCTGCTATATTGAAGGTCTTCCAACGAATAATGACCGCTGGTTGGATGGGCGGGCTTATAAGGCTCAGCCTGCCTAGCTCAGACGGAATACTGGCCTCTCATTGGCTGAGAGGTGCAGTATGGGATTTTGTCCGGGAGCCAAGGGGGTGGGATTTTGTCTGGGAGCCAAGGGGGTGGGATTTTGTCTGGAAGCCAAGGGGGTGGGATTTTGTCTGACAAAATCCCATCCCCTTGGCTCACCGCTCCTAGAGGTCGGACGTCTCTTCGACCAGCTCTCTCTACAAGCTCCAAGTATCATCGCCGGCCGGTGGTGGCTGGGAGATATATATCTCCTAGCTGCCGCCGGTCTGGCATGGCCGACCTCTCGTTGACGTCGGCAGGCGGGTTTACACCAATACAAATACACACACACATTTCCCAAGTCACGTAAATCTCTGTTTTCAGAGTAGTGCTTGGAAGAAAAGAGGCACATGCACACTTTCTCGCTAGCAAAGCAGAGGCCCAATCGTCTCTCTCAGTACGCCCAATCTGACCGCGGGCTGGTTGACGGAGAGACTTGGGACACCTTTCTGTCCGACCGGCCTGCAACCAAACGCTGGCCTCTCGCTGACGCTGGTGAGCGAGTTTACACTTCTGACATTTACACACAATTCCCAATCGCGTAATTCTCTGTTTTCAGAGTCGTGATTGGAAGGAAAGAGACCATACAACACCCGCCCGTCTGCCCCTCCCTCGCATCGCCACTGAATCTACTCTTCTGAATTCCAAACCCAGTCTGGGGATAAACAGACAACGCTCGCCCCACCTGTGGCTCATCAGGTTCGCCCTCGCCAGCGGTGGCGGCGGGGAGTTATCTCCTTGCCGCTCCCGTTCTGGTCACTGATCTCTCGTTGACGTCGGCAGGCGGGTGTACACCGCCCGTCTGCCCCCACTCGCTCCGCCCCTTGATCAACTCTAAAAGGAATTCAAACCCAAAACCTGGGGATAATCAGGGGTCGCTCGCCCCACCTGTGGCTTATCAGGTTCGCCCTCGCCAGCGATGGCGGCGGGGAGTTATCTCCTTGCCGCTCCCGTTCTGGTCACTGATCTCTCGTTGACGTCGGCAGGCGGGTGTACACCGCCCGTCTGCCCCCCCTCGCTCCGCCCCTTGATCAACTCTAAAAGGAATTCAAACCCAAAACCTGGGGATAATCAGGGGTCGCTCGCCCCACCTGTGGCTTATCAGGTTCGCCCTCTACACGCGGAAAGTGAAATCAACTCACTTCTCGTAAGATACACACATACACCTCTCACGAACAGAGCCACAAATCACGCACAACCATAACCACTTACTTTTTCTTCGACTAAAATTCGCTTCCTTTCTAACTTTCTCTTCTACTACATCTTCTCATTTCAGTTTACCTCCCACTAAAGATTTTTCCGTTTTTCCACCTTTCTCTACTACTACGCCTCCTACCATTTTCTAAACTTTCGTTGGTGATCCTAACCCCGTTGGTAATCCCAAACTCCTAACCTCCGGCGTCGGCCGCTTCCCTCCAAGCTCCTGGTCAAGTCCTCCTATGCCATGACAACAATCTAGCCCCTAATTGCTCGCGATTCGCCCGGTGGCAATAGCCCTCTTTTATACACTACTATCATTTCATTTTCTAACAGACGTTCTTCCCCTCCCACAAAACCCGATCCCGCGCAGGCGAGGTGGTCTTTTCTTGAATTCCAGAATTATTCGTTGGAAGACCTTCAATATAGCAGAGCATCATACAAAGCAGTCCTCACCCTGAAGACGCCTCACGACGAGGCGAAAAACTATAGTTTCGGTGGAGTCAATAGTTGTTCAATACTATTACTATGCAAAAATATATCAGTTGGCATACACTGTGTATATTCTTTTGAGAGTCATGAATGACTACTTCCTGTCCCTCTCAGTTGCTAATAGGAAAGTATTCTCCAGATTAAAGAATACAGTCTTGAAGATTGTTAAAGCAACTAGTGCAGTTGATTTCAACCAGAATATATATATATATATATACATAATCTTTCCTGATGATATACTCGTATATGGGCATTGTGGTGGATGCAGAATCGAATGAAATTGTATTACTCAAGGAAACAGGTTCAGGAGCGTTGCAAAGGAAAACCTCATCAATGAAGTGGTAAAGGAGGGAAGAGCACTAGAACCAGTGTTACTGTTGTTGGTATTAACAACATTTAAGCTAGAGCTAATAATCCCTATTCCACAGACTTTGTTATAATTGGGAAGTCAGTAGAACTAGTCCTTGCACGAGCTCTCGCCCTATAACCTCTGGTCGGACCAGGAGCTCTTAGGGGCGGCCTCGAACTTCTTATGAGAGGGTATGAAGCTAATCGATTTTCCAACCAAGGGTTGCTGACCCTTTGCTTCAAGAAGACTTAGACATGAAGGTATTAAAGAAACTCGATGGGAGGGGATAAGTTAATATTGTTGCATGTTGTGTAAGTATTAAAGCGCTCCCATTGGTTGCTAGCTGCCCATGCAACAGTTACACTGATTTTGGTTGCAATTTCACTACCTGTTGTCCTTAACATCAGAGTAGTAAATCCCTGCATGGTGATTATATCAAATATACGGTGAAGTAACATTAATCAACAACAAACATAATTTTCAACCTGTATATTTGTTAGTATTCATTATAAATACAGTCTATTAATGTATGATAATGAAGTGTAGATGTCTACAGAATTTGACTAAAGGAAGGTAGAGCTGGTTGAGTTGGATTGATCTCCGCGTGTAACAAGTTTGAAATTGAAAATGTATTAGGTAGTCATTGAGATGGTATATGCATATAAATTGGATGAATGGGAAAGTGGATATACAACTTCACGGCTGTCTGACGAAGTGTACTGGAGATTGAAAACAAAATTGCAGGAAAGAATGGAGAAGAATAGAACATACATGGAGGAAGCAGATATACTTGTTGTTGTTGTCGTTGCTGTTATTGCAGTTGATGTAGTTTCTGTTGTTTTTATGGGATGTATGTTACCAGCGTTTCTATCCATACGAGAAATTACGTGCCCCTATCATGCGCTACCTTGTATTTAATACATTAGTTTACTTCGTCAAAGATCAAATATGATAGTGCTGAAGGAAAAAGTTTTTCTCAAAAGAAACGGAATTGAGAAAGAGCACGTAAAAATAATGTGTATGGAAAAAGTTAAGGATATATTCACGATCGTAAAAACCTAGAAAGGAGAAATAGATACAGGGCAAAATTACATGAGCAGTAAGCGATCGATAGGACAGGACAAAGGGAGTACACTAGGCAATTGGGAATGACCGTTTACGACCAGCAAGTCTTCTAACGAGATGGTGGTCGTAATGAGGGTAGACCACTTAAACCCGCCACGGGGGAAGGGTTTCTGCGTTTTAATTGACCTAATGGGAGAGAGAGGTCACTTCTTCATGCAACTAGGGCCCTCCTCACACGACCCCACCACCGCCAGTGATAATTAACCTGATTAATTCAGAGCTTCCTTTCGTGTCTCGTAAAACAATATGGTTGTGACTTGAACAACATAAACACACAGGTACACACACACACGAAGACACACACACACACACACACACACACACACACACACACACACACACACACACACACACACACACACACTCACAAAGTCTTTCTGTCTCTGTTTCTGTCAATGTCTCCTCTAGTAAGTTACTTACTTCATTTCTAGAAGTCCCATGTGTAAAACATCGAGTCTTCTATTTCACTCGATCCTCCAGGACTCACTCCGTCTGTAATTGCTTGTCTAACATTATGTTCTCGTCTTTGCTCTTCTAGAAATGTTTCTGCTGTTGACCATAGGAAAGAACATAAACACAAATGGTTCTTGCTGTATTTTATTATATATATATATATATTTTTCACAATTCATCTTATT
>NC_134818.1:14993401-15023401 GCF_046742065.1 Oratosquilla oratoria | reverse complement strand
GAACAACATGTTAGTATCTTTTTATTCATTTGCACTTCAGAAGTGAAGATCACCATTCCAGTATCATACGAAACTAAGGATTACAAAGGAGGAGCATGCCGAAGGGGACCTTTTGGTCCATAACTAGGTCGAATGCGAAAAAATTATGATAATGATAAATAAATAAATTATAGTAATATAAATAATAAATAAAATAGATAAATAGGTAAGGTTGAATAATGAAGAAACAGGTAAATAGTAAATGATAATAAATTGACAGATAAATAATAATAGATGATAAGTAGATAATAAACAGACAACAAACAAATAATATAAAATAAATGGCAGGCATTACAGCATCTTACTTAGGTGCTTATCTATACCTGCAATATTACGAGAAAAAAATTGAACCCACCAAATCAACACTCAATAAACTATAAAAATCCTCTCATTGGTAAGAAATAAACAAAGTTTCTTGTAATTCCCTCTTATTCTTTTTTTTAAGTTTGTTCAGGGTTATTTCAAGAGTTATGTGATCATTCCAGCATAGCTATATAATCGTTCCAGCATCTAGTAAGCTGAATTCTGGAATTCTGTGCCCTTGTGACACACTGACCATTGTCAAAGAGGAGCGTGTTGTAAAATTATTTTGATAGTGACGCTATCGCTATGTGGAACTTCAAGTTCATAAGAAATAACACCCAATATCATAATAAGTTATCTAAGAAGATGTAGAGCAAAAATAGATCTTAGTGTGATTATTAGTAACAATCTGAAATCGTTTAAGCATCGAACTACTGCCTCAGAAAAGACATATATGTTTAGAATGATTAGTACGAGCTTTCGGTACAGGAATTCAACCATAATGTTGACTATTTATCCGTCCCCATTTGGAATATAGGGTTCTCGTATGTTCACCAAATCTCGTTAAAGACACTGACTAATTGGAAAGGCTTCAATGGCGAGCAACCATATTGATATCAAATATCAGGAACAAATCATACATAAACGTGTTTTCTCTAGAAAGACAAAGACTCTGTCGGACTTGATGCAGGTCAATAGGATTCAGGGGACTGAAGGTATCAAAATTTGAAGAAAAAAAAATAATAGTAATCAGGTTAGAACCAATAGCCGCAATATGACAAATTTGGACAAATTTCAGACAAAACATTAATCAGACAAGAACTAATAGGCTCAGTTTGTGAATGTGAAGGTTTGACATCAAATTAGAAAATATTTGCTCGGAAGTCTAGTTAATGAAATGAACAAACTTCTTGCATAAATGATGGATATAGCAAAGGTCGAATTTTGGAGATTCATTGTATCGAGTATCCCCTAATCTTTTGAGACTTTTTTTTCAGAAGGCCTGAAAACTAGTCACAGACACCGTCTTAATTCGTTATCACACTCAGCCATTTCCTTCCAACCTCCAATTAATCGGCGATAGTACCCACCTCCAGAATTTTTTTCACCGTAAAATTATTGTGACAAAATAAATTGGTTTATCAACAATTTACATAGAATGTCATCTGATAGGCTAAAGGAAAGCTATTTTCCTCCAGCATATTAGATTCCTTCCCAAACCTGTGGGCTGCAAATATGCTCTAACGGTCTGAGGAAAAACAGCTCGGTGTCATAACGGCTATACTTCATAGGTCACTCACTTAAGAGTTTGCGTGGTTGTTTGAAACGAACTTGAGACTATGGAACACTCAGTTTTGTACAAACAACAAAACAATCATGTGTGGCAAAGGCCAACTACTTAACCGTTTACTTTCTCTCCGTTTTCTTTTTTCTAGTGTTCCTAATGATCTGCTGCGTTCGATTATACTTTTTGTCGACATGTGTCTTAGCTTTGAAGCAAAAAAGTGTTTGTGTTGATGTTGAGGTATAAGGAATTTCCCTTCAGTTGAATTAAATCCTTTGCCACTAACCTAAACAAAACCATAAAAGTGGCCACAGGGCTTTGTTGGGTTTAATATCAATGTTATTGACGAATCGGGCCATTTTCAATCGTGACCGTACAGAGAAGACCACTCGTCATTGCCAGAAGCTTTTTACCTTCTAATCCCTTCGACACTGACGCGAATCACAGGTCTTTGTTCTTCGTAAGAGATGACGAATGTATTTTACCTGAAGAGCAAATTGGAAGTACAAAGGAATTTCATGGGATTAAGAATTCCCTTCTCACTTTCAAAATGGTCTCCTCAGAGGAATAAAATCCTCAATAATCAGAATAAAGATAATGATTTGCATAATCTTGTTGATTGCGTTAAGCCTCGCCGTCATGACTGTATTACTCGCAACCCTTTCAGTGCATCCGAGTCCTTGATCAGCATTGCAAAGCACTGAGGGAAAGAGAAGACGGGAGGTTGCATTCCATTGGTGTCGAGGTTGATTTCGAAACAAGGGGCCAGCACACTAGGTTACCATGCTACTTGCTTTTGCTAATACCTTTGATTGGAAACGACTTGGGTTACAATATTCTAGACTTCCGTAAGAACATCTCAACAATGTTTCTAATATTTTATAGATTTAATTTCTTTTAGTTCGTCATTCAGCTTCTCACAATATCATACAAGATTAATTTGACATTTGGAAATTTGAAAAGCAAAAGCAGGTAGCACGCTAGTGAGAAATTCCTAGTGTAGCGCCACCTTTACACACTGCGTGGGCTCAATATGAAAATATATACGGAGTATCGCCTTATCTTTATACGCCGATGTCTGCGTATAGTTTGGGTTTTTCCAAAGAGAGGCGGCTCGATGGGAGTAGGGGATTTTCGTACATTGGATTTTTACTTTACATGAGATGTTCTTTACCAAGTTATTTCCACTGGGAGACTTTGCAAACCTTTTTTATCTTTGTTTTCCCAACCTGTTTTTGGGTGCCGTTTCCACAGGACATCATCCCCAGGATAGACTGTGATTAAGATTTGATTGAACAATACGAGACATGAGGAATTTGTGTTTATTCTCTTTATTTTTTTTTTCTATTCTTCTCCTTCCTTCCTTCTTCATGTATCTCCTTTCTCCTTTCTTCTTCCGTCCCCTTTCTTTCCCTTCCTTATTTTTATTCCTGCTTCCTTCTCTTTCTTCCTTCCTCTTTAACTTTTCTCTTTTTTCTTCTCTTTCTTCTTGTTTATTTTTTCTTATATTTCTGTCTCCTTTTTTAGTTTCCTCCTAGTTCCTTCCACCTTCGTTTTTTTTTTCTTTTCTTTTTCGCTTTTCCGTTTTCCCCTTTTTTCTGTATTTATCTCTGCAGGGCGAGAAGTAAATGGAAGGTGTGTAGACTATCAAAATAAACGTCAGTTTTATCGTGTACCTTGATAAAATACTTAATAAAGCTACTTGATAAAGCGGTAACAAGCAGAACGTCGTACTATTATAGGTTCCATTCTCACATTGTGTTTATTCTGATAGACTTGATGGTAATTTCCAATTTCAAACAAGGTTCCGGTCGGTGTGGTCACCTTTGTCCCATGTTTGTTCCAAGACGTTACTGTAACTGTACACATGGTCAAGTCTAAGGTAAGAGATCCGTATGGCTCTAAGTTTCATTATACAGTAAATGAATAGATAAATTAAACAATTATATTACTGAATAAATAGATAATTCGACGAATGAATAGATTATCATTAGAATGATATAAATCAATATATATATATATATATATATACTGTATATACGTAAATTAGATCATTAGATTATAGATGGTAGATACATGAAAACATAAGTAGATGACCAAATTCTTCACAGGGTATTTGTAAATCCTTCGTTACTGACTACGTGAACTCTTCGTGGTCAATGTCGTCGATCCTATCCCTTTCATCGTTTTTGTTTTCGTTTTCTTCCCATTCTTTTATTTATTTACTTTTCTTTATAACCATAATATTTTTTTCCTAGTTGTCAACCAATATATTATTCAAAGATAACATGATTCATATTCTTTTTTCGTAAAGCTTCACTTACCACGGCCCCTACACGCTCCACAACAGCACGACATAAAGATATACCATTATGCAGACGTCACACAACTTCGTCCAGCTTCAAGCCATCATCAGTCAGACTCTCTCTACCACTCTCCCAAGAGCCAATGCCTCGTCTTCTTCTACAAATTAGCTTATTCTATCACTCGAAAGCTCTCTACAATTTGCATATATCGTAATTACATCACAAATTACCATATCGCTTGCAGTGAACCGACATAGCGTAATTGTAATTTCTCTGTGATATTATATACTGGTATATCATATTATATAATGGTATTATATATTGCCATTATATACTGGGGTGCCATCACATCGTTGTTCTAAATTACAAATAATCATTTTTTGTATCTCTAGTTATACATACATACATATACCAAAGGCTTTTTCCCCCTTACACGGGGGGTAGCCAAAAAGAAAAAGGCATAGAAATCACTCCCACCCATTTCATTTCCCATATATTCCACTCCCCTCCACCCTCCTCCCTCTCTCCTATCTTGGCACCTCCTGGATGACGGGTCATCCCTGCATCCTGTCCACTGTTCTGGCTCAGAAGCAGTGTCGCAAGACACAGCACATCCACAGCAAGGCCGCTTTATAAATTCGGCGACACCCCCTCTCCGTCCCCTCACGCAGAAAAGGAGAAGACGGGGAGAAATCTCTAGTTATAAAATGTGTAAAGACATGGATCAGTAATGTAAAGCCTAGTAAAAGGTTACAAATGAGGAGCATGCCGACAGGAGACCTTTTGGTTCATAACTAGGTCGGATGCGAAAAATCATAATAATGATAAATGAATGAATAAATAAATAGAAATAGTATTTAGATATTAATAAATGAATTAAAAAGGTAAAAATAATAAACAAACAGGTAAATAGTAAACAATAATAAATGAGCAAATAAAAATAGTAAATAATTATAAAAGAAATAATAGACAGACAAATGATAACAAAGAAATAAACCAATGATATAAAATAAATTGCAGTCATTACATCATATTGCTTAGGTGTTTATCAAAACGAATCTTAAAGCTTCAAACTGAACTACATTGCACTGTAAGTTGAAGCTCCTGACATAGTCCTATGAACTGAACTTTACTGAAATCGGGTATTTTAGATACACAAGTGTTTATTTTATTTTTTAGCCATTTGAATCTAAGTTGTGATCACTTCTTGGAATGGTCTCACCAACTTCTACATCGGTTATTATGCTTACGCGACTAGTAATCAATAGATCGAGTAAATTTCCATGTCTTGTGGGCTCTTTTACATGGTGAATTAATAATTGTCTAGCAAGCGACTACCTATATGGCCATGTTCTAGAGTCATCCAATGTCAGTAAAATCAAAATCACCCGTTATCAGTAAGTCCCGGCTGCAGAAACTAGACAGTTCTTGAAACAATTTGTCGTATGATAATGATAATGTTTTTGGTCTATATATTACATCTTTTGTCCATTTTTTTTGGGTTAATCCTAGCCACAAACTATCATATGCATCCTATTTCACTTTCTCTAAAACACAGGCATAGACATTGTTTTTAACGTACAACAGAACATATCCACCTTTCTTGCGGTTTCTAACCTGATGAAAGTGTTTAAATCCAGCTTCAAACTCTGTACCATTTAACCACGGCTCGGTTATTCCTATCATATCGAGATTTTCGCTTTTGACATACGCCTGGATTTCTTGGAATTTGTTCCTAATACTAGGAGCATTAAAGTACATGGTTTTAAGAAAATCATTATTATTTCTTTTTGATTCGTTTTGATTTTCCACATCATGCCTTACATTATAATTTTGTTCTTTGCTGACACCTTGCTCCATATTGACATTTGGTCCTTCATTGACATACAGTGCCTCATGGACATTTGCTCCATCCCGGACATCTTGTCCTCCACGGTAATTCGGTCTCTCATAAACACCTTGCCCCGAAGAATCTCATGACAGGAATTTTGCCGTAATTTCTTATTTGGTCAAAAATGACAGAAAAGGAAATAGAAATATTTCTTGATTGATTAATTGACTTATTTATATCTTTATTTATTCGTCCGTGATTAGATTACAAATTTGTGTAAGAGCAGAATACAAGCGACGAACCATGAAACAACTATTGCAGTAGTTATCGTTTTATTTAGACATCAAATAACAAAATTAAGTAGTAGTAATCATAATAATAAACATACAATCCATAGTTCATGATATGATTCAAAGGAATAGATATTTAAAAAAAGTGAAATATAGGTTATCACCACATTTTTAATTATAAGGGTACTGAAACAATAAAACATTAATATACATTTTTTTTTTATCAGTATCATGACAAGCCGGCTCCACTCCAGTAGAGAATATTGACATACGCAACAAACAAATTAGTGTATAAATTATTTTGCTTTATTTAAGCATCAAATAAAATAAACATAAATAAAAGTGAGCATGGAGCAAGCATATAATTTTTAGTTCATTTATAGTACATGTCACCAATAGTACAAGGTACAAGGCAACGGTAAAGCAAGATCATACACGCCAGTCATCAAAAAAACAGGAAAGTATATGGAGGATAGAAACGCTGGTAAACTACAGATCGAAGGAATAATGTATATGAAAACTACAAAACAGACAAATATACTGAGCGCACACAACTTAGAAACAACCCAAAGACGAACATATCTCGCAACAGTAATCCATAAGAACAACTTCAGCGCGTAAGGAACCATGACGCAGGAGCGTTGCAGTACAGCCCGAATGGCGTTTCACACTGACGTTGCAGTCGTAAGCAGCACATCCTGAGTAACCAACTGTGATCTAATAAGAGGATACGCCAGTCTCGAGGGTAAACGCCAGATGGCTAGCGGCCCCTCGTCTCCTCCCACCAGAACATATCACCAGACCAGAGTAGAAACGGCTTTTTCCCTTTACAGAACCTCTCTTCGTCACAGTGAGTTCCTTTGTCTTGTTTCTTATTCTTATGTTTTTCTTTTGTGAGGGAACTGCGCACGTTGGAGGGATGGAGGATCTTTTTTCAGTAAAGGGTTTTCCCCTTTGCAAAGGAGGAGCTAAAAAAAAAAAACCGAATAAGATCGTCAAGTGCTAACCAGAGTAAGATTTGTAAAGGACCGACCTGAGCCCAAGTTTTTTTTTTTTTTTTTTTTTTTTTTCTTAGTCTCATCGTTACACTGACGTTATTCTCATGGCATAGAACATTCCCGACGTGAAATATGTAAATGGGAATTACTTCACTGTAGTGTAAGTGTCCTCAGTGTCCCATTGCTTAAGTGATGGTCGAGGCCGCCAAACAGATTATTGTTTAATATGACGAAAACGTCTTCCCTGGAATAAGAATGTCAGTTTCTTCTAGAGTAGAAATAGAATAAGTGGATAAATAAATAAATACAAATGAATAAATTATAAAAATAAGAATGAAGCATAGAAGTCAAGTAAAATATCCAGAAAAGCTATTCATAAGTTTTAATCTCCTTGATACTGGAAGTTTAACTGAGCTGGTTTAAGTTGCTGTGCAGCAGACTAAATCAAACATTCTTACCAAAAACATGTCACTAAATTTACGAAATAGCTTATCGGCAACCAAGCTAAATAAAATTAAGATCCACGTGGAAAGGAAAAGATGAAGAGAGGCTAAATCTGATACAGCATTAAAGTGTAAATAAACTTACAAATACCAGAGGGTCTGTAGTTCCGTTTGGGGCTGAGGAACGTACACCAGGAGGCGGTTAACTGCAGCCGAAGTCGTCAAATTTACCCTATGCGTTTACATTGTTGGGACAGGTAGCAGTCATTACTGGGATTCGGAGAGGAGTGGAGGACTCAAACCTATGTCTAAGCGAACGCGAGACCAGCATGCTTTCCATTACGCCACTAGCCTCCCGTATAATCATTTTGAATATCAAGAACAACTCAAGTTAGTATTGCCAGGCAGCTAACAAAGTGAAATGCCAACCATAACGAAAACGCCAACAGTTATAAAAGCAACAACAATAGCGACATAAACGTTTTTAATTACGGAACCAATATCACCAACTATAAAAGTATGTCACTTTGATATAACCTGTAGTATCGCCTTCAGGCAAATTTTCATATGTTCCTGAGTACCAGTAGAAAAAGTTTTCTAAAAGGTCTAGCAATTCCTTGAAAATCCAGTTATATTCCAATGGCTTAACTGCAAATAAACGATCTTCATAATCCATACATATAAAGTTTCCTGCATATGTAGTACAGCATTGAAATGATAAAACACTACTGTGGAAAAATATGTGTGTATATCACACACACACACACGCACACACACACACGCACACACACACACACACACACACACACACACACACAGACACACACACACACACACACATATATATATATATATATATATATATATATATACACACTTATATATACGTGATCAATTAATATCTTTTTCATACACATATCACTTTTAATTCCATACCATGTCAATCGAGACTGAGAAACGGTCGAAGGAGGCATCCGTTGGAAATTGAAACGTAGACGAGCCGAGGATTCGAATCCAGCTAACCCGTAACAAAGTTACATTGATAGCGCATTGGGTTACGTCAATGTAACTTTCTTACGGGTTAGCTGGGTTCGAATCCTCGCCTCGTCTACGTTTCAATTTCCAACGGATGCCTCCTTCGAGCGATTCTCAGTCTTGTTTGGGATGGTATTGAATTAAAAGTGATATGTGGTTGAAATATATATATATATATATATGTATAGATTTGTGTGTTAATATCAGGAAACGCATGAAGCATTAATATTCTGTTTATCGATGGTATTGAATTAAAAGTGATATGTGGTTGAAATATGTATATATATATATATATATATATATATATATATATATATATATGTGTGTATAGATTTGTGTGTTAATATCAGGAAACGCATGAAGCATTAATATTCTGTTTATCGTTAATCCTTTCGTATCCTGATCAAGTTGATGTAATGTCATTCTGTAAACACAAGTTAAATATCCGAATGACCTATCTAACCGTTGTACCAATAGCGATTGCCTGCAGATCAGCGCATATACCTCTGGGTCTGGATGGGTAGAATGCTTGCTTCGTCTCCGGGGCACCAGTAATGAATTCCATGAGCTCAGCAATCCCTTGTCCCCGACCACCCCAATTAGGATCGATGGTACACAGACTCTCAGGTCGGTGTTCTTTGCAGGGATTAGCCGTAGACTTCCTCTGTACTTGCCGTGCCAATTGTCTCCTGATATAACGAGCTAAACAACAACAACTCCGATATCAACATAAACATTAACTTAAACATTAGCAACGTCAACTTCAACGTCAGCACAATCAACAATAACATTAACAGTAATGTCAACATCAACAAACGTACAACAACACCACCAACAACAGACATCAAAAACAACAACAAAAACAACAACGATATCGTCAACGACGATGTCAACAGCAGCAACAACATCAACTAGCAACACCACACCTCACCACCACTCCACTCCACAACCACTACAGGTTTATGATAAACAAAGAAATTCTCGAAATTGACATGTACGAGTAAAGTTGTAAAACTGTACTTTGCATACGTATCCTCTTGAAAACAAAACTTGATAAAGGCAATTTCAAGTTGAATGCTGTAATAGATATACTCAGGGTTAATATGATGCTGTAGAGTCGTTTAAGTACGTTCGTGCTCCTTGATAAGAGGAAATCCTCTTGAGAAACATTTCCTTATAAGGAGAAAACGCGGAAGAAGATGAAGCAGCAACATCTTGTGTTGTCTTCACTCGGGCTGGCTGTTGACACCAGGTTCAGACTCTCCCAGAAGGTGGTTACCTTAATCAAGACCTCGAAAATTACCATCTTAATTAATCTTATCAGAAAGCTGATGCTGACGCGGGAAAATGAAGGCGGGGAAGAAGGAGGGAGACCGCTACTTGTCAGACGCTTTGAGGAATGTTTGGGACGACCCTTGGGAAAGGGAACTGACGAAATTAGTTACGCCATCATAACTAAGGTCTTCTCATTAACCTCGCTTGATCCTTTGATGAGTAAAGATGGCGGTACACTAGGCTATCATACTATGTGTTTTTACTACTTTGAGTAGAAACGACATCGGTTACAATATTCTAAACTTCCGTAAGAGCATCTCAACAATGTGTCTGACATTCGTATAGGTTTAACTTCTGCTAGTTCATCATTCAGATTCTCGTCATGTGACGCAAGAGTAATTTGGCATTTGGAAATTTGAAAAGCACATTTTCTCGCTGGCAAAAGCATGTAGTATATTAGCGACAAATGCTTAATGTGCGACCACCTTAATATATCAAAGCTTTAGTAATGATAATAAGCACTATATAAAGTGAGTCTATTTAATGATGATAGTGAAAACTAGACCCTTTTGTTATTTTGTCATTTACCGATGCCCATCGTCATAACTTACAAAAGGTTCGCAAAGGTTTACAAAGAAAGAGCATATCAACGGGAGACCTTTTGGTCCGTAACTAGGTCGGATGCTAAGAAAAGATAGACGAAGAAATGTATAAACAAGCAAATCAAGCAAGCGGCAGGCATTGGAGCATATTGCATAAGAGTTTATCTAAAAGATCCTTAAAACTTCGGACCTTACTACATTCCACTACAAGGAGGAAAGTTTTGTTTTATATCAAGAAAAGTAGATGAAAGAAAAATAAAACCGGAAAGCGCACTGGAAAATGTTTCTTACCATCGTATATATATATATTTTATCCACACAACTACAAAGAATGAAAAAGACAAATAGTGATAATAATACAAACATACATATACCAAGGGCATTTTCCTCTTTTCAAGGGATGTAGCCAAAGTCAAAAGGCATAAATCCGATCTTACCCATTTCATCCCCACGTACTCCATTCCAATTACCATCCCCTCCCTCTCTCTTTTCTTGGCTCCTCCTGGATGACGGGCCATCCCTGCATCTCACCCACTGCCTGGGGCAGAAGCAATGCAGCAAGACACGGCACACTCACAGCAAGACCGCCTCATTTATAGTGATATTATTAGTGGTAATAATCTTTAGTTATAATAATACATACATATACCAAGGCTTTTTCCCCCTTACAAGGGAGGTAGCCAAAAAAGGAAAAGGCATAAAATCACTTTCACCCATTCCATCCCTGAATACGCTCCACACCCCTCCACCCTCCCTCTCATCTTAGCACCTCCTGGATTACGGGTCATCCCTGCACCTTGTCCACTGCCCTGGGTCAGAAGCAGTGTCGCAAGACACAGCACATCCAGAGCAAGGCCGCTTCATTAAATCGGCGACCCCCCTCCCTCTCCGTCCCCCATGCATAAAGGAAAAGACGGGGAGAAATCCCTTCGGGCTGCGTAAAAAATTTGTTCACACATACTACCTCACCCCCCCCCCATCTCAAAATAAAGTAATATGACCCAGAAAGGCCGTTTCTGGAAGAATAGTCCGGAGAGCACAACAATCTGAAATAAGGTGTTGATGTATTGATTTTTTTTTCCCAAGATTCCAAGTCATAACAAACAGAAAAGTACCTGGAGTAAGAGTACTCCAGAACCTTCCAGTGGAAAGAAAGAGCACACTGGTGGATTATGTACCCCATAAGGGCTTCATTATGATAATTTCATTGCTGGAAAACAAAGTCAACCATAAAATGGTTTTCTGTATTGTGTAGAAACTTTTTCCTTGGTCTTTGTCATCGGTGCGAGGAAACGAAGGTACTGTCTTCCCTGAGTTTGTGGAAAATTCTAAGAATGGGTTTCTCATCCAATCCATTTATTTTATTTTATTTTTTTCTTACAGAGTGAGTTTCTAGATATCTTGGATAAAAAATGTGCTTCTTTTGGCATTCTCGATGATGCTCTATATTTCAGTACGTTTTTAAGAAAAGTAGAATTCCTAATACAGAAATAAAGAAATTAGAAGGGGTAATTAAATAAATGAAAAAACAGGTTATGTAGAAAAAATATGTGTATATATAACATGTCATAAACCACATAGAATTTGACTTTATTATTTACCACTTAGGTGCAATAGCCGTCAGCGCACATGGGGCCAAGGTGACGACATAGGCCTGTGAAAAACGCGACAAAGGCGTATGTTCGTCTTACATGTCGCGCAGTTCTTGTGAAATGCAATTTATTTTCTTTTGAACTTGAGCCGGACGGTCTTGCGATGCAACGGAGGCCGTGTAAAAGCTTGCTTTCGCACAAGTTAAGAGTTATGATCACCCCTTTGTAGTATTGTCGAGACCCTCTTTTTGTTCCTGTGTCTTTTTTATGCAGTATGAACACGACCAAGTGTGTGTGCGTTTGTGTGTATGTGCGTGTGTGTGTTAGTATGTGTGTGTGTGTGTTTGTGTGTGTGTGTGTTAGTATGTGTATGTGTTGTGCAGTTGTGTGTGTTTTGTTTTCCTACTTTCATACGGTGCGTGCTGTGTGTGTGCGCGTGTGTGTATGTATATGCATGTGTGTGTATGTGTGTGTGTGTGTGTGTGTGTGTGTGTGTGTGTGTGTGTGTATGCATGTTGTGCGTTTGCATCTCCTTATGTTTTGTTTTCATACATACGTGCGTGCTTCCGTCATTTTTTTCAGTAGGCAAGCGGTTGAATGCATGCAGAGACAAAAAGAGATGAGGTGTTCTCAGCGCCGCGTGTGTTGCCGTGACTAAGAGATCCACTCTGCAGAAACCTTCCTCATGCGGTCTTCCAAGTTCACAGTACTAAAAACGTACCTCATTTCCAAAGTGATTTTTTTCTACATATTTCTTCCAATCTTTGCTCTTTTCTCTGTCCTTTCAGTTTACTTTTTGTTTCAACATTCCAGTTCAATATTTGTACTGGAGCTAGTGTATATGAAAATACGTTAAATCTTTAGTGAATATAAAAGGATGTATTTCAATAGCTTCGGTTTGTTTTGGGTTAGGTTCTTTTTATCGAAATAGTAGTTATGCATGGTATCATTGGTCTTCAGATGCGGAGATTGGCGTCTTCGTCTTCTGGGAGTGTGGCCATGTGGTCTGGCACACGCTCCCTGGACCGAGCCCAAGATGTTGTGGGATTGTTGTTGACCCCAGCGCTGCTTGGAGGTGAGGGCCCTCGTAAAAAATAAATAAATGAATAAATGAATAGAAATAAAAATAAATGAATAAAAGAAGATAAATAAATAAAATAAAATAATCATAATCCACACAGAAAGTGTTAATAGGAATAAGTGGTACAACACTATGGCTGAAGAGTGAGCTTTCATTAGCTGAATAAAATATTGTGGTGGCAGCAGAAAAAAAAGAACCTTAGCCTACAAGTAATGGTTTTTTCTTTTCACACCCTTCACCTCATAAAAAATTTCACTACATGTCCTGTGCTTCAGGTGCGCCGTATACCAAAATCCTCAGTCACAGTACGCCGATTGTTGATAACTGGTGTGGGTTTGTTCGAGTAGAAATTACTTTAGTTACAACCTTTCATTTTTCGAACCTCCAAATGTCAAATCACCTTAGCATCATATATTAATAAGCTGAATGACGCACTTAGAGAATTTAGATTTATATATTTTTTTTCTTTAACTCTAGAATAAGTTTCTTGTTATTCAAATTCACAAAAATTGATGGGAATCAGCCAAGTGTGAAGCAGTTTTAAAGAAGATTAACTTAACCCCGAAGTAACAGTTTGTCTATCAGTTTATCTTTTTTATCGTTATTTTTAATTTATCCCATTTATTTAATTTTATGTAATTATTTGTTTATTCATTTATTCATATTCTATTTCTTTTGTCCTCTTTTTACTTGATTTTATTCACTGGTTATTTATTTACGTAGTTATTTATCATATATTGATTTTTCTATACATTAATTTGTATATTTATTGGTGTTAATTTTCATATGTTTATATATTTATTTATTTACGTATTTGCTTACTCTTTTATTTGTTGGTTATTAAATGATCTATTTGTTCATTTGTTTATTCATTTATTTATTCATTTATTGATCATTTGTTTTATTTATTTCTTTTTTGTTTATTCATTTAATATTTATTTTGTTTGTTTTTCTATTTATGTCGTTTATTTTTCTACTTATCAATTTATTTTTCTATCTTTTCATTCACTTGTTTGATTGTTTATTTTCTATTTTTGACTAGATAACTTTATCTCGTTTCTTTGGGCGTAGTCTTCCGGGCGCTCGTTTCAATTCCCGAGAACTCTTATCTTGAGCGATGCGACCCCAGGAGACCAACATTATCTCTGATGTATTGCACAGAAACATGAAGTATAGTAAATGCTATGGTGTCTTCGGAATACTTTCCCAGATGCAATCGTACCACTTGTATGGTAGAGTTATGAGACAATAAATTCATTTGTAAACGTAGTTGCGGCGTACTGACACTTAGCTTTGATTTATGCTTTATTTTTATTGTTTTCTTTATTCTAGGGTAGGTCATATTTGTTGGTATTTATTTTATCTATCTATTCTTGTTTATTTTTAATTTTCTAATTTATTAAAACATTCTTTTATTTTTTATATTTTGATTCGTTTGTTTATCTGTGTTTGAATTTGTTCTTTGTAAACAATACTGTCATAGACTTCTATTAGGAACGCCTAGTTTTATTGTTCAAGTATATCGGCATAGGTGGGTGTCGGGGACTATGTACTATGATTTGGCTGCCACCCTTTCAGAATGAAAAGGACATTTGATGTATGTGTGTGTGTATTTGTGTTTGTATGTATATATATGTATGTATATATATATGTATATATATATATATATATATATATGTATTTGTGTGTGTTTATGTGTATGAATGCATGTATGTATGTGTATTGTCCTTAACCCGTCAATGTATATTCTTTATACATCATGAGGATGAAGGAGATTAAGACTGTGTTGTAGCATTCGTATGAACAGCTGATTTAATTTCTAAGCACTACAGTAGCTCACTTTAGTAAATATGTCCATGCTCTTGTTAGAGAATAATTTGGAAATTATATGAATTGTATAATAGATCTAATCCCTAGAGAATAACATCAACAGAAACTGCAGGACAACAACTACAACTACAACCCCGGCAATAACAATATCATAATTATCAACGACAACAACTTTGCGTATAAGAAATGCAACTTTAGTGAAGGGAGATCTTTCAAGAAGACAGCGCATCCAAGTTTCCAACTTCGCAATCCCAAGTTAGAATTTCTTCAAAAAAGGGGAAAATATGAATGTCCAAAAAGATGGCTACCAGGCAGGAAGTGAACATGGTGGACACGTTGCAGGCGCTGTTCAATACGGGAGCATATCTGTTTTTTTTTCAGCTAAGGAAAGGCTATTTTTACATAGATTACTAGGCAGATTCCACCTTTATGATCCTGTAACACTATAACGATTTAGCTAGGATGTGTCGACGTATCAATATTACTCCAAAACGCTGACATATGTACGCCAAACTTTCGATGATTTTTTCTTATTCAATCTTGGGCGTATACGTAGCGTATTCATGACGAGTTGGACGCATTCATAATGTATTACTAACTAATATAGAATGTCTTATAGATGACTCTTACCAACGCATGGGTAACGTGATGCCAGCGTTCACAATTTATGATCAGCGATAGTCCAACTTAAGCATAGCATGCGGCAGCGTATAGCAGACAATCACGTGTCGTAGCCTATAAGGTTGCAGCTCGTCGATTCGGATCTTAGCTGGTCACATATGGCAAAATGCCATCGCTTACCGATCCATGGTCTCACCCAGTTCCTTCTCCTCCGTTTACCTCTTTTGCTACCTCTATTGGTACGTAATTTGTAGTGTCAAAGCAATTAGGTCATGCTGATAATAGAGTAAAGCTAGTTGGTATTCCATCTCTGCTACCATTGTATGGTAGCAGTAGGTTAGAAGCACGCGCATCTAAGTTTGTTTGTCGTACGGACGAACGTCAACTAATTCTACATACGTCAATATGCGTTGATGATAAGTTCAATATAAGCTATACATAGGTTCAAAGCACGTTACTCATGATTTGAAAATAAGCTCTGACTACGCTAGACATTATCTCGACGTATTTTGACTTTTGAGGAACTTAGCGTGTGAACGATCGCGAAACGTACCTACAACTTGTAGCCCGCGTATGCCCCATACGCTGACATACGTCGACAAATTTTGTGCCTGCATGAAAATTTCGACCACCTCGCTGTGGTACGGCGTATACCAGCGTGTTTCAGCGTGCTTTTAACTTATACAAAACTTACCAATAACTTGTTTGACGTATACCAACGTATTCACTTTTTTTTTTTTTTTGTACGTCGGTATACGCTGGCTAAATTGTCAAAGTGCGATAGGAGAATTAAAGTTCTTTCGGGTTTTTCCCTCAGCTGACTTGAGTTTCCGTATTCAATGTGTAAACAAAAAAAGGAGAATTTGGCGCCTGAAATGTGAGTCACTCAAGGCTCTTAAATGGAGATGAGAATGGGGATTGCGCCTGTGTGATATCATGGCCTTTTACTCTTCATTTGATCGATGCATTTAGATGTTCTGCAGTAGCAGCTGTCGTGGTTCATGCATGATTCTTTACGTAAAGTTTGATCATTAATGACAAAACATACCGACAGGTGAGTTTTGAGGTAGGGTACAAGTTAAGACAATTCATCTAAGTTTTGGATTACGTCTTTGATTATAACCTAGACTAACCGCAACACCACAAGAGTTCAGAAACAGACTTTTTCAAAACAAAAAATACAAGAAAACGGATAATGTCGAGGTGATGTCTGTTCTCGAAAATCACATAAAGGTATCAATTGACTTGAATGGTAGTAGGTAATTTTGATTTTAGGATCTCCCTACATAATTCTGTTAGTAACGTTAGAAGACCTTCACATAAAAGTCTAACCAATATCACAGTATCAGAAACCTCATAAATAGTCACAACTCGATATCCTCCTGTGAAAGTCAATGACTATAACCTCCATAATAATCGAATCACAAACTCGGAACCCTCTTCAGCCGTCCACAACCCCCAAAAATTCCAGAAATGTATAACCACTTCCTTACAGTGACTCTTCTTCAGTTGAATAAAATCGGCTGATTTTAACCACAATTAAATAGATTACGTCCATTCAGTCAATGTCTTCTCCCCTACCGCCCTTTAGGGTCCTTCCATGGATGACATCTTCAGCAGAGAGTTCGGGTGGTTCTTTACGCCTTCGGGATTCCCCTCTCTCCTCTGGAATTCCCATCACTCCTTCGTGATTCCCAAGGGAGCGTAGAGGGATTCTTTTCACCCCTTTGGAATTCCCTTCACTCCCAAGAGGTTCCCTTCCCTCACGGGGTGTCCCCTTTCTTCCTTCGTGATTCGACTCGCTCCCACGGGATCTCATTTGCTCCCTTTGGTTTTCCTTCGCTTTCTCTGGATTTCCTTTCCTCTCTGGGGATTTCCTTTGCTCACTCGGGACTCCATTCGGCCCCTTGGGACTCTCCTCCACTCCCTCAAGACTCCCTTCGGTCTCTCGATATCCCCTTCGCTCCATCGGGATTCTCTTCATTCTCCCGGGATTCCTCTCATTCCGTTTCCATTCCGGGATTAACCGGCCCACATTCCCCTCCGACCTACTTTAGTGGCCACAGGTCCGGCCTGCTCCGGGGTGACGCGGTGATCACCAGGAAAAGACCAGAGGCTCTCACTAACTTTACTTTTAGTTCTTTCTCTATCTTTATCACTCTCACTCTCTCTTTCTCTCTCTCTCTCTCTCTCTCTCTCTCTCTCTCTCTCTCTCTCTCTCTCTCTCTCTCTCTCTCTCTCTCTCTCTCTCTCTCTCTCTCTCTCTCTCTCTCTCTCTCTCTCTCTCTCTCTCTCTCTCTCTCTCTCTCTCTCTCTCTCTCTCTCTCTCTCTCTCTATATATATATATATATATATATATATATATATATATATATATATATACATATATATGTGTGTGTGTGTGTCTCTCTCTCTCTCTCTCTCTCTCTCTCTCTCTCTCTCTCTCTCTCTCTCTCTCTCTCTCTCTCTCTGTCTCTCTCTTTCATTATCCCTTTCTTTCTTCTCCACGGTTACCTAAATCATCTTTGTCTTTAGTCAGAACTATGTTCCTGATCAGAGTTTCCCTTCAGCTGAACTACAACGCAGAGACGAAGTTCCTTGACATAAAACACACTGATTCCTCTCTTTTCTAGAAAGCTTACTATCACCTCGGCTGGCCCCTCGAGGGTTACTTGTAGATCCTCAGACTCCTTGCCTTTGGGAGACATCATTATGGGTCTCCCTCACCTTGTAATGTGCCTGCTGGAGTAGCAGCTTGGAGGAGGAATCTCGAGTGGCTTCTCTTCTTCCCTTTGATGATGTGGCCTGAAACGTGGTCTCCTCAAAGCATGCCACCGAGGTAAACCCGGTTAATAGTAAACAGGTATAATGGCGCTTAGACGAAATTTTTGGTGTCTGCTGATGTCGGTGGTTCTTTGTCGTCGCCATGGATTTGTCTACCTCACGCCCGTGCACACACACGCGCTCGCTCACACACGCATATGTACACGCATACATACATACATACACACATGCATAAGTACACGCGCAATTACACACATGCATACACCATACACACACAATACATAAACAATACATACACATTACATACGCATTACATACATACTTGCATACATACATACATACACACACACACATACACACACACACACACACACACACACACACACACACACACACACACACACACACGCACACACACACACACACACACAATCTGGGAATGGAGCCAAAAGTGGGAAATGAACTTCAACATCAAGAAATGTAGTATAATGGAGTTTGGAAAAAGTAAAAACAGAATATCAGGGCAATATAGAATTGGTACAAAGGAAGTACAAAAAGTTAGCTCGGAAAAGGAATGTACATAGGAGTAATTATTAACAAAGACATGTCACCAGACAAGCAAATTAACAAAATAGTCGGAGAAACCTACAATTTATTAAGATCAATAAAGGTGGCCTTTAACTACTTGGATGAGGTAATGGTAAAGAAAATATTAGTCACACTGATAAGACCAAGGTTGGAGTACACTGCGACACTATGAACCACCGTAGTGGCGGCCACGAACACTGCCACTTATAGTGTTTGTGTGCGTGTGTGTGTATTTACCTAGTTGTAGTTACCTAGTTGTATTATACGGGAAGGGAGCTATGCTCGTAGTGACCCGTCTTTGTATCTATCAGCATCAAGTTTTTTCTTAAAATCTTGAATAGTGTGTGTGTGTGTGTGTGTGTGTGTGTGTGTGTGTGTGTGTGTGTGTGTGTGTGTGTGCGTGTGAACGTGAGCATGAATTACATATTTCTTTTATATGCATGATGTACTAATATACAGCGTAGCTTAGACTAGTAATTTCCAAATGAACTTTATTGATTACTGGAGTAACGAGTGATTATACTCTTGAATTCTATATTTTACTTATTTCATATAGAAAATTAGTGTTAACTATCACTTTTTATTAATTTTACATGTTCATTCTATATAGAAGAGATGTCAGCTCAGTAGAGGTGTGTTTATCACTTTCAGACTTCAAAATTGTGTTGAAATGTCTTAGAGTAATTAGGTTATTACTCACAATGGTTTAGGAAGAAATGGGTTAATGATCTAAAGTAGCTTGGATCAAGTGTCTTAGACCTAACTAGCCTTACCTAGTTCAAACTAGCCCAGCCCAAGCCAGCCCAGCCTATCATTGTCAAATCAGGTTCACCGTAGAGTAAATCACGTCCCACCCAGTTGAGTGCTTTCAGAATAGCCCATTTGTGGTGAAAGTATATCCCAAGTACACAGTTCTTGTAAGCAAACTAAATACTGCTTGAGATACCAAAATAAGTTAATCAAAACTTTGGGAAAAAAAAGTATTACGCATGTGTTCATTTTTCCATGCACCCAGTGACACGCCACGTAAAATAGAGACAAAAAACGGGGAAGAAGCTAATAATTGAAAAATAGAAACGTGTGTGAAAAGAAAGAAGTAGATTAGGACAAATATGATATATACATAGTGGTTTTTGTTCATATAAAAAAAAAATTCGTAGTGAGTGGAACATTCCCTCTCATTCTAGCTACCACTTAATTATTCACTTCAGCTCCTACTCCTTCAGTACCGAAGTAGGTTACATCCTTTGTAGCCGGCGTTTTATTTGGGGGAGCTTTGGCTACACTGTACTTGGTGTGGGTATGGCAAAGCCTGCGGGGGGCCTTCTTGTTTATCTAACGTGGAATAACAGTATGTACAGACCGGGGAACTAGAGTGCTGTCGCCATGAATCACATCGAGCGGCACAGCCACCTGGTTCTTGTACGCAGAAATGCAAGTTTCTGCATTTCTGCGTAAGGCTTACAACTAGCATTTATGATTGTATATCTATGAATGGTTTAAATAGACCTGGCATTCTACGTTTGATCTAGTCATTAATAGTAAATGCGTCTTGATATGGTGTGCGGTTCTCTTATATTGATTGTATCTTCTGGAATGTATGGCAATGTTTAAAATGTGTCTGATGAAACTATATATTCTGCCGGTAGTTTTCCATGGGCATCGCATGATCATGATGTCACGCTGAGTAAGGGCAGAGTACTTGCGGCTTTTTGGTCTAGGAAAGGGAAGGTTGACTTAAGATGGCGCCAAGAGGTTGTGAAACATCTTCGGTCACGTGTCATGTGCATGTGACTTGTCTATAGTGTTTAGAACGTTTATATATTGCATGGGAGTTGTATATGATTATATATGGTGGTGTTGCTACATATTTATGTAAGGTTATACCATTCTTTACAAACTCTCTCCACACTCAGCTGGATTTCTTTCATTCTAGCCATTGCCAGACATTTTTCTTATTCAATCTCCTCCTGATCACCTTGGTAACGGAGGGGAGGTTCTTGGTCTGCTTGGCTATGTATCCCATACTTATGTTTTATTGTTCTTGCGTCTCCTAAAGATCACTGAACAAAGTCGTTAGGCATTTAGGCATCCATTAATTACTGCTCGGTTTTGGTTTGTGGTTCCAGTCATGAAGTAGTCTCTACACTTACCTCCCCCCCCCCCATCCCATTGGGTTGAAGATCCAAAGGAAAACGAGGAAAGTAGAGGAACTAATAAGTATATCAAAGAAGTTGTGTGGAGTGAGAGCTATGAAAATAAGAGTAAAAGAATGTTTTTATTATACGTACATATAAGTCATATCCATTATACCAATGGTAGCACACGAATCAAAAAATAAAAATAGAAGTAAAAAATTTTTCAGCACAATAAAAGACTACTGGTGTTAGTGGTTCGAACACCAATGCGAAGGTGATGAATAGAACAGTTCAAAGAAGGGTTGGAAGGTGTGTAGTAGAGAGAGATAAAGTGAAGAATAGACACTGAATTTATATATGCACAGAGAAAATAGTGGAAAACTTCCTTTTGGAGAAAGTTTACACAAAAGCACGCGTAGGCAGAAACGACTATTTTAGGAGGGTGACATTTGAATATGTTGAATAGAACGATGAAAGGAACTTACTACAGGTGCGGGAAAGAACATTGACAGGAGTGTTTGGGCGGTAGGACACTCACCATGCCACTTCCATGCAACTGGAAATGAGAAGTCCATGGTAGGACAAAGCCCTGTCAGTTGCGACAAGCCGCTGGATTTTCTAGCCCGACGTTGGGTTGCCTCCCTGTCAGGCCAGGGCTGTCGGCAGTAGTGAAGGCTGTCGAGACAAAAATAAGTAAAAGAAAGAAAACGAATTAAAGTAAGTGAAATATAAAAAGGATGATAAAAAAGGATGATAATGTAAATCAGACTAAAGGAAAAGAAGACAGAAAGCAAGGGAACGCACCACAGATAAGAAGAAATAACAAAGAAATGTAAAAATATGGATATCAGCAAGCTGGGAAACGTGGAAGTGATGGTAAAGGTTCTTAATTCATCTTGGGGACTTCAGAGGAAATATCGAAGTCAAAGAAATTGTCTAACAAAAAAGAATGAATGAGGAATGCGTGAATGACTCAGCTATAGAGAGAATGATACATTGGTCCGTAATACTGAAGACACCAAGGTGGTACATGTGTAATGCATATATTCAAAGAACCACAGGAGTGAAGGAGAAGATTGAGAGAAAAGTGCAAAATATTTCTGGAATAATTGGGGAAAGTTCTGACTCAGCAGAGCAAGAAAGGTAAAAAGGGAAATGGAAATGAAGGCGAAAATGGAAAAGGAAAAGTAATGATGCAGGTAGCGGAAATGAAGAAAACTTTACTGGAAACGAATCATTTTAACAATGATATACACTTTGCGTACAATTTTTGTAATTTCTTCGAGTGCGTTCGTGTGTGTATGTGCGAGCGTGAATATGTGTCGCTGGTTTTCCTGAACTGAATGAAATCCACTGTCAACAGTCAGATTAAAACTTGAAAGCCAATTTATCTGGTAAAAGTATCTAGAAATTCTAAAACGAAAACAGTTGAAGGGCTAAGATAGGATACAGGTCTCAAAAAAAAAAAAAAAAAAAGATATCGTGCCACGTGCTGGAGGTTGCGAACTCGATTCACGTTGGAAACCAGGGGAGAAAATGGCGGGCGCGGTAGATGAATGGCAGCGAGACTGATTGGAGATTGAGTGGAGTAGATCGAGACGGATGATCGCACGCAAATGGAATGCAATCTATCCGCGTTTCTGTCATGAAAAGCGTAACCAGGAAAGAGAGAGGGGCCGCGGCGGTGGCTGGGAGGTGAAGGACGAAGGCCACGGGGCGGCGCTGGCGGCGGCGGCGGACTCTTCGGTTCCGTGACAGAGAGAGAGAGAGAGAGTGGGGAGGAGAGTGAGTGTGAGAGTTAGAGTTAGTGTGACTGTGAGAGTGAGTGTGAGAGTGACAGTGAATGTGACGGTGAGTGTGAGTGTGAGAATGAGTTAGTTTGTGTGTGTGAGAGAGAGAGAGGGAGGAGAGGGAGAAAGGGAGAGAGAGAGAGAAGGAGGGAGGGAGGGAAGGAAGAAGGCAGTGAGGGAGACAGAGGGAGGAATACATTTAGGGATGGAGCGAGACAGAGGTAGTGGAGGAGAGTGAGTAAGGTAGTGTGTGAGTGTGTGTGTGTATGTGTGTGTGTGTGTGTGTGTGAGAGAGAGAGAGAGAGAGAGAGAGAGAGAGAGAGAGAGAGAGAGAGAGAGAGAGAGAGAGAGAGAGAGGGAAAGTAAGAACGAAAGAATTAGATTGAGTGAAAGAGAGAGAAGGAAAGAAAAAGAAAGAGGGAGACAAAGAGTAAGAGTAAGTGAAAAAAGAGAGGAAGAGGGAGGCAGAGGTAAGGAAAGGAAGAGCGAGAGTTTGTGAATAAAAGAGAGGTGGGACAGGAGACTAAGGAAGGAGAATGAGAGGATGAGAGGGTAGGAAGGAGTGGGAAAGAACATTGGGGGAAAGAGGAATACATCTAGAGCCAGATTGGACCATAAAGACGGAGGCAAAAGCGCGACTGCGAAGCTCATAATCCAGCAAGATTAGAGGGTGTTCCAGTGCACCTTCAGTTTCGGACTCGCCTTGCAAGTATATGGGTCCGGGTTCGATCCCCCTTACGGGTACCCGTGATTGTCACTTGCCTTGGCTGTACAGGCATATGAAGTATAGGTAAAGCTGAGCAGCTTTTTTCAGGGGGAGGGGGGGAATAATGTGACATGTTGTAAATAAAACTACACATTATTATTATTTTTTTTTAATTTTGATATGTTGATTTCTTCATTCATTTTCTATATATATTTTTTCATTTTACTGTATTTTAGGTTATCTTTTCTGTTTGTTGTTATTGTTTAATTTTGTATATTAGTTGCACACCAGCTTCGGTTTAATAAAATTGCTCAGAGGCAACCAGAATAAATTATAGAACATCATTAGCAGTGAAAAGAAAACTCGCTTCTTTTTTATTTTCCTCGGGATATTATCCTCATCAAGTTGTTTCTATATTTTTATCATGTTTTGTAGAATATGTTCATGTATGTATATATATATATATATATATTTTTTTTTTTGGGGGGGGGAGTGGCTTAACATAAAACTGAGTTTTACATATGATATTCCAATTCTGTGAACTTCTTTTTCGGATTTTTTGTACTTGATGTATTCACTTTTATAATAGAAAGGTTTTATAAAGAGAAAATTGTATTAATACAACAATCATATTGTAGTTCTCACATATTGTGGAACAGGATTGTGTGTTTGCATTATTTCATTGAAGGCTTTTGTTTTAGATCAAACAGAGCCGTGAAATCCCTTTATATGCAAAGAGTATTTTTATCTTCTTTTAACCTATTTTAATTAGTCTATTTTCAGATATTTGTCTGAATTCTCTTCAAGGATTTTGTTATGGATAACGCTGGACTCGTATATAGCTTCAGGGAAGAATTTCAAGATTATTATTATTATTATTTTTTTTTTTTAATTAGGGCTCTGATTCTAGGTCGAGGATGGCAGAGAGAGAAACATGACTTGTAAGTTCAGGCGGATAGATCGATTCCTTCGGAAGGGCAGGTTGAGAAAGACAAAGACTCAAAAGAACAAAAGGTTCTGCAGAAGCTCTTTGATAGAAGAATGGCACAGAAGAGAAGTTCAAGGTCAGGATAGGAAATAAAGTTACAAGATTGATTAATATTTAGAAGAGAACAACAGGTTGTAGAAAGAAGGGAAGGGGGAAGAACAAGTTTACGATATATTAAATTCAAAACATAGTTTCTGGAAATTGTCAAATAATAGAGAATAGCAAAGATTAGGAAAGTCCGCTTGAAGGGTGGGAAAACCCTAAATAGGAGCAGTCTTTTATATTATTCTATTTATTTTGTTTTTAATCAAGAAGAATTACGAAAATATTAGAGACTCGTAGTAAGGCTGTGAAAAGGTATCCTGAAAATAGAAAAAAATTCAAAGGTTCTCCATGTCTGTCAATCATTTGATATATTTTTGTATATATGTCTGTCTATTCATTATTGTCCAGCTGTCTGCTTATCTATCCGTCTTTCTGTTTATATGTTTGTCTATGTCTCTCTGTATATATATCTGTCTATATCGACCCATCCATCTATTTGTATCTATTTGATTATATATCTTTCATCTGTCTATCTACCTGTCTGTCCGTCTCTCTATTTTCTTTTCTTTCCATTTTTTTCTTCTAACTCCGTCCTGGGAACAGTAAGATAGAACGTGAAAGAATTAAAGAGAAGCCGCAAAAGGTCGACCTGAAAGGAGTAAATATTTCGGTCATATTTTTGTCTTAGGAGCAATACAGTAAACGAGGAAAGTAAGAAGAGGGAAAAGGATTAGTCTTGAGGGATCAACAGCTTCTGAAAGAATGAAGTGAAAAAGAATAATGAAGATGAAGAATAAAGACGGAGGCAGACTAGGGAAAGAGAAACTGAGGGCTGAAAAAGGATATAGCAGGAGAGGAAGGAGGAGCGAACTGACGAAAAGGGTTTGGGCAACGGTAAACTGTGTATGAAATTTTGATAATGAGGTTGAAATGGAGGAGAGGAAAGACAAGATTGGAAAAGGTGTGGTTAGATAAAGAAAAAAAAAATGCTAATACTAATAGATGAGTGTAAATAAGGCGAGCCTAAAAGAAGTTTGTGAAAACAAATCATAACAGAAAAACAGTGAAGAATGGATAAGAAAGAGGAGGACGCAAGGAAGGAACGAAAGAGTGGGGTCGAAGGAAGGTGAAAGAGGAGAAATTGACGGAGGAGACTGAAAAGAGTAATTTTTGAGGACGAGCTGGATGCCGGGGTCGTGGACGGGGAAGGGAGCCGGAAGGGACTTCTGAGGCACTCCGCCTGTGGTGGCGGGGAATAGCTCCATTTCCGAGTCTTCAATGATCGTGTGTGAGAAATGGGTAAGTCTGGAGTTCAAGGATTCTGTTGTGGTGAACGAGGGGGTACGTGGTTAAAGTGTGTGTGTGTGTGTGTGTGTGTGTGTCTGTGTATGTGTGTGTGTGTGTGTGTGTGTGTGTGTGTGTGTGTGTGTGTGTGTGTGTGTGTGTGTGTGTGTGTGTGTGTGTGTGTGTGAGTGCGTGAGTCCGTGCTTGTGCGTGCGTGTATGTATGTTTGTTTTGATGGAGGTTACAATGATTCCCAAAGTAATTAGGTTGAAATGAAAGAATAATAGGTACGAGACAGATGATGAAAGAAGGATGAAAAGAGGGGAGGAAGATGGACTAAAAAATCTTGTAAGGTGGAATATGAAATAGAACAAAGAATGAGAATGAGTAACGAAAAACAAAACAGAAGAAAAGAGATCACAAAAAGTGATTATAGGTTACAAAATGCGATTGCTATGGAATATGAATAATGAAATAGGACAAAGAACGAGGATGACTATAAAAATGGAAGAAATTCAATGAAAACTTGAATGAAGTTATATGGATAACCGAAAGATGGAGATAAGACTTGATAGATAAACCGGGATAATGATAGGGATGATAAATGCAAGGGAGGAACCCATATCAAATCAAAACGAAATAGAAATAAGACCTCTTGAACTAAGAACAGATCTCAGAAGATCCGAGCAAGGCAAGATTATGAGTTCGACAGAAGTCGAGAAGAGGCAGTGTAATGAAACGTTCACGTCTGAAAGGAATGTAGATTAGAGGATTTAGGTAAAGGCGGAACTTAAATCGTGTAATAGAAAGCGAAGAAGCAATATCCGAAGGTGGAGAGGGAAGGAAAGTGAGGAGTCTGCGGTGTGAATCCTCAAGGTGAATCCTCAGCAGGTCTTTGTGGAGCCTAGGACCTAGAGGGAGTGTGCAAGAATGGGTTAGCTACCTGTTAAAGTGTCCTACATAGTCCTTCTCTAAAAGGTGGTAGAGGCTTATACCAGGAAATGCTAAGGTGTTGGACAAATTCTTTCTTCAGATTTAGTCTATGGTGTATAGTATATCCCCAGAGGCTGACCAACTACAGTGATGGTCTTGAGAGACGGGCGTCGTATAGGATCGTCTCTCAGCCACCAATCCTCAAAATCCATCAATACCTTCAATACCCAAAATCTCTATCATCATTGTATTTCTATTTTTACATTAAGGAAACCGGAAATCGGTGAGATAGAACCGATACTACACTATTACAACACGGACAAAATATCTCTTTTTTTTTTATTGTAAGTTATTTATATCTATTTCTGTATCGTTTATTCTTGTTTAACATCGATTTGTTTTTTATTTATTCACTATTTGTTTATTTATGTAATTACTCGTTTATTCAATTGTATATTTTTATTTTATGTCCTTATTTGTTTATCTATTTATCTATTGATCTATTTATTCAGTTCTTCATTCGTTTATTTATATATTTATTTATTCCTTCATTTATATTCATTTATATATAATAATTTATCTATATATTAATCTATATATTCATTTATTTATCTATCTATTTACTTATTCACTAATTCATTTACTACGTTTACATTATCACATCTAACATCGTTACAGATCGAGGCAATTCCCACTGACAAGGTTTTCCTTTAGAAACCAACAATAATCATAATCATTAAGCTACATGCCAAATGGTCTCTCGGTGGAGATCTCTCCTATTGTTCTCCGCGGCAACGAACCACACTAGGCAGCGAGAGAGAGAGAGAGAGAGAGAGAGAGAGAGAGAGAGAGAGAGAGAGAGAGAGAGAGAGAGAGAGAGAGAGAGAGAGAGAGAGAGAGAGAGAGAGAGAGAGAGAGAGAGAGAGAGAGAGAGAGAGAGAGAGAGAGAGAGAGAGAGAGAGAGAGAGAGAGAGAGAGAGAGAGAGAGAGAGAGAGAGAGAGAGAGAGAGAGAGAGAGAGAGAGGAATATCCGCAGTGGTAATTTGCGCTGGAGATCAGGCAGAGGTATCCGGCTGCGTAGATGGAGTTGAGTGAAGATGATAACACATAAACACACATTTTTACCTAAAACTACGTATCAAGGTGAAGTATGGATGTGTAGGTCTTGTGTGGATAGGGTGAGGGAAAAGTGGAGAGGAAAATGAGAGAGGCAAGGGAGGAGGTGGGAAGGTAAAGAGAGGGAAAGGGAAGACAGGTAGAACGAGGAATGTCGGAGGACAGAGGTTGGGAGGTGGGGAGGGTAAGGAAGAAGAGGAAAGGGGAGAGAAGGGAGAGGAGCAATAAGGAAGGATAAGGACGAGTACGGAGGGGAAAAGAGGAAAGAGAAAGGAGGGAGATAGAGGAAGCGAGAAAAGGGGGAAAGAAAAGAAAAAATAACAGCAAATGGGAAATGAAGAAGCTGGGACAGAGGAAGGGGAGGAAAATGGAAGAAGGAAAGGGATACAAGAAGGAACTGGAGGAGAGGAAGAAAGAGGAGTAGAGAGGATGGAAAGGGGTGAGTGACCTCGGACGAGGTGAGTGGGATGGGATGTGGAGCCGGCCGGGTTGACAAGGGCAATTGAATGCTGATCCAGGGCTGGACTCGCAATCCACCGACCAAGTCGGGATCGTCTCTCGCCCTCTCTCGACCTCTCTCGCTTTCTCTCTCTCTCTCGCTCTCTCTCGCTCTTGCTCTCTCTCTCTATCTCTATCTCTCTCTCTCTTACACTCTTTTGCTCTCTCTCGCTCTCTATCTCTATTTCTATCTTTCGTCTTCGTTAGCACTCTCCTTCCCTCTCTTGCTAACTTTCGTTCTCACTATCTCTCTCTCTCTCTCTCTCTCTCTCTCTCTCTCTCTCTCTCTCTCTCTCTCTCTCTCTCTCTCTCTCTCTCTCTCTCTCTCTCTCTCTCTCTGTATGTGTGTGTGTGTGTGTGTGTGTGTGTGTGTGTGTGTGTGTGTGTGTGTGTGTGTGTGTGTGTGTGTGTGTGTGGTCATATGTATGATTCACCATGGTCTAGGATCACATGTTGGACTCGTGATGGACAGCTATTTCCCTCCCAGAAGAGAGCTCAAAGCTTATATATGACCGATCTATGGGTAATACTGTGACCTTACACGCACACGCACACCCACCCAAATCCTCACCCACGAGAGTTGGAGTAACGACTCGCAGAGTAGTACTGCTGATTTTTTCAGCCGTGGGGGGGGGGGATTCAAACCCGGACCATCGCAGTGGCAGCCGAGAACTTTACCAACGCGCCATCGAGAATGTGTTTGTATGTGTGTGTGTGTGTGTGTGTGTGTGTGTGTGTGTGTGTGTGTATGTTGTGTGTGTGTGTATGTCTGTGGTTGTATGTGTGGGGGAGTTTCTGTATGCATGCTTGTGTATATGCATGTATATATGCACTTGTGTAATATTCATTTATTCCTCTCTTCTTCTCTTCTCAGTGACGTTCGTTTCTGCTGTGATGTGTGGTTTTTCTGATTGTCATTCCACTTCTGCCTTCCAATGTCCCCACCTGCCTGACTGCGTCTGCCTGACTGCCTAACATCCAAACAGACAACCAGATTCAGCATTCACCTGGCTACCGCTTCGGTTTTTTATTGCATTTCGATAGAAAAAAAAAAGAGCGTATATTAATTTACACTTGGTATCTGACTGGGACTGTCTGTCGCAGTGCTTGCCCCAATGACGCATCAAGTTCCTGTCACATTTGGTATTCAGGGTGCATCTGACGACTGCCGCATTTACTGGACGCTCCGCTTTCATGGAGTTGCCTTTCATGCCTGCAGCATTTGATATATGCATTGTTTACTTGAACAAGGCATTAGTACGTTATCTCCTGCCATTGCAGATCACTTTGTTTGCTTTGGGCTGCATCTGGTGCTTGCTGCCAGTGCCTACCTTTCGTCACAATACATATGTATTATATATACATGTGTATGTATGTATATATATATATATATATATATATATATATGTGTGTGAGTGTGTGTGTGTGTGTGTGTGTGTATATATATATATCATATATATATATAATATATATATATATATATATATATATATATATATATGTTGGTGTGTGTGTGCTGGTGTATGTGTATATATATGTATGTATGTATGTAAGCATGTATGCATATATGTATGTATGCATGTATATATGTAAAATAC
>NC_134818.1:14978401-14985901 GCF_046742065.1 Oratosquilla oratoria | reverse complement strand
TGTTACTGTTGTTCAGGTAGTGTTCCATTTTCTTCGTTCGTCCTCTTTGTTTCTGTATTTGATTATCTTTTGCGTTATTTTTTTCGTTCTTATTTCATTCCTTTCCGTGTGCGCAATTATATAACTTTCAACACAATTTGTATATATATTTTTCATATTGTTTCATTTGCTGTATCAGATGATTTCATTCAACCTAGAGTTGATCTATAACTTCTTTCACTTCTGTGACACTATATGATACACTCGATTGACTGACAGATAGAATTCAGACAGAACAAATAATACTGTATGACACCCGCCTTAAGAAAGTGAATACAATACCATCAAATCCGTCGAGAAATACAAGAACAACAACAACAACAACAAAGAAATGCATCAGCAGAGAACCCAAACAGTAGTATCTCCATTACGAGCTCGATGTTGTTTGTCTTTGTTCTTTGCTGATGTGTTTGTTGTTGCATTTCACGATTCACTCGCTGGTGCAGGTGCGTTAGTGCTACATTAGCAGGTCATCAGCGAAATTGGCGCCTGCCAGTGGCTCTTCACTCACTTGAGGTGAAGTGTTGTTTTTTTCTCCAATGCCCTGTGTTGTATCAGTGGAAAGGCAATACGTGATGGAGTATATGCCTACCCTCATGATTTGGTGTATGTTTTTGTACAGCCGTACTTTTTTTGAGTTTTCGGAAGCTATGGGGACGTGGGATATGGGTTCTGGAAGGGAATGCGGGAATGAGGGTGGCATGACGCATAGACGGGAGGGACATGGGAGAGGACCATTAAAGGGACACGGAGTACGCTGGGCAAGAGCTTGTTTCTAGAAATCGACTCCTCCGTTGGTTGGATCGTTCACAGACTTTGTTCTGGTTGCGTCGTGCTGTTCCGTTAGCATTCGTGTAAGTTAAAAGCCTTATCTCACTAGACAATTTTTCCTCCGATTGTTTGAGCATGTTTGCAGCCTTCTGCTTTCGGGAAGGAATCTGATATGTTGGAGAAAGCTAATTTTTCTCAAGTGGTGGGGGAAAAGAATACTGCCACCAAGTATTTCCACTTGGATCGTAAGAGGCGAGAAGAAAGTGACAGGGGACATTCCTAAAAAAAGTAAAGGCATAAGAGGGTCTGGGAGTTTTCCGACCAGCACCCTAAGGTTTGGGTCTTTTAATGTGCGTGGATGTGGTACAGATGAGAGTAAAAGGGAAGAGATAGGTAGCATGTTTGTGAGAAGAAAGATGGATGTGTTGGCTTTGAGTGAAACTAAGCTGAAAGGGAAGGGCGAGTGTAAGTTTGGGAGTGTAAGTGGGAGGTTATCAGGAGTAAAGAGAGGGCGAGGGAGGGAAGGGGTGGCTATATTAGTAAGTGAAGAGGTAGGTAAACGTGTAGTGGAGTGGAAGGAGGTTTCCTCAAGGATAATGTGGATGAAGGTGAAACTGGGAAAGGACATGTGGGTTTTTGTAAGTGTATATGGGCCTGGCAGTGAGAAGAGTGTAGAAGAAGGGGAGGCTTTTTGGATAGACTTAAATGAGTGCATAGAAGATTTAGTGAGAAATGTCAATGTAATAGTACTGGGAGACCTTAATGCTAGGGTAGGAAATGATCCAATTGATGGAGTGGTTGGGAAATGTGGAGTTCCAGGAAAGATCGTAGTGGAGAGTTGATGGTGGAAATGTGTCCAGAAAGAGAGTTGATGATAGCAAATACAGTGTTTCTGAACAAAGCAAGCATAAGTACACATGGGAGAGGGTGGTGAAATGGGGTAAGAGTGTGACAGAAAATTTTGAAAGTAATAAGAAGATGTTTTGGAAAGAAATTAAGAGAGGAAGAGGAGGCCAATCAAGTAGAGAAGAAAATGTAAAAGGTGCAGATGGAGAGATGATAATGGAATAGAAAGCAGCAAGGGGAAGATAGGTAGAATATTTTAGGGAGTTGCTAAATGTGAAGGAGGATGGGGAGGGAAAGATAGCTGCAGTTGGAAATGCTAAGAAAATGACCGTGATGAGTGAGGAAAATGGAGGAGAAATAAGGAAGGATGAAATGACGGCAGTTGTTAAGATGATGAAAGCAGGTATGGCACCTGGTCTGGATGGATGCCATGCAGAATGCCTAAAAAAGGAGGTACAGTGATGGTGGACTGGCTGGTGAGGTTATTTAATGTTTGCTGGAGAGAGGATAGAGTGCTGGATGACTGGAGGTGTGCCTGTATAGTTCCAATCTACAAGGGAAAAGGGGACAAGTGTGAATGTAGTAGTTTCAGAGGGATTAGTTTGTTAAGTGTAGTTGGGAAGGCTTATGGGAGGATCTTGATTGAGAGGATTAGGAGAGGACCAGAGGGAGTAATGGGTGAGGAACAGTATGGATTTAGGACGGGTAGAGGTTGTGTCGATCAGATTTTTGTGGTAAAACAGATATGTGAGATAGCTATAGGAAAGGGGAAGGATGTTTTTTTTGGGCTTTTATGGATCTGGAAAAGGCTTACGACAGGGTAGATAGAAAGGCACTGTGGGAGGTTTTGCGGATATACGGGATAGGAGGAAAGCTTCTAGGAGCTGTCAAGAGTTTTTATGAGGGTAATAGAGCTTGTGTCAGTATTAGAAATGGAGAGAGTGAGTGGTTCGAGGTAAAGGTTGGACTTCGTCAAGGATGCGTTATGTCGCTCTGGCTGTTCAACTTATACATGGATGGGGTAGTGCGAGAGGTAAACGCAAAGGTAGTGGGTCAGGGATTGGAGATGGTTAAATAAAATGAAGAAAAGTGGGAGGTGAGCCAGCTGTTGTTTGCGGACGACACTGCGCTTGTGGCAGGATCGGAGGAGGGATTGAGGAAGTTGGTGACAGAGTTTGGGAGAGTGTGTGATAGAAGAAAGCTGAAGATAAATGTGGGTAAAAGTAAGGTGATGAGATGTACAAGGGGTGAAAGTGGCAGCAGACAGGAAGTGAGCATTAAGGAAGAGCGACTGGAGGAAGTGGATAGTTTTAGATACTTGGGTGCAAATGTGGCAGGAAAAGGTGGAATGAAGGTGGAGGTAGAATGTAGATTGAGAGAAGCGAGTAAATGCCTTGGTGGATTAAAAAGTGTAATGAGGAATAGACATTTGGGAATGGATGGCAGAAAAAGTCCTACAAGTTGGCGATACCGTCGATTAATCGGAGGTTGGAGGAAAAATAGCCCAGTGTGATAACCCCTTTAGTTGGTGGAGCTGGAGGGGTTAGTTAGAGGGCAGGATAAATAACATTAGGGAAGGAGGGGGGGATTTGGGGGTGTAGTGTAATGAAAGAATGAAAAGGAAGGAAGTTAGAGTTATGATAGGTGTGAGGCAGATCCACTTGCTCGGTTATTTTAATAGTTTCGTTGACTTCAGCTGGAGGGGTTGGGAGTTGAAAGGTGTTCTAGCTAATCATCATGACGTCATGTGTTATCTCCTGGATGATGCTATGCTATTGTATTTGATTAATGATAGGTGGATTAAAACGAGGAAGCAACCTGTAAAGCTTGCTTCTGGGAATTCTGTTCATTTGGAAAGAGGCTTCCGGTACACGCTGAAGTCGATAGTTGAGGTCTTCAGAGAAGTGGAGGAACTCGGCGAAGACGAAGACCTTACGGGATGTGGAACATTAGGAATGTTACAAGAAAGAACATTAAGGGAACTGCATATTACCATATGAACTACGTTGGATGAAACAATAACCCCAAGATTTGGGAAAAGAAACGTAAAATAAAAAAACGGGAACGTAGAGTGGGGAATCAGGAACGGAGACTAACTTAACCTAAGTTAGCCTATCTTAACCTTACCTAGCCTAACTTAACCTAAATTAACCTAATTTTACCTAACTCTTAACTTAAACTAACCTAACCTAACTTAGCCTAACCTAACCTAACTTAGCCTAACCTAACCTAACTTAGCCTAACCTAACCTAACCTAACCTAACCTAACCAACCCAAAGAACCAAGGAAAATCAAGCGGTAACTATATCGTCGTCTTAATGGACCGGGAAAGTGACAGGAACGCGGATGGGAACAGAAGATTGTTCTTTGGACAAAGTCCTTCCACTCTGCATTGGAGATTCCAGGGCTAGTGGCAGCCAGAATAGATATGTAAATTGTCATTGGGAATAAACAGGTTGAAGCCTGATCCTTTTGCTTTGGAAAATATTTTCCTCGACTGAAAGAAATCACCTTGCGGGAATTAGAATAATTGGAAAGCGAATATATATGAAAAGTTTTAAGAGTAAAGCTCTGTTCACACAAGTGGTTTGAACCACGCAGAAATCGTTGTGTAACACGTAATCAAAGAAAAGTTGCGCGGTTACGTGTGAACGCCTTCATTGTCTTACACTGTGATTGAACCGTCGAGGTGGTTGAAACCGCTAGTGTGAACAGGCCCTAACGATGAGTCCATTGGTGAGAAACAGGAGTGGAACTGAAAATAGAAATAGAGAAAGATGGAATGAAATAAACTGAAACAGAACGAAACTCAAATAGTAATAGTACAAAAAAAAAAAAACAGTAATAGAAAAAATGGGGAAGGAATAGAACCAAGAGGCAGGAATGGAACGGAATTGAGAAATAAGATTAGAAACAAAACGAAATAAAAAAAATAGGATTTAGTAAGAAGGTTTGAAGCAAGCATGGAGGGATTGGATGGAATCAAATTAAGAACGATGAGTAGAAAGGAAGAAGTGAATTTAACAGAGGAAAGTTAAGTTGATGCTGATAAACAAGGAGGCAAAGGGTGACGTGTGGAAGAGGAAAATGGGGGAGAAGAGGGAGATGGGAGACGTGTTCTTAGAGGAAAAAAAGGAGAATGTACGAGTGTAGGAATTGGGTTTGAGTAAAGGTGGAGAAGGAGAGCTGGAAGGAGAAGGGAGACTAGAAGGAGGGTGGAGAGTAAGAGAATCGGAGGAAGAGGAAGAGGAGAATGAAAAATCTTGGAAAGAAAAAGGAAGACAAGGACGAGGAGGAAGGGAGCAAGATGGTTTCCGGTACAAACGAGCGCGAGGAGGAGGAAAGCGAGGAAGAGAAGGAAGAGGAAGAGAAAGAAAAAGAAGAGGAAAAGGGTGAGGAGGAGGAGGAAGAGAGAAGAGAAGAGAGGAGAGTGGGGAGGGCACCGATTAAAACTTTTATTCATGTCGCGCGCAGGACGGACAGTCATTATGCAAAGGGGTCCACCATTCCTGCACTCGAGGCGCGGAGCCCGGCTGTTCGATACAGCAAAGAATTTTATGGATCGAGAAGAGAGCGACTTCGGGGGTGGGAGGGAGTCTGCCTCGGTCGTTTGTACCAAAGGCCTTCCCTTCATCTGAACAGATTCGTCCGGCGTTAGACAGATTAAGTTCTTAGGTCACGTGACTGTATTAGTGCTATTTGTTGAGTTTTTGCCTCGTAACTACCTTGTCGTTAAATCAAATAAACGAAGTCGCGTGATCTTGAAAGTCAATGTAAATTATGTTGCCCTTTTTTTCAGTAGCCACGTTTAGTTTTTCACGTTTAGTTTTTCACCTGGTTCGGGCAAACTTCTGCATTTTCTACATTTCTACCTCCATACCAACTCTTCTATTTACCTCCCACCCCAATCCCCGTTTTCTGTGCCTTCATTCTTTCTGTTCTTCCTTACCCCTCTTTCTAACCCACTCCCTTGCTTCCTTCCTTTCTTCCTTCCTTCCTTCCTTCCTTCCTTCCTTCCTTCCCAACCTCCCTCCCTCCATCTCTCCTTCTTTTACCTACCCTTTCTTTTCCCATCTCCTTCCCTCCCCCCGAGCCTCTCTTTCTACACGAAATCAAAAGGAAAAAACAAAACAAACCGAAGACAGGACTAAGATTCTTTGGAAATCGCTGGTCGGTTGGAAAATGTTTTAATTAAAGAATAGTGATAATTCTTCCAACGCGCTTCCAAAATGAACACACCCTTCCTGGGAGACCAGTATTGTCACCCTGTCACCCTTCCCCAGTCCCCCTTCTTCATTCATTTAATGGATTTGGGAGTATTAGGGATTTTGTCGCCTTCAGTTTTATATTTGCTAAGAGAGGTATGTGTTTTTCGTAGTTTTGTGTGTGTGTGTGTGTGTGTGTGTGTGTGTACACGTGTGTGTGCATGTGTGCATGTGTTTGTGTGTGTGTGCGTGTGTTTGTATGTGTGTGCGTGTGTGTGTGTGGGTGGGTGGGTGTGTAAGTGCATGTGTGTGTGCGCATTTCATTGTGTTTGTGTGCTGATTCAGTGTTCATATATTTGTGCGTTTGAGTGTGTGTATGTGTGTGTGCGTATCTGTGTGTGCGTGTGTGTGTGTTTACCTCGTTATAATTTACAGAAAACAGCAACGCTCGCCCGCCTCTTCCACGCCTGTGGTGATTTGTGTCAGGTTAATGCATACGAAACCATATCATGACTCGTGTTTTCATTCTTCTTTCCCCTCCTCCTCCTCTTCCTCCTCCTCCATCTCCATCTCCACCTCCACCTCCACCTCCTCATTCTCCTCTTCCTTCTCCTCCCCTCATCCTCCTCCTCCTCCTCCTCTTTCACCAAGTCCTCTTCCTCCTGTACAGTTTGTAATCAACTCAGCATCACAAAAGCAAAGCCCGAGATTGTCCACTTGTAAATTATAGTCCATTTTAATACCAAGAGATAGTGATGGTCTTTACATATTTTATACTGGCTAAGGACTATTCGATAAACACATAATCTAGATATTATGATGGCTGTCAGGCCTTTATTCTTACTTGATTATTATTTTTTTTTTTTTCTTCATTTGTCAACTTTTTTTTATTTCAGTTTGTTTTATTTTATGGATTTATTTTAGAATATTTTATATTCTTATATTATTTGTATTTATTTTTTCACTATTTTATACTTTTAAATTTTTTTTTATTCCATTCAATTTTTTATCAGTCTTTATTGTAGAACAGGTTTCCTGTCGTCATGTTTTGTAACTGTATCTCGTTGTGTCTCCTCCAGTCACATTTCGAAATGTCTGTCTTCCTCCCGTTTTCGTTCGTCCTCCAACATTCCAAGGTTTGCCTCCTCGTTTTCCCCTTCCAGCTTTGTGCAACAAAAGGGATTGCCAAACTTTTGTTAAGCAATTCATGTAACGTATTTCCTTGCTCCGCTGGTAAAAATTGTATTGTTTCTTCGGGTCGTCTGCCATTGATACCCAATAGTGAAACGTTGATCGATTTCCGTGTTGTGTATCGTGACGTCATGTCGACAGATTTGGCTGCGATCTCGGAAGTGGTCAAAGTTTGACGTCAATTTCTTTGACATTTTTTGTTTTATTCTATTTTTTTTTGGGGGGGGGATAGAGAGATCTTCCTGGATTTATATTTCATTTTTTTAATGTTTGCTTGTTTTAAATACTTATCTATTTGTCAATTCATTTGTTAATCTATTATATATTTATTCATATGTTTATCTATAAGTTATAATAATCAAGTAATGTGATGGCTCATTTTATTCGCTTCTTCCCTGAAGCCTAGAAAACTCTGTTGGTCATTATCAGCCTACATATTGGTATTGAT
>NC_134818.1:14965901-14973401 GCF_046742065.1 Oratosquilla oratoria | reverse complement strand
GCCACCTCTTTGTTAGATGGTGGCAACTCTCCATCCCATCCATTCATGATATCCGGAACAGATGAGAACAACAATCCATAGGACAGAGTCATCCTTTCATTCGTTCAGTCTTCATCCATTCGCTCTTTATCCTTTGCACTATTTTTTTTTTTTTTTTTTTTCATTTTTCATGCATCCAGGGCCTCCTTCATCCCGTCCATACACTTCATATTCAGAGACCCTCACAAGTTCACTCCAACCACTTTTGTTTTCCACACTCTATTTTTTGCAAATATTTTTGCTTTAGGAAACGATTAGACAACTTTATGGATGGGGATGGCAGGTGGTGATGGATGCGGAGCTTGCTAGTGTAGGTCTTATGGTCTCTTGCAGTCTCCTTCATTGTTATGTTCTTATGTTCTTATGCTCATCACATGCTCTTTCCATAAGCCCAAGCCGCTTCACCACTTTTTGATTTATCAAATCCTTGATTGTGACAAACTATTTCCTGTCTCCTTTTTAGATACGTGCAGCTTAAACAGCATAACATAGGAATGTGATATTGGAATGTATATACATTCCACAGAAATACTTGCTGTCAGTTTTCCTTCCTTAGTCTATTTTATTGTAGAACTCAACAGGTGAAAACGTGGTTGAAAAGGCGGAATGACACGAAGAATGTTCGGAACTTGTGGCATAAAGGGAGGATATTATGGTGGAGAGATTACTAAAAGTCCCACTTGAAGGGGTCGTCCTGGAAAGAAACAGAGGATGAGGGCAAGGTTGTAACTAAGAAGAGGCCTATTCATTCTTATAAGGGTGTGATGGTCAAAACATACAATCGCCTTATAAAAAAAAAAAAGCAAATACACTCACTCTTCCCATCTCAGTATCACAAGCGTGATGGGTCACTGTCCCTCGCTGCACTGATTGGGTATAAAAAAAAAAAAAAAAGTGAGGCTGTGCCTGACTGTGGAGTTCGACAGCCCTAGTTGTCCTGTCTCCATAGTTTCACCGTATGATGGCCCTCACCTTATTCATTGTAAATTACAAATCAAATGAGAGGAGTACTCCTTCAATCTGCATATTTAATTCATTCATTTCAAATCTCTTCCCACTCCCATCCACTTTTATCTTTTGCGTTCTTTGCCCTGTTCAACAGACATTCCGTGTGTATCCAAAAACTTCACTCTACCCAGAAATACAAGAATAAATGGCCTCCAAGACTTTTGAAAATTAAAAAAAAGTAAAACTCCTGAATGACTTTATATAAGTGAAGCACACACACACACACACACACACACACACACACACACACACACACACACACACACACACACACACACACACACATGTATGTATATATATATATATATATATATACACATATACATACATATATATATATATATATATATATATATAAAAATATATATATATATATATATATATATAATAAAGATATATATGAAGATATGATGATGGAAGACTTCAGACATAGGGGAGCTGAAATTAACACTATGGAAAATCTAGAGGCCGTAAAAACCTTGCGAATTCTTGACCTTGTCTTTTATAGAATAAAATGACGAAAGGCTGAAAGGGGTTATGATTTTTTTTTGTACGATGAAGTGAGGAAAACAAAAACAACAAGGTGGCATTAAAATCAATGATAGTCCTTGGACAAAATAAGGATAAGGACGAAAGAGGCTAACCCAATTTTCAGATAGTGAAAAAGGACAGAAGGGCTACGAGATGATAAGGAGGAGGACAATGAGGGGAAATATGAAGAAGACACCCTTGTGAATGAAGAGTCATCCCTATTCTCCGCCCATTGTCTAGGTCAGAAACAAAAGACCTTGTTTCAAGAAATGTATATATGTAAATATGTAGTCGTTTTCCAAGCAAAAATTGTTCAAGTGCTTGAGAACACGGCGCATGGAGTAACAAATAAAAATTCAGAGAGATTAAACGTTTGCTTTATTAGTCGTTAGAGACTTGATCTAGGTTTATTGATACCCTGGGATTAATATATTTTGCAATGAAAGAAATTATGTATCTGAAACTAGAACTCCTTTTGTTATTTGTTGTTTAAATTTGTTTTGATGAACGAAGCGCTCTCTTTGTTTTATCACTCACTGCAAACTAACTCTGGGTTCATTTGTGTCCTAGGATTAAGATATTGTGTAATGAAAAGAAATTATCATATCTAAAACTAGAAACCTGTTTCTGTTATTTGTTGCATGAATTTGTTGTGCTGGATAAGATGCTCTGGTTGATTGCTAGGAAGCAGGCTGATGAACGTATTTCTTTATGTTTACATTAAATTTTATAACTCAGAACATATGAACATAAGAATGGCGGGGATTGCAAGGGACCATAAAGCCGAGACTAGGCAGTTCCAGGTCCCTTACCACCTGGCATTCCTTCCCATAAAGTTATCTAATCTTCTCTTAAACAAATTTTCAGCGTTTGCTGCATGAATACTAAGTCTATTCCGTTTGTTAACTACTGTGTTAATAAACCAGTTCTTGCCTATTTTCTCCTCAAACATTAATTTGTCCAAATTGTGTTACCGGTTTTTTTTATCTAGTAAGAATTTTTGTAAAAAATATGGGGCTTTACTTGTGTAGCTGGTCTCTCTACACAATGGAAGCGCTAATGCATAAAATCTGTTAGTGCATTCTATCCAACATATAGGAGATATATAGTTAATAGAGAAAAAACAGTGGCTGTGATCAAACCGACAAAATCAAAATCAAAATGGAACTTGGAGATATTGAAGGTGAACAGATAGGAATAAGAGATTGTTTTTTATACTGTACTGTGACCATCGTTTCACTATAATCGGGAGTTTCACCCATATGTCTTGGTTAGTCCTTTGAGGCTTCCTAAGCCTAAGTGCAAACTGAGGCGCACAGAGCAAAGGCAGATTTCCTGTTGCTGAATTGAAGTATAGTTTGAACTTCTCTCTCACTTGAAATGGTTCGAGATGTACTACCTCAGCATTTCAGGTGAGGGAGAAGCTCAAAATGCACGTCAGTTCAGCAACAGAACGTCTGCCTTTGCTGTATGCTGCGTCGCCTGTGTCGCCTGTCGCCTGCGTTGCTGTGTCACCTGCGTCGCCTGTGTCACCTGCGTCGCCTGTGTCACCTGCGTCGCCTGTGTCGCCTGCGTCTCAGTTTGTGCTTAGACTAATAGGGTCTCTAGACATGGTTTAGTGAGAAGTTATAAAAAGGGCACAGAACAGCTAGTTCCATATCCAAGCGAATAGAGCCCTGAATTGCGTGGGTCATATTGCTTGTAAAAGATTGATTAAGAAAATTTAGTGCCTTATGACTGAAGTTATGTGTCGTCAAAGAAAGAGAAGTGGTTCTCCAGAAGAATGTTATGAGTTATAAAGTGTTTGGGGTCAACGACAAAGCCTTCCGAAAAAACAACAACAACAACTTGGCTTTGACCAGAAAGGAACAAGTGAAACGGGTGCGGATAATGTTAGTAGAATCTGTTGTGGCGTTCTTATAACTTAAATGATTACATAAATGTAAAAAATACGAGTGTATTTGAATACGACTCTGGGCACCAAATGGCATTGTTGATTACGGTTAAGACGACAGTGAAACTGGCACTGAACTGTGGTATGCCTGTCTACTTTGATTCAAGGCATTTTATGACTCTGTCCTTTGGCAATGTTGAACACGTCACAGATTCTGCACACAAGATTCGAATTTAGGAGGGAGACCTTAATGTTCTGACATTGATCAGACTTAATTAAGCTCTGGAAGGCATTTGAAATTATATGAATAAATTTCTGATATCCATTGGAGCTATTTGAATCTAAGCGTTGGTATATATATATATATATATATATATATATATATATATATATATATGTATATATATATATATATATATATATATATATATATAGTAAGTAACCATTAGGAAAAAATGTAATTATACGAAAGCGCTCTGCTTCGTTAGTTTACTTTTCCTAGTGGTTACTTACGCATTTGTGAACACACATTTGTAGTATTTCTATTGCATATATATATATATATATATATATATATATATATATATATATATATATATATATATATATATATATATATATATATACAAACCACTTATTTTTCAACGCAGTTACCATCCTGCTCATTACACTTCTAAAGAAAATGTTTCCACCCATTTCAGCCATCTCTGAAGAACTCAGCAGTCTTCTCTCATAGCCACGTCTTTACAATATTTTTTATCTCTTCCAAGTTTTCAAATCGGGCTCCTGTAAATGATTCCTTGAGATTTGGAGAGAGGCGGGTTACATAACACTTCCCATCGGAACTCTCGAAGCGCAACCCTCGCAACTCTCGCGAAACGTGCTATTGCATTGTCATGGTGAAAGAGGTTTCGACCATGCAGATTTTCTCAGTTTTGTTTTTGTTTTTGTTTTTTTCAGTGCCACCCTCAGTTTCTTTAAAACTTGTGCATAGTAAGGTTAATCAACAGTTCTTTTTCTGTAAAGGAAGTCTACAAGTACCATTCCTTCTGAATCCCCGAATACGACGGCCATCAATTTCTTAACTAAACTTTCTGATTTGAACTAGATTGGGCCAGATGATCCACGTGGAAGCCATTGTTTGTACTGCAATTTACTTTCAGGATCACACTGGTAGATCCAGGTCTCGTCGCTTATAATAATTCGATTGATAAACAGCTCTTCGTCAGCCTCGATTTTGCTCAGAATCGACAATGAAAGATCAGTTCGATGAATCAGCTGATTTCGCCGCAACGCTTCTGGGACCCATCGCGCAGAAAGCTTGCCGAGTCCTAGATAATCATGCAAACTTGAATTTGCCAAACCACATGATTTTTCTAGGGAAAAGGCTATTGGACTAACTTTTATTCTTGTATCCTCTTCCATTAGAATTCTAACAGCATCAATAATATAATAATTTTTCGATGTTTTCAATCTCCCGCTCCAAGGATCATCTTCAAGGTCTTCCCTTCCTTCTCAGAATCCACTTGTAGACGTTGTTTACTTTGGACCATCATCACCATAAATTCTATACAAAACTTCAATAATCTACGTCTCCTCCCATTTCAGTTTCAAGAAGAGTGAAATGTTCGCTCCTATCTCAAAGCTGCCCATTTTCATGGTCCAAAGATCAAGTTTGTTTAAGAGAACCCTCACTCTGTAACAATCACTGCTTAGCAGATTGCAAGTAACTGACAGCGAGTTAAGGCTCCAGTGACGCATGTTAACTTGATTTGTCTCGTCCTCACCTGTTCGGGTTCAAGCAATGCCAGTATTCCGCAAACCTTTTTTACTTCCCTCGTGTATGTGGGTGTGTGTGTGTGTGTGTGTGTGTGTGTGTGTATGTATATATATATATATATATATATATATATATATATATAATGTGTGTGTGTTTGTGTGCGTGTGTGTGTGTCTGAGAAGTCTGGTATGGGTTACAAGGTTCCCACGATTTGGAAAGTGAAAAACCTCTGGTAGGGCAAACCCTCTCAGTTGCGGTAAGCCACTGTTCTTGTTAGGACGATGTTTGGGTCGCCTCCCCGCCTGGCCAGGGCTGTCGGGAACCAACACAAGAAGCAAGTAGACGGATCCATGAATCAAATTTACAGCCACCTGCTCATGAGCTCGGCACGGTATCCACTGGGCTATTGCGCGGTCCACGTATTAAAGACGGATGATTTAATATTATGTTTATTTTTGTGGTCTTGGTGTACTAGCAGTTTTTTAAGATAGTAATACTGGAGCTGCTTTTGGTCATTTCCGTGAAGAATTATTTATTTATTTATTGCTTTAAAGCTCTTGGGAAATGTATGTTACATGTACTGCAAGGTATTCGTAAATATTATGTCCTTTTTATTTGACTGAAAGTTCTTTTACAGACCCTAATAACTTTCTTCCAAAATGCCTTTCATTGCAGGCTCTCTCTTTCCCCCTCAAAAAATATATACATATATATAATATGCATATTTAGCAGTAACATTTTTGTCACCTAATAAGTAGGTTAGCTTGGAGAAAGGAAAAATGATAACAATAATAATAAATATAATAACACCCACCTCTCCATCGAACACATGTGTGGATGGTAAATGTCCCAAGATGACTTTGACCACTCACAGTATGACTTATATGGAGATGAATGGCAATTGCAGAGTTAATGGAATCTTCTCATGTGTTATGATGAGATTAGCCCGTTGCTAGAGCTGGACTAGTGAATATGTGTGGTGTGATGGTAGAATTAATTAGGTAGATATCAAACAGGAATTATTAATTCAATAATTCCCTGTATTGAAAGCTTGGTAATTTTGATGAGATAACGACGACGACGACGAAGACGAGGGTGACGACAACGACAACGAGGATGACGACGACGTCGACGACGATAAAGTGATGATAATGATACTAATAGTCTCATATTTGCCGTCTCATCGCATATAATTGTCTGTTATTGGAACACAAGAATTCTTCGAATTGAATTATATCGTTCTTCATGGGGACACGGAGATGCTTCAAACTTATTTTCATTCTTCTTTAGTCACAGCTCACATGTAAATCTATTCTAGATGAAGGCTTGTCTGCACATGAAAACAAGAATGTTTCTTTTTGTTAATATTTTTGTTGCCACAAGTCGCAATATGACAACTGAAAGATTTACATTTGACACATTTGTCACCTTCCCTCCCCCTTTGTTTTTGTCTTAGCATCTCTCTCTCTCTCTCTCTCTCTCTCTCTCTCTCTCTCTCTCTCTCTCTCTCTCTCTCTCTCTCTCTCTCTCTCTCTCTCTCTCTCTCTCTCTCTCTCTCTCTCTCTCTCTCTCTCTCTCTCTCTCTCTCTCTCCCTCCCTCTCTCCCTTTCTCTCTCTACCCCACTAACTCGCCTGCTCCCTTCGTACTCTTCCTCTCTCTTTATTCCTACTCTCCTGTAAGGACCAATCGAACGAGCCAGGGAGAAAATCATTAAAAGTTTTTGCCACGAAAATTACATTAGATTTTCAGCAGGATGAACTTTGGTGAAAAATTCTTCCCCTTGGCTTGATATAAAGAGATGAGGAGGAGGAATGTGCGAGAGATTGAAAAGTGGGAAGAAAATTGAGATGCTGACTGCCGGTTCCAACCAGGAGAGGGAGGCCTGGACATAGAAGAACCAAGAATAAGGAGAGAGAGAGAGAGAGAGAGAGAGAGAGAGAGAGAGAGAGAGAGAGAGAGAGAGAGAGAGAGAGAGAGAGAGAGAGAGAGAGAGAAAGATAGAGAAAGTCAGTGAGGGAGGGAGAAGAAGGAAAGGAGGAAAAGAGGGAGGCATGGAGGAAGAGGAGGAGAGAGGGAGGCAGGGAGGAAGAGGAGAGAAGGAGGAAAAGAACGAGAAACATAGGGAGTGAGGGAGAGGGCGATAAGGCTAGAAGGAAGGGAGAAAGGGAGGGAGGGAGGGAGACTGGGCGTTGAGCTGGAGGAAGGGAGGGACACAGTGGAGGGATAAGATAAACAAGAACATAAGGC
>NC_134818.1:14938401-14958401 GCF_046742065.1 Oratosquilla oratoria | reverse complement strand
TCCTCTTCCTCCTTCTCTTTCTCCTCCTCTTTTTTCTCCTCCTCCTCTTCCTTTTCCTCTTCCTCCACCCTCCGTGGTCTCTAGGTGAGATAATTAAATCGCCTGGTGGCAGAAAAGGCATCACCAACGGGTTAAGGGCCCCGGGTGTCGCAAGCCCTGAGGATTTAGGTCTTAGTGAAGGCGGATAAGGGTTTTTCACGGCAAATGGCCAATTACTGCTGCTGTGGCATTTAAGAGAAGGATGGGGAGGCCGAGGGAAGAGGAGGTGGAGGGACAACTGGAGGAGGACGAGGAAGAGAAATAGGGAGGAGAAGAGCAAGGAGGACGAGGAGGAGGAATAGGAAGGAGAAGAGCAAGGAGGACGAGGAGAAGAGAGAAGAGCAAGGAGGAAGAGAGAGGAAGAAGGCAGAAGAAGAAGAAGGGCAAGAAAAAAGAAAGACGGAAGAGGTAGGAAAGGAGAAGGAAATAGTAGAAACTCTTCGTTGTTTTCACTGTCGGGTTGCTGTCTTCGTCGTCGTTGTCGTAGAAGAGAAAATTGGGCCCTGTAGATACGGTGATACCTTTTATAGATTTTTCTACAGTTTTCGTTGAACGAGCTTATTCAAATAAAATGCAGGCACGGTCGACGGTATCAAGGTTAATATTTTTTTTGCGCGCAAGTGACGAAAGAACAAAGAGATCCACTTTAAATTTAAGACCGAGAAGCTGTTTTTAAGTTGAATAGAAACGTGTGGCTCTTGTGGGAATAGAATCAGTAACCTGACCCATAACCTTGAACAGTTAGCCTTGTTTTTTGCTCATGGCTACTGCAGAGCTAAATGAAGGATACACACACACACACACACACACACACACACACACACACACATATATATATATATATATATATATATATACAATATATATATATATACAATATATATATATATATATATATGTATTTTTTTTTTTTTTCTCTTAGGGAGGGGCTAAATATCCCTGAATGCAAATTTGGGATTTTGGTCTTCTTATCGTTGACTTTGCTATCTGAACCCAGAGGGCTGGCGACAACTGGCTTCCCTACTACATTCACTATACCGTCCCACGCGAAGAGAAAGGTTTACAAATATAAGAAAGGATTCAGAAGGAGACCTAACCCTCGCCTTAATACGAACCAAATCAGGAGTAAAACTCTGACCAAGACCCGTGTCTTCTTCGTCTGACTCCTTCATCTTGTAGTAGTGCCTCAAATCACCATAAATTAGTCGAGAAAAATGTTTGTAAGATCGAGAAAGGAAATCAAGATAATGGGGTAAAGCACTTAGTGTGTTGTAGAGTGCAAGAGACTGTGGGGAGTACAGAGGAGTAGGAGGAAGAGGACGATAAGAAATAGGAGGAGATGGAGGAAGAGGAGGAGCATTAGAGCTCAATATGAAACATGTTACATCGTTCACCTTGTAATGCCTCTTTTTTTTAACTTAATGAAAACGCCTGCCAATAGTCAGGATTTTTTTTCCTAAGGCTTTAAATTTCTTCTACAAAAAATAAAAGGTTAGATTGTTAGAAAGAGTTTGGTGGGTTACAAGGGTAATACACGCTACTATATGTCCTCCAAGAAGAATAAGTCTAGTAGAATATATATATATAATATATATATATATATATACATTTATATATATATATACATTTATATATATATATACATTTATATATATATATATATACATATATGTATATATATATATATATATATATATATATATATATTCATATATATATATATATACATATACATATATTATATATATATATATATATATATGTATGTATACATACATAATATACATTTTTATCAACCACACACACACACACATATATATATATATATATATATATATATATATATATATATATATATGTATGTATATGTACAACACTGAATGTTCCAGTGCCTAGAGATACATTTTTATCAACCACAATGCACTTTAATTCTAAGCCATCAACATCGGAAGAACCGTGGAGGCACATGCAGAAATTGAAATGTGGTACGTCTGAGGACTCGAACTAACGGTGGCAAGCACGTGACCAGTGCCGTATTGACTTAGACCAATACACCACGACACTGGTCACGTGCTTGCCGCCGTTGGTTCGAGTCCTCGGGCGTACCACGTTTCAATTTCTGCATGTGCCTCCATCGTTCTTCCGATGTTGATGGCTTAGAATTTAAGTGCATTGTGGTTGATAAAAATGTATCTCTAGGCACTGGAACCCATTCAGTGTTGTACACATACATACATAATATATATATAAATATATATATATATATATGTATATATATGTGTATATATATATAATATATATTATATGCATACATTATATACATATATATATGTATATATATATATATAAATGTGTGTGTGTGTGTGTGTGTGTGTGTGTGTGTGTGTGTGTGTGTGTGTGTGTGTGTAATAGTAACAATCGATCACTTGATACCACGATTTTCAAAAACCAGAACATCTGGACATCTGTGGGTGTTGCCAGTGGAGGTGGGTTGGGGAGGGGTGGGGACAGGGGTGATTTGGGAATTAGAAAACTCGAGTTTATCGGTGTCTGATGTATTGAACAATGTAAGAGATCCTGCAAGATAATTCATAATGTCTTTTTTTTTTTTTTTTTTAGGGGGGTAAGGGTTAAACGATCCAAGGTATCATTACGTCGGAGTTTCAATATTGTTGGGGGAGTTTGGCAAGAATGAAGAAAACAATGCTGAAACTTGTAAATTAAGCAAGTTTCGGTGTTTTCTTCCATAAAACATGGAAACTAATACTGTGCTGTGGTATTTGCAAAATTGCGAAGAAAAAAAATTCAGGTGGATTGCCTGATCCGGGCATTGTTGTATGCAATAGTATTGTTCCTGGAAGAAGTAAAACTTTTCAGCTTTCAAAAAAAAAAAAAAAAGATTGGGTACATTTCTAACATTGTTGCATGCAATGCTATTTTTTCTAGAAGAAGTAAAATTTTTCAACTTAAAAAAAAAAGTATTTTGTTTAGATTTACCTGGCTCTGTTTGCAAGGGATTTTTTTATATATATTTTTAAGTTTAGATCACTTGAAAAGTGTTGAAGGAAATTAATATAGCTGAAGTGAGGTCAAGTCTCTTGGTTTCAGATGTTTATCTTACACTTCATTGTCATTTTACCGTCGACATTGCATATTAATCAAACAATTTAGTAATTTCACATAAAAAATGAACAGTAATACCTTGAAAATATGCTCAAGCTAACGTTTCTTTTCTTTTTTTATATACTAAGTCGAGGTATACATTTAATTTAATTTTTTTTTAGGGGGGAAGAAGAGGGTACATAAACTAAAAAAAAAAAAAATTCTCGTATACTTGCGGGCGATACAAACAAGTTCAAATAATAAACATTTTCTTTTGGATTATATTTTGGGGATTGGCTTTGTTCATTAAGAGACACTGTTCGTGAGAGCTAGGAGTACCAGCAACCACACAATGGTCATCGGACCCGAATCTCATGGTATGCGAATTATGAAATGATCGTAAGAGGAGTTATACTCGTACTTGATCTAGACCCCAGTGAGCCTTTCAACAACACAACAGAAATCCATAAGTTACAAAAACATGTTCGATAGGTAGTTGCTGAATCCTCTTTTTTTTTTTCTTCTTCTTTTTTTTTGCATTGCCGTTTTGGTATAATTCTATATGGTAATCATTTCTCAGTCGCTGTTCTTGGTAAGACTGAAAACGCTTATTATTCCTTTCAGAACTTTGGATCAAATAATCGTTCTTAATAACAAATACATAATTCTTTCTTGGTATTTTCTGCTGAGTTCATGTTTACCGTTAGCTACCACACGCAGTTAAAGGATAAGAAGGCTGGTTATATGACGAACTTTTGTAATTAACTAAAGGATTTGCTGACCACGGGATTAGATGGGTACTGATGTCGTTAAAGTTGCGAAGGGACAAAAGAAAGGAATTAGAAAGGAAGGGAAGAGAAGAGAAGGAAAGGAAAGGTGGGATGGAATGGGATGGAATGGGTTGGGATTGGAAGGGAAGGAAAGGCAAAGAAAGTAGAAGAGAAGGGAGGGGAAGACAAGGAAAGGGGAGGGAAAAGAAGGGAATCGAAAGGAAAAAGAAGAGAAGGGAAGGGAAAGGGAAAGAAGAGAAAGGAAAGGAAGGAAAAACAATGGAATTGGAATAGAAGGCAGGGGAAGGAATGGAAATGGGGGGGAAAGGAAGGCCCATTATATAAAGTAATAATAAAAGTAAAAAAGCGAGAGAGTGACACATGTACACAGACAGACAGACATACAGACAGGCAGATTACCTGACTGACTGACTGACAGACAGATTCAGGTAGAGAAATAGAGACAAAGAGACTGAGGCAAAGGCAAAAACTTACAGAGGCAGACAGACACAGAGCGAGAGAAAGAGACTCCATTTTTCAAGTCGAGATTATTCTAAGGAAATGTCCACGTTGCTGGAGTGGTTAAAGAGCAAATGTACAAAGCAGATGCTCTACATAAGCGGTGTAAGCGTAATAAGGGTACAAAGGGGAGTTTTAACTGAAAGAATAATTTTAATTTTCTTATACAAATAGATTCACTTTATAAACTATACATCAGAGGCTAAGAACCCAAAAATTGAGGATTTCAGCAAGGGAATAAAACCAAATGGAAGTTCTTATGTATAAACAAACAAATAGGTAAAAAAAATATGAAAAAATCCCCCCATCTCTTAGGGATTAACCCTGTCAGGTACGAGCTTTGTTTAAGCTGGAATAAATCGCCTCGCGTTAGCTAGACCAAAATAATTAAAATGGCCACAGGGATTAGATCCTCCCAGGCGATGGGAGGTGAGCAGGAAGGTGTATGGAGGAAGGGAGAGGAGGAATTAGGATGGAGACGGGGAATGAAGTTGTTGGAGAGGACGTGTGACTCATCATGAAAATAGAAAATGGAAATTTAAATGTGTGGTGGAGGCGACAGTGTAACGTGATGAATATATATATATATATATATATATATATATATATATATATATATATATATATATATTACAGGTGAAAAATTTAATCACACATTTTTCAATCAGAGGATTGCAGTTTGCAATCGAAATATATAGATTTCCCGTTTCCAGTCTTTTCTACTCCAACAGTGGTTTTACTGTATATATATAATAAATATATATATATATATATATATATATATATAATTGAATTCGAACAAAAAATAGAATATATATACAATCAAGATAAAATGAAATAACTAAGGAACTCAACCCGTGAATAAAAAATTCCGCTAAAGTAGATTGGATTCAATGGAATGGATAAGGAAGATAGGTTATGGCTCCAGCAGACCTGAACTCTGCCCGTCCGCTTTTTTTTTTTTTTTTTTTTTTTTTTTTTTTTTTTTACGTAAAAGTTAACTTCACCCTGCTCGTCCATATTTTTTTTTTAATAATTGGCCTCGATAAACGTCAAGTTAATTTCGCAAGTATATGCTAGCCTAAGAACTGTAGAATAGGTCATCGGACACTAGGAAATGAGAAGGCGAAACGAAGAAATATGGTATAGTCAGTGTGGACTGAAACAGTCAGGTTAAGATGCTTGTGCCTCTGAAAGAGGGAGGAGAGACGAGGGGCAGGAGGTGTTGCTAGTCTTAAAAAAAAAAAAAACGGCGCTGGCATTTACAGGTTTGGAAGAGGGACCTGGCAAAAGAGGGAGGGGGGAATGGACTTGGACAGGGCGGCCGCGGAAATGAGATTGGATGTGGGTATGATTAAGGGGAGGAGGAGGAGGAGGAGGGTGAAAAGGAAGAGGAGTAAGAAGAAGAGGAGGAGTAGGAAGAAGAGGAGGAGGAGGAGGGTGAAAAGGAAGAGGAAGAGGAGGAGGAGGAGGGTGAAAAGGAAGAGGAAGAGGAGTAGGAAGAAGAGGAGGAGGGTAAAAAGGAAGAGGAAGAGGAGTTGGAAGAAAATGAAGGCGGAGGAGGAGGAGGGTGAAAAGGAAGAGGAAGAGGAGTAGGAAGAAGAAGAGGAGGAGGTGTAAGACAAGGAATAAAAGGCAGAGGAATAGGAATAAACTGAGAAAGAAGAGATATGAAAGAAAGACCAAAATGATGCATGAGCTGAGAAACTTACCTCACGAGGACAGGCCTAGGCTCCTTAATCTACACTCTGGAAAGACACAGAGTGCGGGACGATCTAATAGAGGTGTTCAAGTGGATCAAGGGTTTTAACAAGAGTGATGCAAACAGGGTCATTATATCAAGACAGCAGAGCAGGACTCTCAGTAATGGAATTATATTAGACAAATTTAGGTTTAAAAAGGAAATAAGCAAGAAATGGTTTACCAACAGAATTGTCAACGACTGGAATAGACTTGGTAACAATGTAGTGAGCGTCGAAACTATCCGTTATTTTAAGAAAAGGTTAGACAACTTTATGGATGGGAAGAATAAGTGGTAATGGACATGGAACTGCCTAGTGTAGGCTTTATGGTCTCATGCAGTCTCTCTCACTCTTATGTTATTATCCGGAGGAAGAGTATGAATGATAAATAGAGAATGCGAATAAAGTCGAGAAAGAGGAGGAGGAGGTGGTGGTGAAGGAGAGGAGGAGGAGGAGGAGGACGAGGAGTACGAGGGCAGTAGTTGGTGTTACAGGAATAGAGAAGTAGGCGGAGGAAAATGGTCATAAAAGAGACAGAGAGAGAAAGAGAGGGAGAGAGAGAGAGGGAGGGAAGGAAGAAAGAGTTTAAGCCTGGAAGTTTATTGGGTGAAGGAGAAAGAGGAGGAGGAGGAGGGGAAAGAAAAGATAAATGGCAAAGGGGAGAAGACGAAGACTGGGGGACAGGATGAGAAGTAGAGGAAAAAGGGGTAGAGGATAAAGGGAAGAGAAGGAGGAAGGAAAGCACGTAAGCTGATGAGGAGGGAAACCAAGAGGATGACGTCAGTGAGGAGAGGCATTGGAATAGGAAGCTGTCCAGAGAGATGAAAAAGAAAAAGTAGTTTTAAAGTGGGAAGATTGTTATTGTTATTGTTATGGACTATAGTTGACCAGTCCTTGTGGACATTCTCTCGCCGGTGTCACGTATTAACCTATGAAGGTTATTCATAGTTTTGTTAATAGTCCTGTGTTCTGTAAGTTCTGGAGAAATTATAGAGTTATTGGTGTTTTGTTACCCAGGAATTGAGAGAGAGCAGATGAGGAGAGAAAGGAACAAGAGAGAGGAGTAGGGAAAAAGAATAGAAGGCTGGAGATGACTGTGACAGTAGCAATACTGGTAGCACAGCAGGGACAATAATAATAGCATTAAAAACAGAAGACATGGAGGTTGGAACAGTAACAACCACCAGTAACAGCCAGTAACCAGGAGGTGGAGGAGGAGGAGGTTCGCGTAGTAGATGGTCATGGTAGTAGTAATGAAGAGGGAGAGGAAGAGATGTAGGATGATGAGGAGGTGCAGGAGGAAGAGGAGAAGGAGGAGGTGCACGTAGTAGATGGTCATAGTAGTAGTAATGAAAAGGAAGAGAAAGAGAAGTAGGATGAGGAAGAGGAGGAGGTGTAGGAGGAGGAGGAGAATGAGAAGGAGGAAGAGGACGACAAGGCTTAGGAGGAAAAGGAAGAGGAGGAGGAGGAGTAGAAGTAGGAGTAGGATGAGGCGTGGTGCTGGCTCAGTGACTTTATAGGGATGGTCGTAAAACGGTCGGTAATCTTCTTATGAAATCAAATCGTTTGGTTTCGCCAAGGTGGAGTTGCTGGTGGTAGATCGAGGGAGACAAGATTGAAGATGATGAAGATACGGATGAAGCAGAACCTGTGGAATGGAATCTTTATCCTTTACGCTACAATGGTGCTCTTTGTATATTTTGTTCTGGCTAGTGCCGCGTGATTTGATTCAGTTAAACAAGACCGTGATTGATCGTCACAAAACGACTCCCTCAGCTGAATGAAATCGTCTACCGAGAATTCAACTAAACGTTGACGTAGTGAAGGACTTAATGAGGAGAAGAGGGAGAGAGTAAATTTCGAAAATTAACTGGAATTGGCCATGAACTTTTGAATTAGATGGCAATTTAGATTTTTTCTGACAAACTGTAGTGAATTTTATTATCAAGATGAGTTCCCCATGATGAGGTGTTACTTTTGTCTGAAGTCACCCTTTGATTCCTGGGACACAGGAACGCGTGCGTACACACACACACACACACACACACACACACACACACACACACACACACACACACACACACACACACACACACACACACACACACACACACACACACACACACACACACACACACACACACGCACACACACGCACACACACACACACACACACACACACACACACACACATATATATATATATATATATATATATATATATATATATATATATATATATATATCTATGTATATATATATTTATATATATATATATGTATATACATATATATATATATATATATATATATATATATATATTAGTAATGCGTGTGGTTTATTTCACCATTTTCGTAATGGACAACAGACTCTTTTTCAGGACGGCTTCTGTATTGAAGATCTTAAGGTTCCTCGAGTACGATGAGGAAGAGAGAGACCCCATGACCTCCGGTGACCAAAGCGCCTGGAACGCCCGGAATATTGTTCCAGAAATGTAAACGAGATAAACTGATTTCCAGACGGGACGATTCATGTAGGATGCCAGATGAACATCTAATTGGATGAGTTAATAAGCAAACAGCTAAGTAAATGAATATGTATCCACAGGAGGCGGACCGTCTGACTAATTTGCTTCACAAAAGGGTCTTCAGGGGAGTCGAGGTTCACGAGGGAAGCTCCTTGTGAAGACCACACTTCTTCGTCAGGTGCACTGGTCGCGTAATCAGAAGCATGATGGTCTCGAATTTGCTTAGTTGTGAATTCGAATCCCGCACTTCTCTCTGATTCCCAGCAGTGACTGTTACCTGCCCTATCAGTCCAAACACATAGGGCAGAGGTGACGACTTCGGCCAAAGCCACGTGCCTTCTACCGTAAACTCCTCACCTTCTACTTCTTAGAATAGAATTTATAGTAAAGACTTTTTTCAGTAAACAAGACCTCAGTTTCCTATTGGAAAAGAATTTATTTTTTGGGTCTGAGTTTCACTCTTGAGCTAACGAAAACTGATAGCCATTAGACTGGGTGATGATAAACACTGTGACGTTATCCAGAACGAAATATTTAAATTCCGCCACAGGATAGAAGGGATTTAGGACTTCATGGACTTTCTTCAAGTAAATAGAGACTAATCTCCCATCTTAGCCCCCTTTCAATATTACTTGCCCATCTCCAGCATTTAATAAGAAATCCTTATCAAGCACCAGAAGTGAATGACAAAAAATTATGCCATATCCTATCAAAGCCAGAAGGTGGAGGATAACCTTGAAATGTCAACAGGCAACATTTTATTACTCTTTTATGCACAAAAATATTACATATAATCAATTTACAACAGAAAATTAGATTTACCTAATTTCTCGTGTCAAAATATGAGGCATGATAGAGGAGAGGAACATACACTGGCATCTTGTATTCTTGAGAGTACACTATTCAACCGCGACTTGAAAAGAGCATCTACGTCGTCGTGAAGTCGTGAAGAGAGACGTTTGCCTCTCTTTATCCGAGGGATGGACAAGAACATCCACGTCGACGGAAAGTCGCGAAGAGAGATGGTTGTCTCTATTGAGACGGGGAGTTGGAGAAGAACTTCCACGTCGTCGTGAAGTCGTAAAGAGAGACGGTTGTATGCATTCAGCAGGCGGACTCGAGGAGGACATTCACGTCGTCGTGAAGTTGTGAAGAGAGACAATTGTCTCTATTCAGTCGGAGAACTAGAGAAGAACACTCACGACGTCGTGTAGGAAGGAGAGAGACACGTCTGTCTCTTCTCCTGGTAAGATTTCTTTAGTACCGAGAGCGTCCTTTTCATCCCCTTAAATAGCCTTTGCTGGTGACGACATTACTGCGCATATATGCGGAATGCCAGGTAGTCTTTACATAAATACCTTACGTAAATTGTTCATCCCTGATGTTTCACCTCCATCCGCTCTCACACCTCCACATATGTCTCATCATAGTCTCTCCTAATTTATACGTTTACAGCAATTTATCAATCTAAGTACAAGGCTCTCTTGTTTCCCATGTACAGTATGTGTTATTTGAAATTGTTTAATATTATTATTATTTATTATTATTTTATTATTATTATTATTATTATTATCATTATTATTATTATTATTATCACTATTATTTATATAGTAAAAGAAGCTGCATAGTATATTGAGTATCACTTTTTAGGATTATAATAAAGTTTTTAATCAATTCTATGATACATGACAGTTTTTTCCCCATGTTGACACGCCGACGTGTCACTGGGTGATAGATGACAGTGACAATCTGATAACTGGTGGTCAAATTGCCAAGGTCGCATTCGGGGGGGAAATTCCTGCTTCTACCAAACTATGAACGGACTCCTTGAAGCGCAAGGACTATAGTTATAGCGAGTTAAAATTATAAAACTTTTACTTACAAAGCAAGTAACTACCCTAAACTTTGTGACACGCAGTAGACTTTTTCACATGAAGGGCAATTTGAAAGGATTACATTGTATATATTCGTTGATAACCAGCGTTTCTATACGCGGCGACACTATCAAAGAAGCAGAAACCCAGAGATTAAAGAGAGTAGTAGGAAGGAGGGATAATAGAGGCTAAAAGTTATCAGCATCCTTTTTTGAGTGGAAATTTATTTCTTGTTATTAAAGAATGCCGCGTGACTCGCGTATACAGGGCTGTTGCTAAAGTCCTTAAATATTAATGGCCAAAAACATGTGTAGGTAATTCCCTTGTGGAGTTAGTCTGAAATGAGATAATGTTGATTTTTTTTCACATATTTAGTCCCGTGAATTGATATTGAAAATAAAATTTTCATTCACTTAAGTAACCAGTTAAGTTTATTATTTAGCAAAATTTCCATTTGTTCATCATATACCTACATTTGTATATCTCCGATACTGTCATGTTCATAGAAGGGTTCTTGGGATTTGCTTTACTTGTGTACCCTTTAAAGATAGTGGGCATGAAATAAAGAAAAAAAAAGTAGATAATTACACAGCAGACATATTGTCTTCGTTTTGACTTTCTTGGTGACAGATTTTTTTTCTATCCTTATCATACACACATTATAATTCCCTCGCTGTTATCTATTTATCTATTCAGTTATTCATCCATGAATTTCTTATAAAAGAAATGCTATAACGCGTTTAATTGGAAGGTGTCCAGTAAGATTTATAAACGTAAGCTCAGTAGATACTTCGACAATATAAGAATAAAGAAGTCATGCAAGATCAAAATGAACATGTGAACATGTGCATTCAAGAATAATTCCCCGACTTCACAGATTGATTGATGTGGATTTTATTTCCACTGTGTATGATTCATTTTCATATTTGATTATTAGGGGATCGGCAGTAATGCAATAATACTCTGTTTCCCACATAAAAAGGACTAACGAACCTGGAGTTGAACGAAAAGATATGGGAATGAAAAGGGGACGATGCAGATAAACTAAGGAATCTACGTCAAATTTATTTTTATGTGAATCTTCACAAGAAATTAGATTAGAAGCAGAGGATCGAGAAAACGGTAGTGAATGAAATGTAACGAATAAACTTACTTTGATAAATTACAACGAGGGTCAAATAAAAAGAAATGGAAAATATGTAAGTAATCATTCTTAGAGCTTTGAGGAAAACACGGTATTTGACGAGAGGTGTCCAGAGGAAAATGGAAAAATGATTGAAGAGCATAACGAGGAAAAGGAAGCGAATCGGAAGTAGAAGAGAGTGAGAAATGGAAAGGAATTAAAGTAAGAGCGGAGGGAAGAGGAGCAAAATAATTAAAAAAAAGAGCAGAAAGAGAGAAGGCGGTTTCAGACCCAATTGAACGTCAGCCGTGGATTGTAACGCTCTCCGGTCAGCTTGAGAAAATATCCTTTGACGAAACCAGAAATAGACAGAGGGCGAGAGAATGAGAATGATGGAGAAACGTAAAGAGAGTAAGAAGGAGCGAGTGACGTGGAGGCACTGTCTGTCTTGACGCTGATGCATATGATGGAGACTGGGACAGGGATTGGGACGGGGACAAAGACGAGGACAGTGACTGGGCTACAGACTGAGACGGAGACTCCAAAATATGTTAGATAACTTGATGGCGGCGCCTCTCGCTTGGACGGCCCGGCGATGACGTCAACGGCAACTGCGTCACTGGCCACAGCAACCCATGAAGAAGATAAATAACCCAGTAGAAGTCAACAAGAAACTGAATGGGTTTTCTGATCTCCCGCAGGAAGGAGGGTGATCTTCCGGAGTCTGTGGGTCCCTGGGGGGTTGTAAAGGGACCCCAAAGCAAAAGCTAGTGGTGGTTAGTGGATACCTGACAAAATATTCAGTGTTGAAGGAGTCTCAGGAAGGCTAGGGAACAGAAATTCATAAGTATGGGGTACAAGAGGACCTCTACACTGTATGGTTAGAGACCTAGGGGCTCATAGTTGATCTCTTGGTGCCCCAAACCGAAATCTAGTGGAGGTTAGTGAATGCCTGACAATTTTATTCAGTGTTGAAGAGGTCTCATGGAGGCTAAGGAATAGCAGTACATAAGTATAGGGTGCAAGGGATCCCCTGTGTTGTAGGGTCAGGAACCTTTTGTTCCTCTTCCTTCCTCCCATCTCACTACGTCCGCCCTCGCCGCCTCGTTGCTGTTGAGACTTCCGAGGACGTTTTCCGAGAAGCAAACACAAGTGGACTTAAAGAAGAGAAAGAGAAAAATAAAAAAAAGAGATTGGTGTCATAAAGAAAACCTGGCAATGATAAGAACTATGACTCTATATAGATGAAATCTAGAATTAAATGAAAAGGAAAATAAAGAAAAAGAGTAAAACACAATGAGTATATTATTATGGTAAAGGTTTAAGAAACGGGAGGTTTTAAAGAAAGTAATGCAGTAGGATATGCAAGTAGACAAAGGACAAATGTAAAGAACTCGTTAGGTTTTTATAGACGATTTGCCATCCTGGTGCCAAGTGAACCGGGTAAAAATTTCAAAGAAAATAAAAATGAAATTATAAAAAAAAAAAAAGTTTAGAGGATTTTTCAACATTACTGTGCTACACTCTAAACTCAAAATATCAATGAAGTACGTCATCTTAGAAAATGGCTATGATAATAATGTCATTTTAAAAGAAAATTATGAACCCCAAATATAATGAAATTGTCTAACAATGGCCAAAGTAAAATATGTAGGACTGTATTACCATAATAATATACTTAAAGAGGTTTTCAGATGTTGTTTTAGTTAAAGTGACTCAAACTTTTTTTAAAAAAAAAAGAGCAGAGCCTAAAGAAAAAAAGAGGAAACCTATTTATGTAAATGATGTACTCAAGCTGAAGGAGGTTAAGGCTCCAGTGATAAGTGATGTGACGATTGATGTGCCAACTTGGAGTGACTTAAGAATTGACAGAGATATCTCGTTGAATGAAGACCCCCCCTGTAGGGAGGTCCCTCACTCTATGCAATGAAATCCGCTGACGCGAACCAGACACGCGTATAAAGAGTTCTCCTTTGTGAAATGGTGCAAGGCTCCCTATTATGGCGTATCCTAAACGATTTTAGACACGTCTCGGTTGAGATCCACTTCAATTTATGAACCGCGCGCCCAAATAGAGTATTGGCTCCCACAACAAACTCTGTCATACATGGCACAGATTTGAGAGGATAGATTATGGATTTGTATTTCGTCGCTGAGAAACAGCGCTTTTATATTTTGGGGACAATGTAGGACCGAAGAGGGGAAGTCTTAGGAGTGGTAACGGAGAGATTTAAGGACCCCAGTAGAAAGGAGGGGGTGAAATATGGTGAGAGTAAGAAGGTTTAATATATTCTCTTAAGATAGGTTATATTTTGGTATTATGGTTCCATTTTCCTCTTCTTTTTCCTCTCCCTCTCTCTCTCTCTCTCCTTTGCTCTCCCTCTCACTCTACCTCTTCCTCTTCCTCTTCCTTTCTTTTTCCTCATCTGATTCCCTCTCCCTTTCCCTCTCCCTTTCCCTCTCCCACTCTCACTCCATTTCACTTTCCCTACCTTTCCTAATATTCGTCTCTCTCTCTCCTCCGTATCTTCTCTCTTCCTCAACTTTCCCCATTTCCCCTCCATTCCTTCCTACCTCCCTTCAGTCTGTCTCTCTTATTATACATACCCTTCCCTATCTCCTTTCCCCTCGTCTTCTACACCATCTATAATATACCCTTCCCCTTTTTACTGTGCTTTCTTCTCTCCTTTCCCCCGTCTTCCTCCTTATCTCTCTCCAACTTCTTCTCCCCCTCTTCCCCTCTTCTCCATCTCTTCCCCTCTTCTCCTCCTCTTCCCCTCTTCTCCTCTTATCCACCTATTCATTTCCCCTTTATCCCTCTCCTGATACACCCGTTATCACTCTCTCTCCTCCTCCTCCTCGTCTTCCTCTTCTTCCTTCTCCTACTCCTCCTCCTCCTCCTCCTCCTCCTCGTCTTCCTCTTCTTCCTTCTCCTCCTCATCCTCCTCCTCCACATCCCCATCCCTGTTCTTTTATGACTGTCCGCCTCTTTTTTCTTCCTCTTTCTTTTTTCTGCTACTATTCACTCTCCCCTTCCTCTCCTCCAACCCTTGCTTCCACCACTCTTCTCTCGCTCTTTCTCCCTACCTACCCCCTCCTTCTCCCCTTTACCCCTTCACCCCATCCTCTTAATCTTCCTCACCCCCTCTTATTCATACTCACCTTTCTCTTCTCCTTATCCTTCATCTTCTCACTACCCCTCCTCCGTCTCCCATCTCTCCATTCCTCCCTCCCTTATCCCCCTCCTTCTTCTCATCTTCTATCCATCTCCATATGATTGTTTTACCGCAGCAGTGCGCTATCAGAATACTCAATTTTGAAGCTGCCCTTGGTTCTTCGAGTATCATGATTTGCTTGGGCCGAGTTTTCTTGTGTTACATGTTCCTCAGGTCGGGTGCTACCATTGATGGCTGCCACACACGTTGTGCGCTATTCGCATTGATGCCCCTGTCGTCATTGGATGCCAGCTTGTTTTGGGTGCCACGTCGTGCTAGGTGCCAATTCCGTTAAATGTCATTCTTGTTGGGTGCCACGATCTACAGAACATTCTCACTTCTCGTAAGGATTCCTTCTGTTGAATAAAATCACCTGGCGGCAGTTGGAACTTTTATACAAATATTCGATGACCGTGAGGGGGTCAAATTGAAAAACCTTAAAACCTACTGGTAAGATGAGTAGAATATGAAAACGAGAACAGCAAATATCAACATGCAAATGAGGAAACATTTTCTTTGTTCCTGATTTGAGACTTAGAGGAGTGATGTGATATTTGGATGGACGTTTATGTTACCCATACCTTGATACGGTGAGTGTGACATGGGAGGGTTTGCTCTCAATCAGAATACCAACATAAGTGCAAAACCGGACCGTGTCTCTACAAACATGTTTAGTCACTACCAATAAACCGTGAAATAATATGGTACGACAATACATACCTTTATCATTATCAAATCGATATTTGGATATATGGGGTACGACAATACATACCTTTATCATTATCAAATCGATATTTGGATATATGGGGTACGACAATACATACCTTTCTCATTATCAAATAGATGTTTGGATATATATGGTACGACAATACATACCTTTATCATCATTAACTCGGTATTTGAATATGCTTCATTCGTGACCTCAATTTTCTAGACTATAATTTCTCTTTTATCATGCAAGTCATGCACCTCATTATCCAAGTGAATATGAGAATAGGTTTTCATTCCCAAATTTGAGATTAAAAAGAAAAACAATATGCGTGATTATGCAACTGCAAAAAATGCATGGAAATGAATTGGAATTAACATATCTAACTACCACGCTGATCGTATACGAGTATGACTGTTTGTTCTCTCTATCTCTCTCTCTCTCTCTCTCTCTCTCTCTCTCTCTCTCTCTCTCTCTCTCTCTCTCTCTCTCTCTAATCCCTCTCCCTCCCCCTCTCTCTTTCTCCCCATCTCCCTCTCTCTATTCCTCCCTCTCCATCTCTTCTATTCTTTAATTTGGTTTGTGTGGATTATAGATTGTTTTAATATTGTTTCCGATACCTCCAACTTACTGCATGGTACTTTTTTTCCTGGCTGACACCAAAAGACTTGATTCACCTTTGGAGTCAACCCCGTCCAAGTTGGTCAACGTACAATAGAAATGAACCTGTTTATTACCAGCCAACACTTCACCTACTGCCAAAGCCTACCTGTGGCTTCGGTCCTATAATCGAGAGTTTGAAAAGATAAAAAAAAAAATAATAGATTAATCATTGCAATGAAAATATGTTGTAGAAGGAGTATTTAAATCCCGTGCCTGCATCACTGAAGTAGAGAGGATAGTCAGATATGAATGGCGTTGTAGCATCTATATTGAAATAACTTGTTGAACCCTTTTGTTTGTATGTGGATGGAATGGAATGGTCATAATGCGTAAATGAAATATCACAGTGCCCGCCGGGATAATGCAAAAATTGACTTTAGACCGTAGACTTTAACAAGTCTACGGTTTCTGAAAGCCATGTTTTAAAAGTATATATGTATATATAATATATATATATATATATATATATATATATATATATATTATATATACACACATACATATATATAATTCTTTTTTAATTCTTCACTTTAGAAAAACTTCTATAATGCAGAAAGTTACCAAATATCTTTACTATCGTGGCTCATAATGTATTCTAGATCATGTTACCTACCAGTAATATATTCACCACTTTATGATTTTTTATTTTCATAGGAAACCACATATTTGCCTTTTTTTTAGAAATACATGTGTATGTGTGTGTGTGTGTAAGAGAGAGAGAGAGAGAGAGAGAGGGGGGGGCAGTAGTCCCCTTAACCCGCATATAACCTGACCTAGGTTTTACCTAGTTATGTTTAGTTTTAAGACGTTCAAATGTCTTTATGGACACAATACATGCGCCTCAATTTTTATCGCGCGACCAGGTGGAAATGTTTTGATTATTATGTGCCCTCTTCAGTACGATTACCGTTCCATCTGGTGAGTAAAATTAATTTTCGTTAAATACGCCAGTGTCTGTAATATATGGTACCATATTCAACAACTTCATCTTGAGACTCAAAAAGTGCCTCTTACGTATTCATTTGCAAGTCTTAGACACCAAAACGCGATGGTATATTAATGTGACAATTGTAATATACATTTATTTTCAGAAATACTCAATTTTGTATGGAGTTATTTCCTAATAATTCAGAAGTTAGTTGGCAGATGTGATGTATTGTGGCATCTAAGATTATTTTTCCAGCATATATAGGATGATGAGATCGTTTTTCGTTAGTCAAAACAAAATACCTAGAACCCAGGTAGATATGGATCAACGCCACCATTCCGGTACTGTGATTTTCATTAAGTTGGATAAAATCATCCATCATAAGCAAGGGTCGAATCTAAAATGTGCACATTCACACAAGCAAAGACTTAACAGTTTCGCAATCAAACATTTTTTGTTAGACTTTACGATAAGGGTAACAAGGTGCTCTGAAATTAATTCATGACAAATATCGAGAGTTTTTGAGATTCAAGATTAGCAATCTAGTTTGACGTATGCATACTCGTTTCTACAAAGCAATCTTGCCCAATCGAAAAGGCTGACAAAATTTAATATTTCCGTCACTAGAAGGGTTATATGCAGAGTATAGGCAAACATTGTTGGTATATACAATGGAAAAGGAAATGTGAATGGAACATGGCAATGATATTAGCTTCACTTGTTGCTATTATAGTTATTGTTATTATTGTTATGATTATTGTTATTATTGTTATTACTGTTGTTATTGTTATTATTGTTGTTATTATCATTACTATCATTATTATTAAAATTATTATTATTATTATTGTTATTGATGTTATTGCTTTTATTACCGATATTATCTCTATCATTGTCATTGTTGTTATTTCATTGTTATTTCATTGTTATTTAACTTGTTTTACTAGTTTTTATTTATTTTCTTTTATTTTTATCGTTATTTTGTTATTTTGTTAGTTTTATTTTGCTATTATTATTTTGTTATTAATGTCATTGCTTTTGTCATTGATGTAATTGTTGTTATTCTTGTTATCATTGTTCTTTCTATTGTCATTATCATTACTGTTGTTGCAGTTGTTATTGTTGTTAGGAATGGTGGTCTTTTTTAATTAAATAAAATACCCCAGCATCCCCTTTGCCCACTCAGTCCATCTGAAGAAATCCTATGACAATATAGAGCTCCTTTGGAAACTGTCAAGTACAACCAATACAAGTAGAGTATATGCGAGGACTTCAAGGTCACTGGGCTACTTGTGGGTATACAAGCGGGTTTCACAAATTACCGTTGCTTTCTGTCTCTGGGGCAGTCAGTCTGTATCCAAGCAATACAAGCAGGACTGGGGGCCTAGGAGAGCAGTTTCGTGCCTGGTGAACACAATGTCTAAGAAAATCCTTTGGTGGATGTGGACAAGGTGCTTCTTCCTCCTCCTCATATCAAGCTTGATCTAATCAAGAATTCCGTGAAGACCACGGACAAAAATCGCGATGTCTTCCAACACTTGTGCACTCCATTCGCAGCTCTGAGTTCTGCTAAGATCAAGGAGGGCTTCTTCGTCGGGCTTCAGATTCAAGAGGTCCTGAAGGATGAAGACTTTGAGAGGCTTCTTACCTTAAAGGAAATAAGAACATGGTAAACGTTTATTTCAGTCTACTATGGCTACCTTGGTAACATACGGGTACTAGATTAACAAGAGTGTATCGAGAAGTTGTTACACACTTATGAAGATATGTGATGCCGAATGTCACTAAAAATTCACTTATTGCACTCCCACCTCAATTCTTCCCTCTGAACCTTGTAGCAGTAAGTGATGAGCACGAGGAAAGAATCCACCAAGATATTACTAAGATGGAGAGAAATTATCAAGACAAGTAGAACCCCGTTATGATGGGAAACTTCTGATAGATGCAGTTGCGTTAAATTCCGGAGGCAATTTACACAAGATCATTGAAAAAAAATAATTCATTTCTTACTGACTGCTAAACTGTAATTTGTGTGCTGTATTATCCAAGTAATTTAGTAACATCAATATTTAATACCTAAGCTGTTTTTTCTGTAATAGACTATCGTACGAGATGAAATAGGTACATGATATTTGGAATTTATATGCAGTGTAATCAGGATGGGATATGTGAAAGCACAAAAATTAGACATGATAGAGCAAAGCTGTTGAGAAATTGGAATTCGCCACAGTGAGTTTAATCAAAATACTTATCATTATTATTATTATTGATATTACTTTTTACTACAATTTTTTTTGTTCTCGGTCATATTAATATAATTGTTGTTATTGTTAGAGGGGGCTTACACGGTCTGTGATGTGTGAACGGGATATTTGGTTGTCGAACACGTTGGTTAAACCCCAAATACCCCGTTCACACGTTCACACATCACTTTAAACACGTGTCTGTCGAACCGCGTTCGACAAACCGTTAGACCTCTTAGAATTATTGTTGTTATTACTGCTACTATAACTATTCTATTCAGCTTATTATATCTTATTTATCTATTATATCTTATTTATTTTACGTTAATTTATTTCATTTCTTTTTTTGTTCATTAAATTATTCAAGTATTTACCTTTTCTCTTCGTATGTGCGCAAAGTATTGATCTTGTCCGTATGGAAGTATGAGATCGCACATGGTCACAAATATCATCTGCCGTTTTTATGTCGCTTCATTTTCTATACATATTTATCTTTTGTTATATTGTTTAGGAACAATTAGATTGTATGTGCTCGTTAAGTTTACAACA
>NC_134818.1:14910901-14930901 GCF_046742065.1 Oratosquilla oratoria | reverse complement strand
TAACCATCATTAGTGATTATTTGTCTAAGGTGTATTAGCTCACTGCGGAGACCTTTCCATGAGGAGCTTACTGTTATTGCTCGCTTGATATGAGCTCGAATTACACTTTTCTTGTAACTATGAGTGCACTCACCAAGGCTGTACACATAATTTACCATATGGACATTTGAAGGGAACCTCTGTTGTACAGGTAATGAGTACTTATATATGTATGTATATATATATATATATATATACATATATATATATATATATACATATATATACATATATATATACATATATATATACATATACATGTGTATATATACATATATATATATGTATATATATGTATATATATATATATGTGTGTATATATATGTGTATATATATATATATATGTATATATATATAATATATATATATATGTGTGTGTGTGTGTATATGTATGTATATATATATATATATATATATATATATATGTGTGTGTATATGTATATATATATATATATATATATATATATATGTATATATATATATGTATATATATATATATATATGAGTGGATGGGTGGTGAGATAAACACAGGGAACCGTTTAGGGATTTATTCTGACGTTTCGTCCTTACCAGGACTTCTTCAGAGTACATGCACATTCAAATCATTCACCCCCTAAATACCCGCCGAATCTATCCACGTTCCACCATGATCGACCTGACCTCTCGTCCTCCTACGCTCTGCCTCGCGAAGTACCAAGCGGCTCGCCGTCTTTGTTAATTTAATAAACCCATCGCGGTGGTTGTTGTTTGGATGGGAAGCGATGTAAGCTGCTTCAGTTATTTTCCTTCTTTTCTTAGGAAGTCCTTTCTGCAGCACCTCTACTTTGTTCCAGTCTGGTAAGTGGCCGTGAGTATCTACATGAACCACTAGCGAGTTTGATACTCGGTGTGCCTTGATGTCATTCCTGTGCTCAATTGTCCGTTTCTTAATACCTCGGCTGGTTTCCCCGTAGTAGCTCACAGGACAGTTTCCACACGGTATCTTGTAGACGACACTGTTTTCTTCCCCGTTGGCCACGACTTTATTCTGGTTCTTAACAATGTCTCCTATTTTCGTTCCCGTGCTGATCGCAATCTTGATGCCGGCTGTAGTGAGCAACTGTCCTAACGCGCCTGAGTGGCTCGAGTTTGGCACGGACAAATAATCCCTGCTACCATTTTCAGTCACATCTCCTCTGTTCCGTATGCTTCTTTTTGCTATCTTTAAAGCCTTTTCTCTAAGTCGGTACAACAGCCCTTCCGGATAACAGAGTTTGGTGAAAACGTTGAAAATGTAATCTATTTCATCTTTAATAAATTCTTCACTACAAATGCGGTATGCTCTCAGGAAGAATCCTATTACTACTCCACTCTTTATTCTCTCGTTGTGGCCGGAGTAGTAGTGAATGATGTCGTCTTTATTTGTACTTTTTCTATGAACCGAGAATGCGGTCTTGTTCTCTTTCCTCCAGATGACGGTGTCGAGGAAGGCCAATTTGTTATTTGTCTCGTGTTCAACAGTGAATTGGATGTTTCGTTCGACATTATTTAATCTCCTCAATTTGTTGTCCAAATTGGTATTCTTGGGGGCCACGACTAAGACATCATCCACATATCGAAACCAGGAGGTGTTTCGACCCATTATTTTTACAAAATGATCCCTCTCTAAAACTTCCATATAGAGGGTGGCTAAAACAGCACTGAGGGGGCTCCCCATCGCAAGGCCTCTACACTGGCTGTATTCCTCTCCGTTGAAAACGAAGGGACCAAATCTCACACATAGCGATATAAGTTTTGAGAAATCTGCCTTTCCTATGGGTAGAGCCTCGTCATCCATATCTCTAACTACCTCTCTTGCTGCTTTTAAAGCCTCTTCCACGCAAACATTTGTGAATAAGGCTGTGACATCATACGAAGCCATATTTTTTCCCGAAATGTCCATATCCTTTATTCTGTGAATGAGGTCACTGGAATTTTTCAGGTGGGCGCTACTTATTAATCCCAGTCTGTTGGATAGCAAAAAGAAGCATAAGGAACAGAGGAGATGTGACTGAAAATGGTAGCAGGGATTATTTGTCCATGCCAAACTTGAGCCACTCAGGCGCGTTAGGACAGTTGCTCACTACAGCCGGCATCAAGATTGCGATCAGCACGGGAACGAAAATAGGAGACATTGTTAAGAACCAGAATAAAGTCGTGGCCAACGGGGAAGAAAACAGTGTCGTCTACAAGATACCGTGTGGAAACTGTCCTGTGAGCTACTACGGGGAAACCAGCCGAGGTATTAAGAAACGGACAATTGAGCACAGGAATGACATCAAGGCACACCGAGTATCAAACTCGCTAGTGGTTCATGTAGATACTCACGGCCACTTACCAGACTGGAACAAAGTAGAGGTGCTGCAGAAAGGACTTCCTAAGAAAAGAAGGAAAATAACTGAAGCAGCTTACATCGCTTCCCATCCAAACAACAACCACCGCGATGGGTTTATTAAATTAACAAAGACGGCGAGCCCTTTGGTACTTCGCGAGGCAGAGCGTAGGAGGACGAGAGGTCAGGTCGATCATGGTGGAACGCGGATAGATTCGGCGGGTATTTAGGGGGTGAATGATTTGAATGTGCATGTACTCTGAAGAAGTCCTGGTAAGGACGAAACGTCAGAATAAATCCCTAAACGGTTCCCTGTGTTTATCTCACCACCCATCCACTCATCTGTCTTACATATTTCAATATATATATATGTATATACATATGTATATATGTATATGTATATATTATTATATATAATATATACGTATATATATATATGTATACATACGTATGTATATGTATATATTATATATATATATATATATATATATACGTATATATATATATGTATACATACGTATATATATATGTATATATATGTACATATATGTATATGTATATATATAAATGTGTCAAAAAGAAATAATCACGAGTTTCTTAAAACCATGTACTTTAATGCTCGTAGTATTAGGAACAAATTTCAAGAAATACAGATGTATATCAAAAGCGAAAATCTCGATATGATAGGAATAACTGAGACATGGTTAAATGGTACAGAGTTCGAAGCTGAATTTAATATTGCGGGATTTAAACACTTTCATCAGGATAGAAACCACAAGAAAGGTGGGGGTGTTCTATTGTACGTTAAAAACAATGTTCATGCTTGTGTTTTAGAGAAAGTGAAACAGCATGCATACGATAGCTTGTGGGTTGAGTTAACCCAAACAAATAGACAAAAAATGAATATAGGTGTAATATATAGGCCAAAGACATTATCATTAGCAGACGACCAACTGTTATTTCAAGAACTGTCTAGTTTCTGCAACCGGGATTTATTGATAATGGGTGATTTCAATTTTACTGACATTGATTGGATGACCCTTGAACATGGCCATATAGGTAATCGCTTGATTGATTTTCTTGGTGACAATTACTTAATTCAGCATGTAAAAGAGCCCACAAGATATGGAAACTTACTCGATCTTTTGATCACTAGCCGCGAAAGTATGGTAAGTGATGTAGAAGTCGGTGAATCTGTTGCAAATAGCGATCACAACTTAGTCAGATTCAAACTTCTAAACAATTTTAGAATAGATACTTGTGCTTCTAAAATACCCGATTTCAGTAAAACTCAGTTCATAGGACTACGTCAGGAGCTTCAGCTTACAGATTGGGAGGCAAAATTAAACGAAAGGCCTGTAGATCAGATGTGGGAAATATTCCAAAATACGCTCACTAAGATGATGCAAACTTACATTCCTTTTAAGGACAGACGTCCCCCAAATCAGGCTCGCCCAAAGTGGCTCGACAAAGAAACTGAAAAAAGTATTGCTAAAAAGAGACAGGTTTATAAGAAATATAAGTGCTCGGGTGCATCTAATGACTATGAAAGTTATGTATCAATACAGAGAGATTTAAAAAAGACAATAAGAAAAAGAAAACGACAATACGAAATGAACATCGCTGATAAATCCAAAGAGAATCCCAAAGAATTCTATAGTTACATTAGAGATAAAAAGGTTGTTAGGAATCACATTGGTCCACTATTATCTGCTGACGGTCAACTTGAATATTCAAATGAAGGAATGTGTAATATCTTAAACAATTATTTTAGCTCAGTATTCGTAAACAAAACACCTCAAAGTGAATTCCAAACTGAAACTTGTGAAAAGTCTGGGGTAAACTTACTCACTACGGTAAATATAACAAAAGAAAAAATTAAAAGGTGTATAGACAAACTCAAAGTTAATAAAACACCAGGGCCTGACGGTTGGCATCCAAGAATCTTAAAGGAAATGAAAAATGAGATTGTTGTTCCATTAGAAATTATCTTCAAGAAATCCATCATATCCGGAGATGTCCCAAGAGAATGGAAGCTAGCTAACGTTACTTCCATATTCAAAAAAGGTGACAAAAAGAAGCCAAATAACTATAGGCCTATAAGTTTGACTTCAATCGTAGGAAAAATAATGGAAACTATCATCAGAGATGCTATCGAATATCATTTAGAAAGTAACCGTTTGATAAATGATAGCCAGCATGGTTTCAGACGGAAACGTTCTTGCGTGACTAACTTACTCGAATTCTACAACACAGTTATCTCGAATTATGACAAAAGAAACAATATAGATTTAATATATCTAGAATTTGCAAAAGCTTTTGATACCGTCCCAAACGAAAGACTACTTACTAAATTAGCTTTGCATGGAATAAGTGGTAGCCTGTTAGGTTGGACTAGTAATTGGTTGAATGGTCGAAAACAGAGAGTTGTTTTAAATGGAAAAAATTCTGGATGGAAAAATGTTGCAAGTTGAGTTCCTCAGGGTTCCGTTCTTGGGCCACTTCTATTCATAGTATATATAAATGATATAGACCATGGACTAAAATCTACTGTTTCCAAATTTGCTGATGATACAAAACTGTGCGGAGTGGCAAATGATCACTCAAACCAATTAGATATTCAAGAAGATTTAGATAAATTACAGCAATGGTCTGAAAAGTGGCTAATGAAATTTAATACAAGTAAATGCAAAGTAATGCACATAGGTAAAAATAACAGTAAGTACGATTACAAGTTATTTGGAAATTCGTTAACAAAAGTGGATAGTGAAAAAGATCTCGGCGTAATTATCAGTAACGACCTCAAATCATCCAAGCAGTGTATTTCAGCCTCTGAGAAAGCAAATAAGATTCTAGGACTGATTGCGCGATCTTTTGATTTCAAAAGTCCATCACTCATTAACAAGCTATATAAATCGTTAGTTCGTCCGCATTTGGAGTATGCTGTTTCCGTGTGGTGACCGAATCTCGTTAAAGACATTTACAGACTGGAAAGAGTACAACGGCGAGCCACAAAACTGATTCCAAATATCAAAAATAAATCATACGAAAATCGACTAAAGCACATGAATCTGTTTTCCCTAAAAAAGCGTAGACTCAGAGGTGACTTGATACAGGTCTTTAAGATTTTAAAGGGAATTGACATCAAAAGTGACAAAATTTTTACATTGAATGAGAATCAGACAAGAAACAATGGTCTCAAACTGTCCGGAAATAGATTCAATTTCGAAGTAGGTAGAAACATCTTTGCCAACCGTGTAGTTAATGAATGGAATAAACTTCCTGCACAGGTAGTGCAATGTAGTTCAGTTCGAAGCTTTAAGAATCATTTAGATAAATACCTAAGTAAGATGCTGTAATGATTATAATTTATCTTATATTATTTGTTCTTGTTTTGTTATCATTTGTCTGTCTGATTTTCATTTATTATTAGTTATATATCAATTTATTATTATTTACTATTTACCTGGTTGTTTATTATTTTAACTATACCTATGCATTTATTTATGTATTTCATTTGTTATTTACATTATTATAGTTTTTATTTATTATATTATTATTAATATGATTTTTTTTTTTTTTTTTTTTTTTTTTTTTGCATCCGACCTAGATATGGATCAAGAGGTCTCCTGTCGGCATGCTCCGCCTTTGTAATCCTTTGTAATCCTTTGTATGTAATATATGTATATGTATATATATATGTATATAATATATGTATATATATGTATATGTATATATAACCTGTTTAATATGAAGCTCATATTAGCTCGTAATTTACTTTTCTTTTTCTTAACTGTCAAAATTGCAAATATAGATAAATACCTTTACTCTTGACAATTTGTATTAAATATTTAGAATAATAATCATGTAACATCGTTTTATGATCAAATAAAAATACATAGTAATATCAATAGCATTGTATATCCGTCAGTTGCAACATTCAGAATATACAATTTCATCAAAACATATGTCTTTAGAAGCATCTAAAATTATATACGAGCTTTCGTTAGAATTGTTTTGAGCTTTAATACTTCCTGAGGGAAGGAGGGGAGGGAGGGTGGCAAAAGGAATGGAACGGGGAGGAGGGGAGGTGGAAGGGATTTAGCTGATGTTTATTGCCTTGATTTAAATGTTTCCTTCGCTTTATTAAACACTGTTGAGACAAGATTGGCTCCCCTCCTGCCTTAGTTCCTCTCACGCCTGAGTAGAATGGTCTTGTATTCGCTTTAATGAAATATGAAATCCCCCCTCTGTTTCATATGATTAAAGATGAATTCATAATTTTTTTTATTCTGTTTATTCGTTATTTACTTGTTTTTTTATTTACTAATTTATCATTTCGGCTATTTATGTGTTTATTTATCTATTCATTTATTCGTTTATTTATCTATTTGTTCATTATAAGTATTATCTTCTTAATATTATTATTTATTGTCCTCTTTTTCAAGCTGAAGGTCTGTGATTGGTTGTGTTAACTTTCAGCTTCACTGCTCAACAAAATAACTTTAAGTTGGTAACATCACAATATAATTACATGTGTCATTGTAGCGATATCTATTAGAAAAAAACAACAACATGAGAACGGTCATCCATGAGTGAAAGTTAAAGAAAAAGAGATGAAACTGAGCAGACAAATGAAACTTGGAAAAACAAAGAAAAGAGGAAAAACAGAGAAGAATGCACTGGGTAAAAGGAAGGGAAACAGGAGGAGACAGAATTATTATCAAAAGAAAGAAAAAGGAGAACATAATGATAATAATAGATGGTTGAAAGGCAAGAAAGAGAACGGTAAGGATATCAAAATGAAAGAAAGGGAAGAAGAAGAATAGAGTGAAAAGTAAGAAGAAAAACCGAGATAATAAACGTAGAAAAAAAAGGGAAGGAGGAGAAAGGAGACGGATAATAAAGTAGAAGAAAAGGAAGAGAGGACGTGAAAGCCAAAACATTCAGAAAATGGGAAGAAGAAGTAAAACAAGGCAAAAGAATAATCTCCCCTTTCCCCTAGTCCGTCGAGTCGTGCTGGGGTGGGTGGGGGGTTGAGGATACAGAGGATCTCTGGGAATTCATTAAGCTCTCGGTGACCTGAAAGAAAACATGCGAGAAGGGAGTGTTCTGCTGAACAGGAAGAAGATACTTGAAGAATAAGAAATGTGTGTTTAAGTTTTATTCAACACCTTCAGTCCGGAATCCTGCCCTCACCTGAATAAAATCAAATTGAAGATTAATTTGTATAACCTTCGGGCAGGATTTAATCTGTAGCTCAATAAATTGTCTGTATGTATTCACAGAAGTCTTCCCCCACTTTTCCGGATCAAGCCTTGTTTATTCTGCTCGGTTATACATATATTTGTATATATATATACATGTATATATATATATATACATATATATGTGTGTGTGTATATATATATATATATATATGTATATATATATATATATATATATATACATATATATATGTATATATATGATATATATATATATATATATATATATGTATATACATGTGTGTGTGTGTCTGTGTGAATGTGGGTGGGTGAGTGCGTGTATGCATGCGAGATCTGCGTGCTTGCCTGAGTATATGTGTGGATGTGAGCGGGATTTAAGGTGGACTTGTGTGTATTCAAATCAAGAGGAAAATTTATGTGAATTCAAATCCTGTGGAAAAAAGAATGGTCAAGTGGCTTTCGTTTGGGATGCATTCTAATACCTTTGCAACTCCAAGAAGTGGAATCCGCGTTCAGCTTATGAATTTCTGTTCCAAGACGAGTGCCGTTGGAGAATGATCAGGTCTAGTTTCAGATTTGTTTTTTCAGTCAAGTTTAGTACAATGGTTATGATTCCTGCACCAAGACGAGTAACGTTGGAGAATAATCATGTCTAGCTCCAGATTGTTTCTTTTGTACGGTCAAGTTTAGCACAATGGTAACGTTCTTGTTTTTATAGTAAATAGTCTCACATACAAAGTTTGAGCTCCACTGCCGGATTTATCTAATGGTTATGAATTACTATTTCAGTATAAAGGTTGTTTAAAATGTGATTTAAGAATTTATTTTGTTAATCGAGTATTTTATGTTCATTTTTGTATTTAGGGAAATCAAAATAGATCTAATCTAACGTATCATTAATTTTCTGAAAATTACAAACTATATTTGAATCAAAAATACATTAATCTGCTTTTAGAGATAAAGATTAATGTAGTGAGATAGTAATTTTATATCAGGATTAGCCAATTAAATGTTCGTTATATTGATGTGTTGACAATGAAAACTATAAAGTTTTAAGGATAATAACTTTTATCATTTGACTTGGTATTTCTTCTCGTGAAGCTTTTTATTTGTATCTGCATCACAATGATCATTCGTTATTATTCTAAAAAAAATACATACATACATATTTGTATGTATATATATATATATATATATATATATATATATATATATATATGTATATATATTCTGATTGAAATCAACTGCACTAGTTACTTTAACAATCTTCAAGACTGTATTCTTTAATTTGGAGAATACTTTCCTACGCAGTGTATACCAGCTGGTAAATCTTTGCATAGTAATAGTATTGAACGACTATTGACTCCACCGAAACTATAGTTTTTCTCTTCGTCGTGAGGCGTCTTCAGGGTGAGGACTGCTTTGTTAAGATGCTCTGATATGTTTAAAGGTCTTCCAAGGAATAATGACCGCTGGTTGGGTGAGTGGGTGGGCTGGCTTATAAGGCGGTGTAACAGCTCAGCCTGCCTAACTCAGACGGAATACTGGCCCCTCATTGGCCGAGAGGGGCAGCATGAGATTTAGTCCGAGAGCCAAGAGGGTGGGATTTTGTCTGTATATGTATATATGTGTTTGTGTGTTTGTGTGTGTGTGTGTGTGTGTGTGTGTGTGTGTGTGTGTGTGTGTGTGTGTGTGTGTGTGTGTGTGTGTGTGTGTGTGTGTGTGTGTGTGTGTGTGTGTGTGTGTGTGTGATTCACCATGGTCTTGGATCAGGTGTTGAACTCGTGATCGACAACTATTATCCTCCCGGATGAGAGCTCAGAGTTCATATATAAACGATCTATGGGTAATGCTTTGACCTTACATGTGTGTGTGTGTGTGTGTGTGTGTGTGTGTGTGTGTGTGTGTGTGTGTGTGTGTGTGTGTATGTGTGTGTGCGCCTTTGTATGTGTGTCTGTGTAGGGGCTGTACATACATGCGCGAAACTTCATGCATATGCGTGTGTGTACGTGTGTATGCTTAAGTCTGTGTGCGACCTTCTTCCTGTAGCTTCACTATGCAACCGGGTTATTAGTCATAACCAAAGTTGAGGTTCTTCTGTTTCCCCTTTCAATTAACTTGAGGATTTCGCCACGCCCCTCCGTCTCCGAATAGCGTATGTGATGAGTGTTTCATATAGATTAGATTCAGGGACTAAGCACAACTGTGTAGGGCGTGGTTTAAACCTCGAAGGGTTTCAAATGGATTCCTCCGAGCTGTGACGTGGTCGACAATCATATCGCCCCAAAGTACAACGACTCAGTTGAGGAAGTAAGTATATACATAGAATTAATAGATGAATAGATAAGTAAATTAATACATGAATGAATGCAGTAAATACATGTGTTAATAAATACATGACTTGAATAAATACATGAATAAATGCATTAATAATACATAAATACATAAATAAATAAATAGATGCATGAAGACATATATAAACGAACAGATGCATGAATACTTACATAAATGAATAAATACATTAATGAATAAATGAATAAATGACTAAATGAATAAATTAATGAATGAATTAAATGATTTAGTTAAATTAAATTAATGAATATATATATATATATGTAATATATATATATATATAATATATATATATATGTGTGTGTGTGTGTGTGTGTGTGTGCGTGTGTGTGTGTGTGGATGCGTGCGTGCGTGTGTTTCTTTTCTATGTAAGTTTCGTGTAACTAGTAATCCGTATTGTGTACTACGGAATTGATAGTGTGGGATTACGTTGAGATGTGTGCATTTTCAATCAGCCTGTGGTCAGGAGGAAGAATAATGGATTCCAAGTTCTATCGATATATTCCAATGATTTTTTCGATTTTTTTATACATTTTTTCTAAGGGCGTTATTTTCTTTCACATAGCGCTGAAAACGAACGACGAAAAATTGATTGATTTTATCAAATTATAAAACTGGTAGTTTCCTTTTTTTAAAAGGTTCCATTTTCTATTCTTCTTTTTTAGTATGTTTTTTCCTTTTTTATTCTAATCAAATAATAGTGATATCTAATTTCTTATGTGATTATTTTTTTATACTTACCGAAAGTGCTCCGTTTTGTTTTTTTTCTATTGTTTTATCCACCATAGAAAATGGATTGAACGAGGAAAACTACGTCAACAACCAAGTTAGCTTAGGCTAGGTTAAGATAAATACACTAAGCCTAGGTTTTGTTAATTACCATCCTTAATCACCAAAGTCTATCAAAAATGGTTGGAAGTGAGTTACATGTAAATTATATTATTTCAAAGTATAATTGGTTCTGTTATTATTCGTTTCAGATCATTTTTTATTTATATTTTTTCTTAGAAATGTTAGAACTTTTAAAAGCGAAAAAGGAAATCTGGAAAACTAATTACCACTCGAAAGTAAACGATTACTTAATTTTGTTTTGACAATGGCTTCAAGATGAAGTCTTCATCTCTTTTAAGTAATTTTACTTAGTCCTTCACTTACGCAGTCAATTACCTTACCATTTCTCGTTTTCTCTGTGCTCCGTTTCAGAAAGTCATTTCATACTGAAACGAATGCACAGGAAAGGTATCCATTAAAGAAGAAGAAAAGTTTAAACGTATTAAGGAAGCTGGAACAAGCAAAGCAAATGTAGGTGAAGGGGAAGGAGAAGAAAGCACGGGACAGACCGACAGATTCAATTAGACAGGAACAGACAGACACACAGGCACAAATAGACACAGACATAAATAAACATAGACTTGAATAACCACGCAGACCCAAATAGCCAGACAGACAGACAGACATGAGTAAACAGAGAGCCAGATAGACACAAATAGCCAGACAGACACAAATAGCAAGACAGCAAGACACAAATATCCTGATAGACACAAATAGCCAGACAGACATACAGACACAAATAGACAAACACAAGTAAATAGACAGACACAAATAAACAGACACACAAGTGAATAGACATACAAATACAGACACGAATAGACAGACACACACACAGAGACACACACACAAATACACACCCACAAATATATACACAGACAGACACCCATAGACAGACAGACACACATAAGTAAACAGACAAATAGCCTGACAGACATAAAGGAATACAGATCGACAAAGAGACACAGAGAGACAGAACACATAGACACACTGACAAACTTAAATAGGTAGAGAAAAACAAATAGACAGACAGACACAGAGAAACGCATACAGACACACACACACGTATACAGAGACAGATACACACAGAGCCAGACACAGAGGCAGACACACAGACACACACACAGAGGAACAGACTTACACAGGGACAGACACACACAGGGATACATACGCACACACACACACATACACACACGCATACACACACACACAGGGACAGACACACACGGGATACATACGCACACATACACACACACACACACACACACACACACACACACACACACACACACACACACACACACACATACACAAACACATGCGCGCCCACACACGCGCGTGCGCGCGCACACACACACGCACGCACACGCATACACACACACACACACACACACACACACACACACACACACACGCACGCACGCACGCACGAAGAAACCCAAGTCTTGATGGGAGACACTCAGGTAGGTGCTCTTTACAAAACCCGTCCGCTCGAGTCATTGCGAGGACAACAGGCGTTTAGGAAGGAGAAGTAATATTATGCCTAAAAAAAAAGGAGAGAGAGACTTCCTCACCAAGACATTGTGTCTCCGAGATGTAGACGTCTCATCTCTTCACCAACTATTTCATCCCACCAGGCGCACATTCCCCTCTCTCCCCCACTCACTCACTCACTCACTCACTCACTCACTCACTCACTCACTCACTCACTCACTCTCCCTCCCTCCCTCCCTTATTTTCCCTCACTCCCTCCCTCCCTCATTCTCCCTCTCCCTTCTCCTCTCACTCCCTCCCTCATTCTCCCTCTCCCTTCTCCTCTCCCTCCCTCCCTCCTTTTTCCCTCCCTCCTTCTTTCCCTACCTACTTCTCTACCTCTCCCTTCTCTTCCTCTTTCATTTCTCTCCAACTCACACTCCCTCTTCTTCTCTCCCTCTCTTCTCTCCCTCTCTCCTTCTTTCCCTCTCTCCTTCTCTTCCTCTCTCCTTCTCTCCCTCCCTCCTGTTCCTCCCTCCCACTTACACTCCTTTCTTCTTCTCTCCCTCTCTTCTTTTCTTCCTTTCTTCTTTCCCTCTCTTCTCCTCTCCCTCCCGCCTTATCTACCTCCCTGCTCCTGTTCTCCGTCTCTCCTCTCCCTCCTTCCCTGATTCTTTTCCTCCCTCCTTCTCTCCCTCTTTCCCTCCCTCCCACTTATACTCCCTCTCTTCCCCCCGTCCCTCCTTCTCTTCCTCCCTCCCTCCTTCTCTCCGTCCCGTCTTCTTTCAGTATCTTTCTCTTTCCCTTCTTCCCTCCTTCTCTTCCTCCCTCCTCCTATCCCTCCTTTCTTCCCTCCTTCCTTCCTTTTCTCCTTCCTTCTTACTTCTCTCCCCCTCTCCTCTCTATCACACCCTTTCTTCTTTCCCTCCCTATTTCTCTCCCTCCCTCCTTTTCTCCCTCCTCTTCTCCCTCCCTGACTCTGTTCACCCCACCTCCTCTCCCTTCTTCCCTCCATCTCTTCCTCCCACCTCTCCCTCTTTCACTCCCTCCTCCTCTCCGTCCCTCCCTCTTCCCCTCTCTCCCTCCTTCTCTCCCTCCCTCCCTTTCTCCTTCCTCCCTCCTCCTTTCCCTCCCTCTTCTATCTCTCCCTCCCTCCCACAATTACACTCCCTCTCTTTTTCTTTCCCTTCCTACTTCTCTCCCTCCTCCACCTCCTCCTCCCACCCTCTATTCCTTCCTCCCACCCTCTCTCCCTTCCTCCCTCCTTCTCTCCCTCCATCCTCTCTCCCCTCCTCCCTCTTCTCTCTTCTTTTCACTCCCTCCCATTTTCACTCCCTAGCAATACAATGATTGTCTGCAGACTCCGCCATAACTCCGGAACCTCAGCTTAACACCAGAATTCTCTCATCGATGAACGTCTCTCTTAGTCCGGAACTTTTATGTACTTTATGTTCAGCATTTCTCCTGAAGATACCTAATCCGGAACGTCAGTCTCTCCCCCAGAAAGTCCCGTCTATCATTATCTGAGTGAGGGTTAGGCTCCGAACCTAAAAGAATTCTAGGAAACTCTGGTCCCTGGGGGTGTTATCATAGTCTCCCCGCGACTATTCCCGAACTATCATCGCCTTCCTAGAATCTGGACTATTATGAAGAGTCACATCGTAGAATAAAGGTTTTCTAGACTAAAAGAAGTTGTGAATAGAATTGTTATATTCCACCACTATTCTACTCTAACCCTTTAACTGCGGAGAATCTTTTGTCTGAATGAAATTGCCTGGCGTCATCCAGACCTAAGCTTACGACTCGAATCGTCCGGTTAACGTTTTGGTCCTATGTCTGTAACCTCATTCAGCTTTGGGGTAGTATGTACCTGACTAAAACCATCTGGTTGTAGCATTAGCCGTGTATCTGTCTGTGTCTGTCTACCTGCCTGTCTAGCTGGCTATTTGTTTGTGTGTCTATTTATCTATGTACCTCTTTTTCTGCCGATCTATCTGTCTTTATGCCTGTCTGTCTATCTGTCTGCCTGCCCGTCTTTCTGTCTCTCTTTATCTGTATGTCTGTCTGGCGTTCTGTCTATGCTCTGTTTACTTGTCTGTGTGTGTGTGTGTGTGTATCTCTCTGTCTGTGAGTCTGTCTATTTGTGTACCTCATTGGCTGTCTGTTTGTCTGTCTGTCAGTGAGTCTCTCTGAAATGACCATCAGGGAAATACTTTAGGCCCACAATATGAGCAAGTGATTCCGAAGGGCCCGGGGGGCCCGTGATCACTAGCAGAATGCATAAAATAAACCCTCTCATTCAATGGTGTAGCTCAAAACAAAATTCTATAAAAGGTCATATAGGCTTAAAGGATAAACCATACTTTTCAGTTTTTAACTCGCAAAGCCATTTATGTACTTCTCTAAGCTAAACAAAGTCGCATGAGACTAGTTAGAACAAAATCCTGAAATAGACAAAATGCTTAAAAGGGATAATCCACCTCGGAACCACTGTGCAGTAAATGTAGTGCAGAAGCGGCCACAGGGTATTTGACTTCAGCTTTGGACTCGCCACGGTTTTCCTCAGATAGTGCCCAGGCAGGTTATATCCTTAACATTTTATGTCAACAAGCGCCCCGCTTTTCTTGATCCAAAGATCTCTCGTAGGCGCTTTACATTCTTGTCAGGTTTCCAGCGCACCTTGAGGAATCTGAAGGCGGTATTACACGGGCAAGCTTTGCATAAGCACAATACGGAATGTGCGCATAACTTTTGCGCGCATCTCACGCAACCAATTACACGGTACCGGCTACACTCAGCCATTCCCTCAGCAAGTTTGTGTGTTTGCAAACGGGGTCCTATTGTTTTTGTGATCAGCTGGTATACAAAACACATACAAAGCTCTTCCTCTTCGACATGTGTACCTTGATATACATAATATAAAATAAAGGCACTAATGGCTAAAGCCAGGGTTGTCATCGCAATGGCTGAATACGAGGAGTCTGAAGGTGGTGGAAAGAAACAGAAAGAGAAGGAAAGTTTGGTCTCGACCATGGATGAGAAGACGTGAAGAGGAAAGCCAATGAAACAATATCTTTCAAGAACTTGCACTTGAAGACTAAGATAGGTAGAGAAATTATGTGAGGCTGAACAAAAAACAATTTTAGGTGTTGGAGCTGATTAAACCTGCCATAGCTAAACAAGACACCAAGATGATAGCTGCAGCTCCCCCACAGAATAGGCTGGCCATTACACTGCGTTACCTAGCTACAGGTGAGTTTTTTTTATGTTGTGGCAGAACTCATTGTGATAAATATCTGTAATATAAGTAATAGTTAATTTTTTGGTAATCTTTGTTCAGAACTGAATCGAGGATAACCTCTTAAGCCCGCCACTTCCGTACTATTACTTTCGTTTCGTACGCCTCTTTATTTTTCACCGCCGTCTTTGTACACACTTTTAAAGTTCTATTCCTTCTGTTTTAATCTTTAGTATTGGGCAATGAAACTTATCAAAAAAAATTCTTCCTTTCTACACGAATTTTACTACACTTGGTTCTCTCGGGTACACCAAGGGACTCCCGCCAAGAACACTCATTATAGGTCCCAGGTAAGTTCTGCAGTGATATAATTATTTCTTTAGTCCAATGATCTTTAACTTTATATTTAAAATCCTCCCCCAAGGGCGTGATCTTACAGTCGTAAACCAAACGAATTTTCTCCACGCTTTTCCAATCAGATTCGTTGTTACAAATATATATGCAATATTGTTTACTTAAGCAATCTCGAATCTCTACATAACTTAGGTTACATAATTTCTACATAAGCAAAACATATATACGTCGTACAGGCTCTCGGCCATTTTTATGACTCTAGGCAGAGAGTAAGCTTGAGCAAACCTTCGCCTACGAACTGCTCTTTACAAACAGCCAGTCATTAAATATGAAATCCTCACTATCTACCCCACTTTCTACAGCCTCCTACACCTCACTCATCTTTTTAATTAATTGATAATTTAATATAGAATTTGAAGGAACTGTGTGGTAATATCAAAACATTATTAAATGGATGCGTTTTGTAGTGTGATAATATAAATAGAACTAGCCTCAAAGGGCTAGAATCCTGCCTTTCTAGAGCCCTGAAGGATTGGGTTGGTATAGGTTAGATAATATCATCCTTGATTTACAGGTAATCGTCTTCAAGTTATTTTTTCTGCTTTCTCAGGAGAATCATAACAGTCTCTCAGCTATCAGTTTCGTGTCAGCCAAGGTCTGATCTCTCTTGTCATCTCAAATATGCGTTCTGCCATCTGCGCAGCCCTTCAGCCAAGCTACTTGAGAGTTCCTACCACACAAGAAGCATGAAAGAATGTGGCAGTAGATTTTTTTAGACTATGAAACTATCTATCGTGTATTGGTGCTTGGTGCACTTGATGAAAAAAATTCATTGCAAAATCAAGCAACAGTGGATCAGATTTCTCTAATTACACTTGCAGCTCTAGTCCTTTATAACTATTTTTCTAACATCCAGGATTCAACGACATTCCTCCTGAAATGATTGATATGGAAGATGTTAATAACGGGAGAACAGTTACAGGGGCATGGCGTAACAATGTGGGCAATTGTTTGGAAGAGTTTCAAGCTCTTGGCCAAAGGCCTGCACAAGATGTCAGAGCTGTTCGCGACATTCTGCACCTACTTCAACAATGAAAAAAAAAAAATGCTGGCCAGGATGTTATGGTTTTCAGATATTAGACATATACCGTACAAAAGGTTAAATGAATAGTTAGAACTAGGTAACATAAACTTAAGCCACACAATATTCTTTACTTTTAATCTTTACTTTCTCCTGCACCTTCCTTAAAAGTGCTGTAAGGTCCATTGCAAGTTCTACGTGCTGACTTTCACGATACATTCTGAAAGTATTTTTCACCATAATGCCACATGTATATGGTATGCCCGTCTTTATTGGTTTGCTTACACACGACCTGAAGAAAGACAGTGCTTCGTTTAGTACTGAGGAATTTTTTTTGGGTCAGACACCTTCCTTTTACACGTCCCAACAATATGTCCTTGACCTAGAGATGTTAAGAAACAAAATATATTAGTCGACATAACATAAATACAGTTAACGCTTGTCCATATACTCCTGGGCCACTTTACATGAATTAGGGTCTCGCATGGCTAATTCTCATAGTTAATCCATTAGTCGACAGCTATGCATAGGGTAGGCAATTGTGAGCAAAGTGAAACTGAATAGCTGAACTAATCTAAACTAACTTAATCTTATCTTAGATGACCCTGCGGAGCTGTAACCGTGCATGTCTCTAATCCACCAGATAGTTTAGGCTCGTGCAGTTAATTAACTAAGCTGTTTTCACGCTCGCCCACCCAGGCAACGCCATAACAAACATGTGAATCTGTCAGTCCATACCGGGATATGCTAGTTGTGTGACTCCGTTTAGTCGAGGTGAAATGTACGTCCCCTGTGGCGTAATAATATAAGCTAGGAAGGAGAACGATCCAGTTTCTATTTTGGGATGTAGTCTCCACCAAAACCACATTTAATATGCTTCATTTTGCCCAGCTCTCGGCGAAATGATGACTTTAAAATGTTGACTCTGTTCATTACAGTATCTGCAAGAAATTACTAAATTTACAATATACAAGTTGTATATGTACATTATGATTACATCAATGTAAGATATATAAGGGCAGCCCCACCTACAAAAAATGTCTGAGAGGCAAATCCTAACAGTCGCAGAGGCATCTTCACCAAAGGCTGCAATGATAATGAAAGTGTAAATGATTTTGCCTATCTCGCGAGCAAACAAAACTAGCCCAGCCAACAAACTTGACCTCAGCAAGTCTAGCTTAACCTAACTGGACCAGGGTAGCATCGTTTAGGGGGCCACATAAAGTACCTGATTAAAGATAAAAAAAAAATACAAGAATAGAATACATAAATGAATGAAGAAGGTAATAGAGATGTTAATAGAATCCAAAGTAGGTTAGGTGGCTTAATAGGTCATTATTAGATTAAGTGGCCTGGGATAGTTAAAGACGCATATAGGCGTCTATTAAGGTCTATTCTTCCAAGAACGAGTTTGAGTTTGGAGGCCCTGAACCTAGTTTTATGACCTAACCTAAGTTAACCCAGTTTTTACATACCTGCATCAATTCTTTCCATATCAGAGAATACTCCTTGCAACTCCTCTGTTCTTTTCTTGTAGTGTTGTTTATTTAACCATTTCTTTGGTTAGTCCTTGTCTTTCGTATCCCACAGAGCTGCAATTGCATGCACTCCTTCAGTGAAATAGATCTGTGCTTCATTCTTCCACTACATAGGCTTGGTGAATTTATTCATATCTCCCCTACTGTCAAACGATTAATTAAACACGTAAGGACAATTAAGGACTTCGTGTTGCACGTTACTAACGTTCAAGGTGAAAATAGACATACACAAATTTTCTTAAGAAAATTTATGAAAATACATATGAAAAATTAATAAATTCTCCAAAACATGTATACTTTCGCCCTTAATATCGTCCATTTAGAAAATCCCATTGTTTCACTGTTAAAACGTATAAAACAGTTCTCGCTTCGTCTGCCACTTATAAAAATCCATATTAAACTCAATTTACTGATTTATCTCAAGTGGATATCAAATAGCCTCGTTAAAACCAAAAGCGGATCGCCAGAAGTTTATGCACATGGAAATACCGTGCACAGTGATTACGCTGGGCTGTGCACGCTAAGATGACGGAAACCACGTTTGCGTGGGCAAAATGCGTACGGAACGGAACGTGTTGTGCTGTACTCATGCAAAACTTGCCCTTGTAATAGTCCCTTAGACCTTCTCCAGGAGCACGCAGAGGCACCAAAAACACAACAGAGTCTTTGGACACCTTGTGGGTCCCTCGAGGTGCCTTCTCATCCATCCAGCATCTTTTGCTCCTCACTTAAGCAAATTGTATCTTTGGCTAGCTATCTTAATTTTCATTCTCGTATTGTAATATGACCTTCACATTCTCACTAATTGCGCGCAAACACAGACACGTGCATGCAAAATCACAAAATGCATAAAACACAAAAAACGCTCAAAATATGTAAAAAGCCTTGTCAAAACACACACAAAATTCCAAACGCGCACACGCACGCACACACACACACACACACACACACACACACACACACACACACACACACACACACACACACACACACACACACACACACACACACACACACACACACACACACACAAATAAATAAACAAATAAATATTCCGAGATAACTCCAAACCCTTATGGTGCCAGGTCACATCGGGTACACTAACCGCCTAATCGCAAGCCGACACGCAGTCTCTAAACCCAAACCTAGGCACCATTTCTTCTTTAGAGCAACCTAAGACACTGCACGGGTAATGCTTTTCGGTGCAGGAGGTCACAATCCCTAAACAGAATGCATTCGCCAAAACGCGTCTAGATCATAGGTTCTTGACTTTTTTTTTTTTTTTACCCAACACTTACAGTATGTACTGCTGCCCATTAGACTCTTGGAGGTCACTTGAAACCTATGTATACTCGTCAAGCATCCATTAATTTAAGAACACTATTCTAGGGTCACGGCGTGTCTCCACCCGAGCACTCCAGAGTACTCTAGCTGTGGTCCCATCACCACATTCTCTTCTTCCGCGGCAGAGCCGGGCGAGATCTCTGCAGACTCTCCTCGCGCCAGTGTGGTGATCAAG